>NW_016807449.1:1841904-1883607 GCF_001698545.2 Rhinopithecus bieti | reverse complement strand
ACGGGGCGGGGCGGGCTCAAATTACTGCTGACTTTGCGGCCGGATTTAAACGCGAGTCGGGGCGGCGGACAGGCGGCCAGCACGCGCGTTTGTTTTCCCCATTGGAAAGTTGCTCTCTCCAGGTAGGAAACCTGGAAATTGGGGCGGGGGTTGGGCGACAGCGGCGAGGGAGGGGCCCGCGCTTTGTACCAGCGCCCCCAGGTGTCGCACCCGTGGGCGTTCTTCCTGGGGCCCGCTCTGTGCCAGTGGAGTGCGCACCTGGAATGTGCGCCCGCGTCCAGATGTGGGATGCTTTCATGGCCCTCCGTGAGCCCAGACCTTAAACGTAAACATCAGCTTCGCAGGTACTTTGGGCTGCACAGGCTTTCCCGGACCCAAAAGACGCACATACTTTTCAGAAACCTTTAGTAGGGTTTACCTGGGGCTGTAAAACTGCACATCGCGACTTTACACGGTGCACACGCTTGCCCCAATGTGAGGTATCCCTGGGTTCGCGCTCCAGTCCGCTTTTTAAATACACTCCCCCAGCGGTGTGGATGGCACAGAACTGTGGCAGCCCTACTGAAACCTTAAACAGGCTTCCTAGGGTCATAAACATGGATACCCAGACTCACATCACCTCCCAGAACTTAAACGTATCCCTTCACTCCACTGTCTTTGCCCCTTCCTGCAGCATTCGCATCTAGTCGTTCGAAAGTGCTTTCCGGGCCCTCAAACATGCAGCCCAAGGCTTTAAACCTCAGTGCAGGTACTAGGTGGGCTTCCCTGTGCAGTAGGGATGTCAGGCGCGCAGTTTTGCACACACTTGCCAAGATGTGAGATTTCCTTTAGGTTGCACCTTACCCGTCGTTTTTAAATGTGATCGTCCCATCTTGATGTGCTGCTCCTGCTGTGGAAGGTATCCCTGGGTTTTAGGCAAGCATGCCTGCTCTTTACTATGGCTCCAGATCCCAGCATCTTTGAAGTCCTGAGTCAACCTGCCCTCCTAAACAAGCAGACATTAAGTATGTCGCTTGGGCCCTTAAGTGTGTTCGCCTGATTTTTACCCACCTTTGTGGCAGTAAATGCATACGTGTCACTGTATATGCGGACTTGTGTTATGCAGTCTAGATATCTCAGGTCCCAGCGCCATAACCAACTTGTATGTTGCAAGTGTACTCTCATTTCTAAAGCCACCTCCATCTGTGCGTTTTAACACATCTTCTCAGATGCTGGATGTCCGGTATGGCGCCTGAAGCCCCGGGACAACATCCATTCTCTGTCCAACTCATTCTAACGCCAAGATACTCAGGTTTTCTTTCTGATCTTTTGATGATTGCCCAAAAGCCAGAATCACCTGCGAGGGTGGAGAGGAAGTTTGTTCAGGTGTCTCTTTTTAAGCGCTCACAAAGTAAAATTTTTTGTTTGCTAGTATTATGGAAGGAAAGATCTCCTTGTGCTTCATAGAAAATTTGGAAAATACCCGTTTGTAATAAGACAAAATAAATCACCCTTATAATTTTTTCCCCCGCCTGGAGGAGCCCACTATGGGGAAACTCTCGTGGGTTTCCTGCTGCCAGGCTGTTTTCGAAGCTTTCCGCTGTTTGCTTTGAGATGTTTTTGGTTTTAAAAAAAATAGTGAGGCCAGGCATGGTGACCCACGCCTGTAATCCCAGCACTTTGGGAGGCCAAGGTGGGCGGATCACTTGAGGTCAGGAGTTCGAGACCAGCCTGGCCAACATGGGGAAACCCATCTCTACTAAAAAAAAAAAAAAAAAAAATTAGCTGGGCATGATGGCGTGGCTTGCAGTGAGCGAGGTTGCAGTGAGCCGAGATCGCGCCACTGCACTCCAGCCTGGGAAACAAGAGTGAGACTCTGTCTCAAAAAAGTAATAGTAAAAGTAATGGGAGAGTGCCCTGTGAGCAGTATCTGCGGTTTTGCTTGGCTTTATTGCTAGACGCTTCTCCTGGTGGTGTACGTGTTGTGGGCTGTGAGACTCCTCGAGGGGGTGGTGTCCCAGCTCTCTTCCACATGTTTTCCCCTTCTCCTCGCTGTCTTTCTCCGAGATGGTTCAGTCCCCTCTGTGTTTCTTGTCACCTCCTTCCTGCCTCCCTGGGGTCAGACTGATAAGGCCAGAGAGGTGGGCACTGGCAGCTAGAGGGAGGAGTTGAACTTTAGGGTGACTGGGAGCCTTAGGAGAGTTTCAGATAGGGCAGGCTAGTTGTGAGACAGACACAGCACAGGCCGGCTTGTGTCTGCGGAGGCTGCAAGGAAGCCCTGGACGCAGCCTGGGGCACATGGAAAGTCCCCCACAGCCGGCTTTTAACTTGGGTCTCAAGGAATCCATCAGGCACACAGCTGGGGCAAAGGCTGGAGGTGGGGCTGGCTGAAGGCTTCGGGACTCTGCTGGGCCAGTGTTAAAGTGACAGCAGGCTCTGGGAAGGAAGGGTCCTGAGGGGGGCAGCGGGAAAGGACGTGAGGACCAGTGTGTTGGGATCCTGAGGGGTGAGCAGAGAGTTTGGACATGGCCTGGTGGGCTTCCAACAGGGGATTTGGGTCTGAATATTGGGACGTCCCCTCTGGGGTATGTGGGGACTGCCTGTCCTTGTAGGCCCTAGCCTCAGTTTCCCACCTACCCCCCACTCCACTGCAGGAAGGTGCTCGGGTCTTCGGGGCGCTGGGTCCCATCAGTCCCTCCTCACCTGGGCTCACCCTCGGGGGTCTGGCCGTGAGCGAGCACCGACTCAGCAACAAGCTGTTGGCCTGGAGCGGCGTCCTTGAGTGGCAGGAGGTGAGTCCCTGTGGGGCTACAGCTGGTCTGCAGGGTCTTGTCTTGTCCCCGCGGGGACAGGCTGGGGCATCTCGGCTGTGCACAGTGATGCCCCTCCTGCCCCCACAGAAGCGCAGGCCCTACTCGGACTCCACTGCAAAGCTGAAGCGGACCCTGCCCTGCCAAGCCTATGTGAACCAAGGCGAGAACCTGTGAGTGCCGGCTGCAGCAGCCAGGGCGGGGGCAGGGGCAGTGGCTGTGGCCGTGGGGATCAGGGCAGCCCTTTCTGACCGGCTCCTTCCCATAGGGAGACCGACCAGTGGCCGCAGAAGCTGATCATGCAGCTGATCCCGCAGCAGCTGCTGGTGAGACCCGCCCCGCCCGCCCCACCCACTCTGAGCACCCCCATGCCTGGCTGACGCAGCTGTCTGTCCCCTGTCACCCCAGACCACTCTAGGGCCCCTGTTCCGGAACTCCCAGTTGGCACAGTTCCACTTCACCAACAGAGACTGCGACTCGCTCAAGGGACTCTGCCGCATCATGGGCAACGGCTTTGTGAGTGGGGCGGGCTCGGGTGCGCGAGGGGGCAGGGGTGGCTCCCTTGTAGCACTGTGCTGACAAGTACAGCTGGAGGCAGCACTCTGCTCACACAGCCCAGGCGGGGGCGGGGAGTCTCCCCTGGGGTCGACGGTAGCCCTCGTGGCCTCAGACTCTGTCTGGAAATGACTGACTCCAGGCACCCTCCATAGAGCACAGGGTGAAGGAACTCAGCCTGAGAGGTCTCCAGTTCCTGCATCTGTGCCCAGTTCTGAGGTGGCTCTTGGGGTGTGAGTGCACAGAGGGACCGGGGCCAGGAGCCTGTCGGGGACACACAGCGTATGGCAGGAACCTGGTAAATGGGTGTGCTAGGCATAAGAGCCAGGAGGGAGTGGCACATCGGGGCTTGGTATTCTGGTCTGTAAAATGGGCTAACAGGCGCCGGGTTTCCTAGGGCCACCGGGAGGCTGGAGGGAGGGAGTTTGTGTAGAGCGCTTGAGATGGTGACTTTAGTACCTAGTGAGTGCTCGGTGAACCTAGCTGGTGAGGCTGTTCAGGTGACTGGGATTCTGGGGCAGGGCAGGTCAGAAAGGGGGATTGGACTGTGAAAGATGGCAGGTGCTGGAGAGGAGGCAGGGATGGGGTGGGAGCGAGTCCTCTGCGCAGAGGACCTGGCTCTGGGACATTCTCAGTGCCTGTTCCCCTTCGGGACAGTCTGCCTCTACCCTGTTCCAGCTGTCACTCTGAGGCACACTGGGTTCCGCTTTGGCCTCCCTTCTCCCTCAGACCACCAGGGGCAGACCAGGCCTTGTGCCTGGCATAAGTCTCTTAGCTGACCTGTCTCCCTTCACCCAGCACTGTTTGCCGAGGGCCTGCCATGTCCGGGCCCCAAGTACCCAGTCAGTAGGGAAGGTGGGCATCCGCATTCGCCCCCCAGGCATGGCCCTGGGAGGGTGACTGTGCGTGGCTCCAGGGAGGCCAGGGACAGGGCCCTGAGCAGGTGATCCCTGGGCTGACACCAAGGTCGAGAGGTTAGGCTGGCAGTGTGTAGGGTACAGCACTGTGGAGGGTGGCCCAGTGTGGGGAGGGGACATGGGGTTCTGGAACGGGCCTACCACTTCAGATAACACAGCCAGGCATATCTGTCAGGCTTAGTTCTCCCATGCCCCGTCCAAGAGATACCAGTACTTTATCTGTTGAGCCTTTATGTGGCACCGAGTGTGTGCACTATTACCCCGTTTTACAGATGATGAAATGGAGGCCCAGAAACAGGAGGTGGCTGGTGTTAGGTCACACAGCTAGGAGGCAGCAGAGTGGTGGGGTGCTGCCTGCGCTCTTAACCCCCAGGCCAGGTCACCCCATCAGGCAGGCAGGAGGGCTGGCGGCAGGGGCTGATGTGGGCGGGAGGTGATGCCTTCTCGGCGTTCTCACCACAGCCTGGGGGCCGGGCGCCACTCTAACCTCAGCCATGGCAGGGTCGGGGGATGCTGATGGGTGCTGCACCGGCTGTCAGAGGCCCCTCACCTATGGCCGTGGCCTTGACTGTGGGGGCCTCTGTCCACCAATGACCTCCCTTCGTCCCCTACAGGTGGGGCAGTTCAGGGTGGTGGGGGCACGGCGGCCCCGGGCAGTGCCCATGGGGTCCTGACCCGCGGCCTCCACAGGCGGGCTGCATGCTGTTCCCCCACATCTCGCCCTGTGAGGTGCGTGTGCTCATGCTCCTGTACTCGTCCAAGAAGAAAATCTTCATGGGCCTCATTCCCTACGACCAGAGCGGCTTCGTCAGTGCCATCCGGCAGGTCATCACCACCCGCAAGCAGGTGTGCCAGCCGAGCACAGGCCCTCTGAGGACAGAGTAGAGTTAGGCCCCACCGCCCTGGATGGGCAGCCAGACTTGGTGTGGGCGGAGTGTGATGTGATGACTGGAGCAAGGAGCCACAGGGGAGCCCAGAGGAGGCCAGGCAGGTTCCCACCAGGGCTCCACGGAAAAGCGGCCACCAGGTGGCTCTGAAGGGCCGGAGGGTGGGTCTTGGTGCAGCAGTCGGGTAGCCAGTGGAGTGGGGAACTGGGCAGGGATTGGGATCATCGTGAGTCTGGAAGGCCCTGCCCAGTGACCACGTGTCCTGGTCATGCCTTGCCAGTTGAGGCAGACTCTGCAGGTCCTGTGCACCAGGTGAGGGCCAGGACCTGTCTCAGGCCACTGGGGAGCCATGGGGGGGCTGTGAGCAGGTGAGGGGCAGGGCCTGTTCCCCTGGGGCTAGAGAATGGACCCAGCTGGGGTTGACAGGCCAAGACTTGGGAGGGATGGCAGACCCCAGGACAGACAGGTTTCCCAGGACCCTGGGCCCCTTCTTCCCACCCCCTTCCCTTCCAACAGGCAGTGGGACCTGGTGGTGTCAACTCAGGCCCAGTCCAGATCGTCAACAACAAGTTTCTGGCATGGAGCGGCGTCATGGAGTGGCAGGAGGTGAGCCCTCGGCAGCCCGGGGACCTGGGACCCCCCAGATCCTCACGGATTGTGGCTGGGAGGGGACCCTGGGGTTGGGTTTCTCCAGCCCTGAGGGCTCCTCTTTCCTTTTCCCCCAAAAGCCCAGGCCTGAGCCCAACAGTCGGTCCAAGAGGTGGCTGCCGTCCCACGTCTATGTGAACCAGGGGGAGATTCTGTGAGTGCTGGGGTGGGGGCGGTGGCAGCGTCCAGGGGAGCTGGGGCCTCCTGACCCTCATCCCCTCGTGCCCCACAGGAGGACCGAGCAGTGGCCAAGGAAGTTGTACATGCAGCTCATCCCGCAGCAGCTGCTGGTGAGGGGCTGGGGCCGGGCTCTCAAACCTGCAAGCAGTAGCCATTCCAGAGGGTGGGACTGGGGGCAGCAGCGCCTCCCTGGGTGGCCTGAGCTGGCCGTGAGGGAGTGGAGCTGAGAGTGCTGAAGGAGGTGCGGTGGGTAGGTCCTCAGGCCTGGCTCCAAGGGGTCCCAGGCACCCAGCCGGTGGCTGTGCAGGGACTGAGCGGGGCAGGGGCAGCCACGACCTGGACCTGGGGAGCTGCCAAGGGGTCTGAGAGCGGCTTCCGCAGCACTCCAGGATTGGGCTGGTTGACGGGTGGAGATGACCGTTTCCTGAGGTAAGGAGGACAGGGGAGCCCAGTTTGGTCCTGGGCCTGGGGGACTCAGCAGGCTGGGAGCAGGAGGCCATGGCAGAAGCCAGAATTGGGGGTCTCCTCGCTTCCCCGCAGACCACCTTGGTGCCGCTGTTTCGGAACTCGCGCCTGGTCCAGTTCCACTTCACCAAGGACCTGGAGACACTGAAGAGCCTGTGCCGGATCATGGACAATGGCTTCGTGAGTGGTGCCAGCAAACGCTGGGGAGGGGCTGGCCAGGGCAGAGAGAGCCAGGGCAGAGCGAGGCAGGACCGCTCACGGCGGGTGCACATGGGAGAGGAACAGAGCACCATGTCCTGGACAGCTGGGGAGAGAGGACGGCTAGTGTGGGCGTGGCTCCTGGGGGCTCTGTGCTGTCCCCATGGCACTGGACGGGGCACTGACCCTGGTTATGCAGGGGCCTGCCCCTCCTCTGCCACATCAAGGCTGACTCAGCACCAGGTGCTGGTGTCCCCAAGCACCAACTCCACGCTCTCTGCTCCCCAGGGACAGGTGCCCTTGTCACTCCAGGTTTCCCGGGAGCTTGTGCCACTTCCCAAAGGCCCATTGCTGGGCAGGGAGGGCTGGCTGTCCCCAGCAAGATCCCAGAATATCTGGTGATCATCTTACCTGGGGGAGTCTCGGTTGAGTCTTCTCTCTCTGGGGCTGGGTTTTTCCATCTGTGAGGTGGGGAGGGTTGGACTTTGGTGCTTCTGAGCCCTCTCCCCTGGTGTCCACCTTCCAGCTGGGCCATACTTAGGTAACATCTGTCCCGAAACTAAATTACCTTCGCCTTAGTCTGAGTAAACTGTCCACAAAGCTGTTCGTGGGTGACAGGGCCTGGGTGAAGATGCTTTTACATTGAAGCAATTGCAAGAGTTCCCTCGGGCCAGGGGCGGTGGCTCATGTCTGTAATCCCAGCACTTTGGGAGGCCGAGGTGGGTGGATCACCCGAGGTCGGGAGTTCGAGACCAGCCTGGCCAACGTGGTGAAACCCTGTCTCTTAAAAATACAAAAATTAGCTGGCCATGATGGCTACTCCGGAGGCTGAGTCACAAGAATGGCTTGAACCCGGGAGGCGGAGGTTGCAGGGAGCTGAGATCACACCATTGCACTCCAGCCTGGGCAACAGGAGTGCAACAGTCTCTCTCACACACACACAAATAGTTTCCTCGGGGAAATGCAGAAAGGCGCCGTGTACCTCAGCCCTCGCCTGTGCTGGGCCAGCTGCTGCCGATCCCTCGGGCTCCGGAGTTGAATCCATGGCCGGTTGGCTCAGGCGGCTGTGGTGAGCTGGCTCCAGACACAGCCTGGCCTGCCCAGGAGCTCTGAAATGCAGGTTCTTGGGCCCTTCCCGAAAGAGCCTGTTGGCCTTTGGCCCACCCATTGCTCTTGGCCACCGTGTCATCCTAATAAGGAGGCCCACCTCCGGGACGGGTGGAGAGGTGTGAGGACAGAGCAGTTAGGCTATGCCTGGCTCATCGAGCCCACGACATGGTGCTATGGTTGGAGGGACGCTGGTCCCTGCGGCCCGAGTCCCTGTGGTGCTGTCTACTGACACCACGCCCTGTGCCCGCCAGGCCGGCTGTGTGCACTTTTCCTACAAAGCATCGTGTGAGATCCGCGTGCTTATGCTCCTGTATTCTTCCGAGAAGAAAATCTTCATCGGCCTCATCCCCCACGACCAGGGCAACTTTGTCAACGGCATCCGGCGTGTCATTGCCAACCAGCAGCAGGTCCTGCAGCGGAACCTGGAGCAGGAGCAGCAGCAACGAGGGGTGAGGCAGCTGGGCCCCAGGGCTGCTCAGCCTCCCCCCCGCCCCGCCCCTCCTGCCTGCTCACCACTGGCCTCTGATTCCTCCCACAGATGGGGGGGTAGTGGCCACCCCAGGCTGGGCCCCTCCAGAGTCACAGATGAGGCCCTGGCAGAGACTGGTGAGTGGTGACCCTGTCATGTACAGGACCCTGGGGGCATGGGGGGGGGGGTGCGGCTGGGAAAGAAGCAGGGCGACCTTGGCCTTGGGGCGACCAGAGCAGAGGGAGAGGCAGCAGTCCTGGCAGTCCTAGGCTATCTGGGAAACTATCCTGGCTACAGGGCCATGGGAGGTGCAGTGTCCAGGCCTGGTGGGGCTGGGCCTCTGCTCCCAGGGATGTGGGTCAGTGCTTGGGAGCCTGTGGCCAGCAGCCCCCACTGCACCCCTGCCCCCAGGTGACATGCTTCTGAACAGGGGCCCCTGGGGACTTCAACTGCCCAGCAACATGGAGGATGGTGTCCTGAGGCCTCCAAGGATGGTCCCCACCCCTCTACATTTCCCTAATAAAGCCTTTTAAAAACCTGCCTGCCTCCTCTGCTCACTGCCCCATGCCTGGCAGCCCCCTAGCCATAAGGTGGCCCAGCAGGCCTGGACAGCCTGGGTACTCACTGGGTCTGGCTCTCGGCTGCCCACACCCTCTTCCCTGACAATCTCCAGATCCACAGGCCCTGGGTTCAAGTTCAGTGTCACAGAACCTGAGCTGGATTTTGTCCTCAGGGGTCACACCTTGCCTTGAGCCAGTCCCTGGGTTGGGGCTTGTGGGCTCACCAGCTGGCTGTCAGGGCCAGGCAGTGCCCTGCCCTGTGCGTTCCCCGGCTAATGTCTAACATGCCCATGCCAGGTCCCAGCAAAGCTGGAATCCCTTCTGTAAGGCCCCACCTTTTGTTACCTGAAGATGTCCCTAAAGCTTCCACGCAAAAAACTGGCAGGCCTGGAGCCCTTCCCCCACAGGGACCACCCTCCTCCCAGCAAAATGCCGGCCAAGCTCAAGGAGAAACAGCATTTATTGTGGACGGGAGCTGGGCGGGGCTCAGCCCGCGGAGAACTGGCAGTACAGCCGCTCCAGCCTCGGCTCCAGGCACAGCCGGAACGGAATCTCCAGGATGGCAGAGAAGCCTTCGGCCAGCGTCGGGGCCTCGAACTGCTTCCTGGCAGTGGTGGGAACAGTGAGGGACAGCCTGGCTCATGTGGCCCACCCAGCGCCCCTGCTCCCTGCTGTCCCCAACAGTACCTGTAGCCATACATGACCATGTCTGATACGGGGACATGAGAGGAGTCCGTCATCTCTCGAAACTGTGGGGATATCAGAGGGGGCGGCAGGCCCAGGGGTCAAGGGAAGGAGGGGGCACCTGGGGGTGAGGAGGGGGGTCGGGGTGCATCCCGGGGGGTGACCGGGCCGAGCAGGCTCACCCGATTGTTGTGGCGCGCCTGCTCCAGAGTGGCGGTGAAGAGGAAGCAGCGGCAGGGGAGGCCCGCGGCTCGGGCGCACTGGACGTACCTGTGGGGGAAGGAGCTGGATGTGCAGGCCACGCCCACCCTGCCGCAGGCCCCGCCCACCCTACAGCAGGCTCCCCGCTACCTGGCGCGGCTCGCGGAGTCCGGGTTTGTGTTGTCGATGGCGACCCGTTTCCCTTGCTTCAGGGCTGTCTCACACGCGGTCACACAGCGCTGCCAGGAGCCTAGCGTGTCCTGGGGACACGAGAGGTCACAAACGGATCCGGAGACCCGAGGGGAGAGAAGACGCAGAGCGGGGTCGGGGAGGCAGTGATGGAGGGAAGCCGCCCCAAACTGGTTGAGCGGTGGAGATGGGAACTGAATAGATACAGGGCGGCCAAAGCCTAGTCATACCCTGTTCACATGGACGTATCCGGCCGACACGAGGTACTTCTTGAGAAAGGTGGACTTCCCGGCTGTGTGGGGGGGCAGTGTCGGTGGGTGGCCTAGGACCCCGGAGGGGCTCAGGACACAGGGGCACGGCACTCACCCCCAGGGAATCCCACGGCGACAACCACCTCCGGGCTAGAGCTCAGGAGGGCCCTGGACTCGGGGAGGCAGAGAGGTCCTGAGCGGGAGAGAGTCCTCTGCGAGGGGAGGGGCACACACGTGAGACGCTGCCCCCGTCTCCGGGAGCCCTCCCGCTCCCACCCCCACCCCAGGGCCTCACCGGGTCAAAAGCTGGGAGCTCGAAGCCGGCTGCTGGCCACTTCAGGAAGAACTCCTCAGGCGTGGCGAAGGGCAGGCCAAGGTTGAGAGCAAACTAGGGGTTGAGAACAGACATCAGACACAGGCCCGGGTCGGGGTCCGGCTCGGGCGCGGGGCAGGGGGCAGGGGCCTCACCAGGCGATCTGCACAGGAGAAGTCTTTCTTCTTCCGCCCCGGGGCCCAGTTGGCCGGGCGTCCGGCTGCGTCTGGAACACACGGGACACCCCGTCCCCACCAGCTCGGAGGGAGGGGTCCCAGCCCACCCTCAGCAGCCTCCAGGCCCTTACCTCCCACAAAGATGCTGTCTCCGATGGAGATGGGCACACCCTCGTTGGCCTGCGGGAGACGGCAGTGAGGAGGCCCTTCCCATAACTGTCCCCCCCGCAGCAGCAGTAGCGGGTCCCAGGGGCTGCTTCGCCTGGTCTATGCCGCGCATCAGGCCTCATCCTCCAACCTTTCATGTCCCCACCATCCAGCCACTTTGCACCGTGCTCCTGGCCCTGTGGTCTCTCCACGCAGCCCCCTCCCTCCAGGCCTCCCGGCTTCCGCCTCTGCCGGTTCCCCATGCGGCCACCAGAGGGCGCCCGCTCTGCCTCAGCTCCAGTCTCCTGGGGGCCGGCGCCTCCCAGGCTCCCCCTCCCTCAGGGCAAAAGCGGGGCCCTCCCTGTGGCCCTGCCCTCTCCCCTCCCTCGCTTAGGGCCAGCCGCATGGCCTCCCTGTCCCTAACTAGCCCAGGCTAGGGGCTGCCTCAGGGCCTTTGCACTCGCTGTCACTCCTGTTGGGGGGGAACCACTTTCCCCAGGTGTCCACGTGGCTTCCTCCTTCCTCTGTCTTAGGCCTTTCCTCGGATGTCACCTCCTCAGAGGCCATCCGTGCCCACCACAGCTGAAACGATGCCTGCTTTCTCCACCTCCCTCCCTCCTGCTGTTTTACACGCCAGTCTGCCCATCCGCCCAGAGTCATGGCCCTCGCTGTGCGGGCCCCGCTGTAGCTGGCTGTCCCGCTCACCGCTATCTTCAGCTCAAGAACGCGCTAAACTTCAGAACAAATGCACACACAAACGAATGAATGAAGGAATGAACAGCTTCTCTCTCTACTACTCTGATTTAGAAAGTTTAAGGGCATTGCTCTCGTAAACCAACATCTAAGACCAACATCTAAGATGTGACAGCAAAAAAACAGAAGGCAGGTCTAAGGGAGGACAGGAGGAGTAAGGAGGCCCGGACCTGGCCGGAGAGCGGGGAGCCCAGGAGTGAGGGGCTGGAGCGAGGAAAAGGAGGGAAGCCGAGCAGACTGCGAGACTCACCTGCTCCTGCAGATGGTTCCACATGCCTGTCACTGGCTTCCGGTACAAGCCTGCGTGCGTGGCCACCAGCACCTGTGGATGGGAGGGGGCCACCAGCCTCAGCTCCCCCTCAAGCACCTACTGGATGCTACCCCAGCCCTCACCCAGCCAAGCAGAGCTGCAGAATTTGTAGCTGATGATGGGTTCCTATCAGCATCACAACACCTGAGGCCTCTGCCCCACTTACCCCGGAGTCTGAAGCCCTCTCTCTGGATCTCTGTGCCCCCACATAGCTCCCAGCCTCCCTTCCAGCCATACCTGGAAGGGGACCCCCAGCTTCTCCACCACAGCCTCCACCTTGGCCTTGAACTCTTCGGCTGGCAGTTTCCCGCGCCCGATGCTCATCTGGTTGGTGAAGATCACCAGCTGGGGAGCAGAGAGTGTCACCAGGCGCCTGCTCACCAGGGCCTTGGTCTGACCTGAGGTCGGACCACCACCTGCATGTACCCATGCAAACAGGCGGCTGCACATACCTTGTAGCCCTCGGCTTCCAGCTCCCGGAGCTTACGCGGAATCTCTGGGTACAAGATCCTAGGGCAGGTAGGAAGCGGGAGGGGTCACCCGGGGCCAGAGGTGGACTCCAGGCCTCACTCACTCCCTTGTTTTGCCTCTTATCACCTCCAGTCACTGGGGCCAGTGGGAAAGACCTTCCCAGAGCGTGTGGTGATGAGGGTCCCGTCCAGATCAAAGCCAGCCACCTGGTGTCACCAAGGAAAGAGGAACAGCAGCACTGTGATACCTCTGACCCTCTCCACTCACAGGCTGACTCACACCAACCCTGCCAGGCAGGGTGTTACCACTGCCATCTCACAGATGGGGAAACCGAGTCACAGAACACCTCCATGTCAAGTATCCGTGAAGCCTCTGAGTGCGGCCTGACATCTTAACCTTACTGTCTCCTGTTACTCCTTATGACCCTGGCCCCAGGATTACAGTCTTCAAAATGGGGGCTAATGTCTTACCCAGTCTCCTTCCTCCCCTGGCCTTCTCCACCTTGGTGGGCTAATAACCGTGAAAATAAAAACAGGAGCAAAGCTTTGGGTGCTAACTGCATGTCGGGGACTATGCCACGTGTTTTATGGATTCAGCATCGTAGAGACGAGAGACATGGGACTCAGAATGTGGTGGTAATAGCATTTGAACTCAAGTCTCTCTGGACCTAAAAAATACTCATCATAATAGTTCCTACTGAGACAGTCATGGTCATTGCTGATTACTGGGTGGTCACCGTGGGACATGCAGGAGCTGACATACATCATTTTCCCCATTGCTTACAACGAACCCTGCGTTTATCATTAGGCCCATTTCTCAGAAAAGTAAATGGAGGCTAAAAAGAAGTTGAGAGAGCACACAACAAACCTGGGATTGGGTCCCAGTCTGTGGCGGCTCCCTCAGCCCTCCGCGTAGTCCTCACCTTGCCCTGGGGTTTCACCCCAGCCGCGGTGAACACTAGCAGCTTCTCCAAGTTCTTCCAGCCGGGGTCTGACTTCCGCATACGCTTCTTCGGAGGCTCAGCATTTCTCTTCTCGTCTTGGGACACCGGAGGGGTGCCAGGTGGAGTATCTGGCTGGGATTCTGGTGTGCGGATCTCTTCCCAGCGCAGGGTCAGTGGGTGGAGGCCATTGACCAAATACAGTGTGTCCCCCACCCCTAGAGAGCCCTCCAACCCCGGCTTCAACTCCTGGCTCCCGGCAGTTGAGGGGTTAACTCCCAGCTGCAGAAAGAGAGGTAGGAGCTGAGACTAGCTCCGCCCCCACCGGGGGCCTCCTCCAATCAACTACCCAGCGGAAAGATCTGCCTTTCTCCACCACTAATCAGACCCTTAGGCCTCACCGCTTCACTTTCGAACGGGCTTTGGAACGGTTACGGGTTTTCAGCCTTGTCCAATTCCTTCCTTCCTTTCCTTCCTTTCCTTCCTTTCCTTCCTTTTCTTTCCCTTTCCCGTTCCCCTTCCCTTTCCTCTCTCCCTCCCTCCCTCCCTTTCTTTAGACAGAGTCTTGTTTTGTCGCCCAGGCTGGAGTGCAGTGGTGCAATCTGGGATCACTGCAACCTCTGCCTCCCGGGTTCAAACGATTCTCCTGCCTCAGCCACCTGAGTAGCTGGGATCACAGGCACCCGCCACCATGCCCGGCTAATTTTTGTATTTTTAGTAGAGATGGGTTTTCGCCATGTTGGCCAGGCTGGTCACAAACTCCTGATCTCAAGTGATCCGCCCGCCTAAGCCTTCCAAAGTGCTGGGATTACAGGGGTGAGCCACCGCGCCTGGCCGCCTTGTCCAATTTCTAAGGGCTTGGACAGGTACCCACCCCACTGAAACAGGCAACACTTCTTTCTTTACTGGACACACTCCCTTCTCTCCTAGCCATATTTTTTCTTTTCTTTTTTGAGGCAGGTTCTCGCTGTCACCCAGGCTGAAGTACAGTGTGGTGATCACTGCTCACTGCACCCTAGACCTACTGGGCTCAAGGGATCCTCCCGCTTCAGCCTCCCGATTAGCTGGAACTACAAGGACGCGCCACCATCCCCGCTAATTTTTTATAGAGACAGGTTTCACCATGTCGCTCAGGCTGGTCTCGAACTCCTGGGTTCAAGCGATCTGCCCGCCTCGGCCTCCCAAAGTGCTGGGATTACAGGCTTGAGCCACAACGCCCGGCCCCAATCAGATTTTCCTAATGTACCACTTCACTGATGGCTTGCAATTCCTCCCCAAATCCCATCCCCAGGCCTTGCTGCCCCTTGCAGAGGCACTGATACCTGTTTCACTGCCACTGTCCGGGTCTCAGGATCTGCGACCAGCTCCACTGAGGAAAGGAGGGGTGGAGTCAGGATTTGCATCCTTGTGTGATTGGTTCCCTCATTTCTGGGGAGTGTGGCCTGCTTCAGGCTATAGCATCCATTCCGGAGGGAGTCGGAGGCAGTTTATTTCTACACGGGACTGGCTCCTTGACATGTAGTAGCCAGATGGTGGCATTAGGATTGCCTGACACTGGTCCTTCCTTGTAAGGGACAGGGAGGTACTTTTCTCTATAGAATTGGTTTCCTCCTTTACAAAAAATGTGGCTAGATACAGGTCCGGAACTTGGCCTGTTACCATCCATCCCAACCTAGTGACATTTACTTTTCTCCATAGGATAAGTTTTCTCTTGACAAGGGTCGTCGCCTGTTTCTGGATTTCCAGATGGCCTGAGTATCATCCGCGCAGTGAACATCCTCCCGAAATTGGCTCGATCCCCTCTCCCCCAAAGGATCTAGCTAATTCTAAATCAAGCACAAACTTTTTCCTCCTGTGCGCCCTAGAGAGCACCTTCTGCCTTCGGAGCTGCCGGCACCACGCAATCCCGCGTAGCAGCCAAGCGTCCCTCTGGATTGTTCTCGCTTTTGCAACAGGCCTCACCCCCTCCAGCTCAGGCCCCGCCCACCTTGAGTTCTGGAGCACTTCCGGTCCGTGACCTGGGTCAGGGGTCCCCTGCCCAGAAGCAGGGCTTGCCCGTCCGAGGGCAGGAAGATGGGAGGCGCTCCCCCAGGGGGACTCTCGAGCCACAGGCGGCCCGGGGCCTCCACCTCGCTCATCCTGGGTGCCAGCCTGGGGAGCAGGTAAACGGGCTTGAGTGGCGCACAGCCCCAGTTTGCTGCAGGAAGCCCCACTTCCTCCCACCTCCACTAGGAACTTTCCCCATCATTAACTGCTCCGGAAGTCCCACCCCCTCGCCTGCCACGGGTCGCGCCGTTTCCCAGGCGACGACGCGTGTTCCATCCTCCGCGAGTTGGAATCCCCACTTCCCAAGGCACAGGCAGATAGCCTCGCACATGCCCCCGCCCCGCCCTGTACTCACCCGGGACCGCTGCTCTGGCTCACTGCCACTTCCGACCAGGGAGGTCCTGCCCGGGGAGGTCCTGCCCGAGGCTCCCCGCTTGCAACCCGGCCGGCGGCGCTCAGTTCCTCCGCGGACGGAAATGACTCGTGCTCTCGAGGGGGCGGGGCCTGGGTTCCTCCCACAGCAGCCACGCCCCTTCTCCGACCCACTGCCGCGAGGGTCCCTCCACAGCCCTGACCTTCACGTCTTGCTGCAACGCGAGGCTCAGACCTGTAGGGGGACTGGATCCTCCGTTAGCAGATTTGCCTCTTTCTACCTTGACTTTTAATTTTTTTTTTTTTTTTTTTTTTTTTTTTTTTTNTTGAGACGGAGTCTCGCTCTGTCGCCCAGGCTGGAGTGCAGTGGCCGGATCTCAGCTCACTGCAAGCTCCGCCTCCCGGGTTTACGCCATTCTCCTGCCTCAGCCTCCTGAGTAGCTGGGACTACAGGCGCCCGCCACCTCGCCCGGCTAGATTTTTGTATTTTTAGTAGAGACGGGGTTTCACCATGTTAGCCAGGATGGTCTCGAACTCCTGACCTCGTGATCCACCCGTCTCGGCCTCCCAAAGTGCTGGGATTACAGGCTTGAGCCACCGCGCCCGGCCTTGACTTCTAATTTTCATACCAGGGAGGAAGCTTTTTTTCCCATCTGATGGCCATTGTCAGTCAAGGAAACCTCCGCCCACGACAGCGCCCCTAAATCCTTCTTTGGTTTTACCCTCCATGTTCTAGTTTCCTCATCTACAAAGGGGATAATCCTTTCCACTTCGTGGGGTTACCATGACGATTAAAGGAGCTAACACGTCACAAAAGCTTTAAAAAATGTTTGGGTGGTAGTAAACCCTGCTTAAATCTTATTTAGTGTTAGCATTCTTCCGGTAGTGGTCTGGTGGGAGATTACGTTTACCTAGTCCTAATTTCGAAAGAGGTTTCCACCTGCTTTCTAACCTCCAGCCCTTTTTTTTTTTTTTTTTGAGAAGGGGTCTCACTGTGCTGCCCAGGCTGATCTCGACCTCCTGGCGTCCTGTGATCCTCCCACCTCGGCCTCCCAGCGTGTTGGCCTTATAGGCGTGAGGCACCAAGCCCAGCTGCTCCAGTCCTTGTATAATAGAAGACTCCCGGTTGGAGTTCCTGGCTTTGCTGGTGACTATGTGGCCTCTGGCTCCAACCATCACCCCAAGATTGGGTTCCATTGTCATACAAGACTGGAATGCTCTCCTCCACCCCATGAACCTCTGTCTTCATATGTATAAAATGGGCACAGAGCCAGGCGCCTGGCTGACTCCTGTAATCCCAGCACTTTGGGAGGCCGAGGCGGGTAGATCATTTGAGGTCAGGAATTCGAGACCAGCCTGGCCAACATGGTGAAACCCTGTTTCTACTGAAAGTACAAAAATTAGCCAGGCGGTAGCGGGGCGTAATCCCAGCTGCTCGGGAGGTTGAGGCAGGAGAATCGCTTGAACCTGAGCGAGAGTGGGACCCTGTCTCAAAAAAAAATAAAATAAAATGGACACAGTAATTCCAACCCCCAGCTGTTCACTGATAATCAGACGTTGCCATTCGGTTTCAGAAAATGTTGAATGAACACTCACAACACACCTCACATTTATCTGTCAGAGGTAAAACTCTTTAATCTCAGAGCGCCCTTCCCGACTGCAGATCCCCCAACCCCTCACTCTCTCCCCTACACTAGGGCCGGAGAGTGAGGGCCCCTGCCCCCCACCTTGGGTGGACGAGGGCCCTTTAAGGCACCTGTGGAGGTCGGGGCGAGGGACGGGAGCTGGTACCACCCTGGATGCAGGGACGGGCTTCGATTGGCAGGCTGTTGTGTGGATGGATGGAACCAATGAAAGGGGGTGCCAGAGGCAACGACCCCCGGCCCCGTAGTGTAAAGAATGTAAATTGAAGGCCCCAGGCCAATTCTGGGAACAGGAGGGCTTGGCCACGCCCCCACAGGAAGCTGGAGCCAATCAGAAGGGAGAACTCAAGAAAAGCGGACGATGACTATGCGGAGACTGGTCAAGTCCTTTAAAGGATTCGAGCCAATCAAAAAAAGCGCTGCCCAGCGACTAGGGAATGGAGCCAATGACGTGCGAGCAAGGCCCTTGTCGCTAGGCGGAAAACAACGGAATTGACCCATTTAGAGCTTAGAGCTGAGCGAGCCAATCCCTTAATAGAAAGAATCTGTCGCTAGGCGGAGAGACGCGACAGACCCAATCGGGAAACGGGACAGATCCCGCTCCTCGGCGCGGGAGGTCGTGGGCTGGAAGGGCGACGTGGATTGGCAGAGGTGGCTCAATCCTGGGAACGGGAAACGCAAGGAGGCCGGTCCCGGATCGGCCTCAGATTGGCGGGCCCCGGGAGTGGGGCGGTGGCGTAGTGTGGGACGGGGCGGACGCGGCCCGAGACGCTCCCTCTCTGGGCCTCAATATTTCCGCTTCAGCTTCTGGAAGTCGCTGGTGTTAAGCCGCGGCCGTGGCAGGTCCCCGAAGACCTGGGTGTCCTCGGCCTCTCTCAGCACCAGCGCGCGCATGCTTGCCGCGATACGGTCCAGGTCGGGCGAAGAGGGCTGCGGGGACGACGACGGGGCGAGGTCAGCGCTGGCCGGGCACGCCCCCTGCACCCACATGCAGCCCAGGGGTGCACCCTGGCTCCAAGCCCACGCCTAGCACGTCCCCGCCCTGCCAGTTGTGCCCTGCGATGCCCACTGTCAACAATGCCCTTCCCGTCTTGCTCCGCGTAGGAACCGTTCTACCCGGTTCAAACACCTCCTCCACGAAGCCTTCCTGCCCCTCTCCCCCTCCCCTTCTTGGCCTGGGACATTAATTCCTACACATGGAAGTGCTGTTGTCTGCTATCTATTAAGGCTGCGTGCACCCTCTCAAGTCTGAGGATCTGGGCTGGGGTTTCAGTCATGTTCCAATCAGACCTCTACTGCTGACTAGCTGGGAGCAAGAGGTTTTGCTTCCCTAGGCCTCAGTATCCCCTTCTGAAAAATGGGGGCGGATAACAGGGTCTCTGTGAGGACTGAGATAATCAGCTGTTACTGCTTTATCATGTGGCCACTGCGCTACAGAAAAGATCCCTCCCTGTGTCAGCCCCCACCAAGGAGCGGTCCTGTCATTCTGCCTGCAGCTCCGGCACCTAGTACTGCCTCTACTACAGCCCCCGTCACCCTGAGCTGGGCCTGTCCCTCGCAGGATGGGACCCGGAGACCCAGATGAGGAACTGGATCTGAGCCCAGTGGGAGACCAGCTCCTGGGCACAGCACTCTGGAGGCCAGAGTGTTCAATTAACTGTGTTGCCATGAGTCGCCAGCACAGAGATCAGCAGCAGGAGGACCCTGACTGCACCAGGCCCTGTTCCTGGTCTTCGGCGCTCACTGCCTCATTGAGGGAAGATGCACAGAGGAGGTCACCACCGTGACTGCTGGTTTGCACATGAAGACACTGAGGCCTGAGGGGGAACTGTGGGGACCCAGGCCTCCTCCCTCAAAGCCCACAGCTCCTTCCTGAAACGCAGCTGGGTTCCAGTCCCAGCTCTGCATCTCAGGGAAGTCACATGTCCCCTCAATGCCTCAGTTTCCCCTCTGCTTCAGGAAGGCTCAGTGAAGGCCAGCCCAGCCCAGGAGCTTCAAACAGGGGTCACTACAAGGGATGAACAGGGCACCAGGGGGTGGGACAAATTCTGCAAAGGGCCAGGAATGTGCAGGGTGGGGATGGGAGGTGACCTAAACCCTCCAAGCCTCAGTTTCCCCACTGGAGGGCGTGCCAAAATACCTGTGCCTTGCCCAGAGCAGGTGTTCTATAGAGATGCTCCTGGAAAGGAGAGGCCTTCTCTATAAGGCACTAGGACACGTGGTAAGGCTGCAATTGTTAAAACTGCAAGGCTCAGGTCCAAGAACTCGCCTCTTGAGATTGAGGGGAGGATTCAGTTAGCTTATGAGTGGAAAGTGGCATCCACGCCAGAGGGCTTCCTGGAGGAGGCAGCTCAGAGCCCTTCCAGCTGCCCTCCCTACCTCCCCACATTTGCCCCTCACCGGCCCATTCTCCTCATCTGATGACCGCGCCTCTGTCCTCTTCTCCTTGAAGCCCCAGACGGGCACAGACACAGGCAGGGACTTGGCATACTGCTGTGTGGGTAGGGCTGAGGCCGGGGGCACTGAGCAGGTTGGGGGGCCAGCGGGGGTCTCCTCGCTCAGGCTGCCATCTGAAAGAGAGGGTGGATTTCAGCTTCTGTCACTGCCTTTGTGCCAGCCGCCTGCCCCCAGGTAGGGAGGGGAACAGCCTGCGATACTCACCGTCTGTGCTCTCGGGGTCCGACTCACAGAAAGGGGGAAGGTCCTGGAGGGTGGCGTCCTCATCCATCACGAAGAGCCCTGTGGACGGCGTGAGTTAGAGGCCCGGGCCAGGCGGCACCTAGCCATGCTCCGTGTGCCCTCCTCCTCAGCCTCGGCCACGGCCACGGCCACCGCCACAGCCACCACCTCCACCTCCCTGAGGCTTCTGAGACCCTCTTCCTTCACCTCACAAACAGCTTCCTCTAGCAGCCTGCCTGGCCATCGGCAGAAACAAACTCAGTTTCTATGGATCCGTCACCGTCTCATCTGCACACAACGGGCTGCTAACATGAAACCTCTATGATCTGTTTGGGACAATGTGACTAAAAATACAGCCTAAGAGAAATATGGGATGACTATGACCTCTGTTTCACAAATGGAGACCTGGAGGCCCAGAGAGGTTAAGTCACTTGCCCGAGGTCCCATGACTACTAAGGGATACCACCAGGATTTGAACTCAGGATGCCTGCCCTTCACCCTATTGCAGGTTTTCTCTACCAAGGTGAGCAGGCTGGCCATTGGTAATAACAACAAACAAGGACCTCCTAGTTACTGATCAAGCTCCTACTAACTCCTCAAAGCCCTAGTGTTACAGCCCAGCCTCTGGGAAGTGCCCAACCCCCAAACTTCCCCCCAAAACAGTTGCTTGCTCCCTCCCTGGCTTCCTCAGATGTTGGCTGCATCCTGGACAACTCTTTAATTCCTATCCTGGCCTCCCAGGCGTTGTGGAAACAACTCTGGTTCTACCAATGTCCTGCTCCAGAGCCTCCCAACCCCGCATTGGGACTCCAATTCCTTGGCTAGACCGGGAGGCCCTTGAGAAAAAAGCCTGAGCCTGCTCTGTGTCCCTGTGCCCACCACTCCCAGCACAGAGCTGGCTCAGAGCAGGGAAGGGACTGGCTTTAGATCACACAGCAAGCCCCAGGCAAGCCTGTCTGGCTCTGGGGTCCTGAGACTGCACTTGCGTGGAAGTACTCAGGGCTAAGCAGGTCACCCCCACAAAGCCTCCTGCAGGCACCTCATCAAGCATGGGGCCGCATCAGCCCCTGCCCTTGCCCTCTCACCTCCATTATCACTGACACCCAGCTGCTCCCCGGAGGTCTCTGTCTCTGTAGGGTCATCCTCTTCCTCCTCGTTGTCCTCCCTGGCCAGGGTAGGCCGAGGTGGGCTGGGCGTGGGGCTGGGTGGCTGTGGTGCTGGTGGGGGCGCAGGAGGCCGAGCAGCAGTGGCAGCCCTGTGGGCCAGTGCGATGTCGTGGAGGCAGCGGCGTGCCGCCTCCGCCAGGGCTCCTCGGCCATGGGCAGCGTAGGCACAGGGGCCTGGGCGGGGTGGTGGCGGCGGGGCTGCGGTCAGCAGCACCAGCTCCGTGCCAGTCCGGGCCCGGAAGCGCTCAGCGGCCCCCACCACGGCCTCCCACAGCTCCTCGGGGCGCCCCGACGCCATCCGCGCCCTGCGGGCCAGAGCACGACAAAGGGGGCTGAGGCTTGGCTGCCTACACCACTGCCACCCACTCAGGGTGTCTGCCTGTCCCGTGGATGGCGCTCACACCCCTCCACCCACCTTGTTCCAGCGGTGCTGCGTGTCCTCCCCAAATCCGCTACTCCCCAGGATTCTCACCATCCAGCCCTCGCAGGCCCAGACCCTGGCGATGTCCTCTGCCCCAGCCCATTCCTCCTTCCCCTTTGGCCCTGCCCTGGCCTCTGTGTGAGCCACCAGCCACGTGAGCAGGGAGTACTGGAAAGTCAGGGAGTCCCAGCAGAGATGCCTCTCACAGTAAAACCTGCACCGGGTTCTGAAGACTGAGTACAAAAAAGCAGAATGAGCCGGGCACGGTGGCTCAGGTCTGCAACCCCAACACTTTGGGAGGCCGAGGCAGGCCGATCACTGAGCCCAGGAGTTCGAGGCCAGCCTGGGCAACATGTTGAGACCCCGTCTCTATTTCAAAAAAAAAAAAAAGAAGAAGAAGAATTTTATCTGCTTTTTTTACTCTTTTAACATGGTGTCTAGAAAATTTAGAACTCCATGCGTTGGCATCTGATGGGCGATGCCACCCTGCTCCATTGCCCAGCCGTCCCATCCAGAGTGTCCTGCACAAGGCCCAGGGGGTTCCTTCTGCACCCAGAGCTGATGCTACCCCTCGCCATAGTCCTCAGGACAGGGTCTCAGCCTTCACCCTGGCCCTGGAGGCTCTGCGTGTTCTGGCCAACCCCAGCTCCCGGGCTATCCTGCCTCCATGGCCTTCCAGAGCCTCTCAGGCCCAAGGCCTTCAGAAAACGTGGTCCCTGACCTGGATGCTTTGATCCCCACCAACCTTTCACTCATCCTAGGACGGAAGAAACTTTCCCTCACCCCTAGATCCAGCCAGTCCCGGCCCTGGGGGGTCCCACAACATCTGAGTGGCCACCTTCCCAGCACACTTCCTTCCAGAGGGAACTGGCTGGTTCCATGACTGAGGCCTCAGCGAGAGTCAGAGCTGAACAAAGGTAAGAAATGGTGCTGGTGTTGCTCTCTGTGCTGGGAAATCCACGTGGCTTTTTCCTACAAGACTATTCTGGCAGGTCCTCTGTCGTCCCTGATCCCCCAGGATGCATCAGATGCCTTCCGGAGCCCATCTGATGCTGTGGGCTTCCTACATGAGCACTCATGTTACCAGAGCTTGTGACAGCTGTACCCTGGCTGCCTCCTGCATCAGACTGTGAATTCTCCCAAGGTCAGTGATTTGTATTCACAGGACAGGTTGGCCCTAAGCAGACAATGCAGGGTGCATCTCCTTACCGGGTGAGAAGAGCGAGGTTAGGGGGGCTGGGTCCTTGCCCTGACTCTGTCTCAAACCTGCTGTGTGACCTTGGACAGCTCACTGGCCCTCTCTGTGCCTCATTTTCTTCCCCATTAACCAGAGTGGTTGAGCCAGAGCTGCTGGGCTGCGGAAGAGGTTCCTTGGGGAGGCAGTGAGCACACTGCCACTGCAGGGATTCAGGCACAGCTGTGGTCCAGCCCACCAGGGTGAAGGGAGCAGAGAATCTGGAGTTTGAATGAAATTTGCAGGCCCTTTATGACTCACGATCATAGATGTCGGTGTTTGCTGAGCACCTATTCAGTGCTGGGATTCCACACCTGGCATCTCACCTCCTATCTGACTCACTCAGGGAGTTCAAAGCCCCAAAGGAAGTAAGAGGTTTATCCACCACTTCCCAGAAGCCACGCAAGGACCCAAGATGGGATCAACCTTCTCATCCCACCCTTTCACCTACGCTATGAGGCAGGAGTTTTAGTTACAGTTCACTCCATTTTACAGTTGCAAACTCAGGCCCAGGGACAGTCAGCATTTTGACGGGTCCGGTCCCACAACTGGAAGAGGCAGGGCTGGGACCTGGACTCTGACAGTCTCCAGGACCTGTTCTAAATCCTGACCGCCATCCTGCCTGCCTTTAGGAGGGCAGATATCCTAATCTAGATGGCAAAGTGAGGCTCAGAGAGCTTAGGACACTGGCAAGAAAGCACACAGCTACACGGCACAAGTGGGGCTGAAACCGCTGACTGCCCAGCCCCCAAAACCCAATGAACTGGGGGGTACCCAGTGTCTCAAACACACCCCTCATGTCCTTCCTAGCTGATGGAGGAAGAAACTGAGGCTCGAAGCAAGAAGTGGCCGGTCCAAAGTCAACTGCCTGGCTGTGCTAGGCCTGGGGCTCTCACTTCCATGGGCCCCCAGCCCCTAATGATATACGGAGAAGAGGGGGAGCGGGGTCCCGGAGGAGGACGTCAGGATGAAACTCCCTCCCTGTATTCAATCTTGGAGTAGCCATGGGATTGAAGAGAGTGAAATAGGGTGAGTGGGTTGTGAGGGTTCCCCCAACTCAGGAGACAGGAGCAAAAACGACGGGCGACTTCCACAGGCCGCTCTGCCAAGGTCCAGGGGCACCCTGTAATGTTACCCAACAGGAGAGTAGCCAAGACCTGGCAGTCCTCCTTACCCTTGAGCTTCTAGAGGAGGTCCTGTTTCCTCCAAGGAGCTGAGAGATGGAGGAAGAACCCGCCCCGATGGAGAAGTTTCGTTTAAGATCAGGGAGACATGAGAGGAAAGTGAGACGTGGTCCCCACAGGAGGGGGAGCACGATGTGGCTGTCCTCTTTGGATGCGGGGAGGAGGGAAAGAGCTAAGGAGAAGAGGGGTGGAACCACCCCTCCTGTCGAAATTTTAGTGCCCCACACCCCAAGATGTGAGGAACTCGAGCATGAATGCGGTAGCTACGGGGGGGGTGAGTGCCTGGGGCCAGGCTCAGCTGCCCCGAGACCTCCCAACCTAGCCCGGGGTCCAGGGAGGACCCACTGGTCTAGGAAGAAAACAGGAAATCCCGCCCAGACGGAGGCCAGGACCGGAAGTCCCGCCTTTGGAAGGGTGAGGGGCACCCCGAGGCCCCCCGAGCCATTCCCCGACCCCGTGGACGTGGTCCACGGCCCAAGTAGAGATCCCAGGCGCTCTGGACACCGGAAGGTGAGGCTGTCTAGGATTTGCCTCAGGTCTGACAGGACGATTCCCACGAGCGACCCCCTTCCAGCGCTCAGCAAAGGGTCGCTGGCGGACCTCTGCCCTCTAATCTGTGCAGGCCATACCCCTCCCGTGAGCCGCTCGCCCTCCCAGCGCCCCGCTGCCTCAGGACGGCCAAATCCTCCCCACACCGCGGTTCACAACGCCGCCTCCACTCACGTGCCCGTAGCCAGCATGGCCGGCCCGGCGCCGTCGCCGCCCTCAAAAGACATGGCGGCGCCTTGCGTCACGTCCGCGTAGTTGCCCCGCCTCCTCTCTGCACACTCCGCCTCCCTTGTCGGGGCCGCCCGAGATCAAGATGGCGGCCACAGGGGCTTCATCCGAACCAGTGGGCAATGGCGACGGCAACGTGCCCATAAGAAAAATGGCGGAAAAAACGCTTCAGATTTCTCGCCTACAGCATTTCCATTTGCCCCCAACAATAATGGCCGTCCTCAAAAGCTCGCTCATGACCACAGCAAACGAAGGCAAGCGACCTGACGTCCCTGACCCACGATAAACTTCTTCGACAAAAGTGGAGGAAATCGGTGCTCGTTAACAACATGGCAGCCAACCGGGTCTAATCAGCCCATAGTGTACATTGGCTCTCCCTCCCTTCAACCTGCTCCCATTCAGCACCAAGGCTGGCAAAGATCCAACACGGCAGCATTTCTTGCTTCGGTTTGCCAGGCTTCAAAATGGCGGCTCAGCCCGCTTTCTCGCGACGGTGACTCAAAAATTCGTTTGGGGCCGCTTCGTTTCTGGGGGCACTGACGGCTTCATCCCGTTATCCCAAGTCCCTCAGTGCCTCTTGTGGTGTACAGCTCTTCTCACCTCCTCTTCTCTTATCCGTTCGGCTCTTCCAGCTGTCGCGCCCCGCAGAGAGATGGGACACCCCCATATTAACATGGCCTTAGCCGACCGGCTTAGGCCATGCCCTCGAGCAAAATGGTACCTCCTTGGCTTCAATTCCAGTATACAACATGGAGAAGGAAGTGGGCGTTTCCAGGCATGCTTGCCCCACATGGTGCAGCTCTCACACCCTCCCACTTGTTTACTTCGTGGAGAGAGGGAGAACACTGCGCCTGCGCACTCTCCGTAGCCGGCTCCACCTTCAGCGTCTGCGCCACGTGACTACGATCCACCCTCGAGGTTCCAGTGGAATAACCCCCTTCTGAAAAATGGTTTCACCCACTCTTTCTCTGGAACTGGTCGGGGCGCTACCACTGTCCGGTCCGGAGGGGAGCTGTTTTCTCCGGAAGTGACCACATGCTGACTCGGAAAAGGAGGAGGCGGGGCAGTGGGGTCTTCGGCGGCGACTATGGAAGGAGCCGGTTACAGGGTAAGCACTGAGGACGCATTCCCTCGCTTCAGTGTATGCGAAACGCCCCGTCTGGTGATCAGCTCTTCCCTCAGGCCTTGCGAGTGCACTTGAGAAACTCCGATCTCTTATAAACGCGCCGTCACCCTCCCGTCCACCGCCCCAGGGAAGAACCTCTCATGGCCCCGCCCCCCGGCTCAGGCGACTCCTTGGGCCCTGCCCTCTGTGGAACGCACGCCAGCATCCGAACGTGGGCTGGACCATTCTCCCCGCCTTCGTCCCGGGGCAATGGCCCTCCCGGCCCCGCCCCCTGGGGATGGCTCCTCCCTGGGCCCGTCCCTATTGGCTCCCCAGGCCGGTCCCCTCGCTTGTCGCCTTCTCGTGGGCCCCAGCCCTCGCTGGTTTCCCCCAACTCAGGTGGTGTTTGAGAAGAGCGGAGTGTACCTGCACACCAGCGCTAAGAAGTATCAGGACCGAGACTCCCTCATTGCTGGTGTTATCCGTGTCGTGGAAAAGGTGCGTTGGGAGGGAGCAGGGATCGAACCCACTCCGAGCGGGATGCAGGCGCTCTGAGATGCAAGCGGCAACTGTAGGAGTTTGGTCTGGCGGTCAGCAGTGGGACCTGAAGAAGGCTGGGGGTGGGAACTGGAATGAGGGGCGGGACTTTGAAAAGCTGAGGGTAGAAACTGGGAAAGTTTGGAAATTTGCAACGGAAAGTTTTGGGACTGTGGTTTGGGAAGCGCCTCTAACCCCGCCTCCCTCCTTCCCCTAGGACAATGACGTCCTCCTGCACTGGGCTCCTGTAGAGGAGGCTGGAGATTCTACCCAAATCCTCTTCTCCAAGAAGGTAGGCTCCACCCGCTTTGCCCTTCTCCACTCGCTTTTCTTCTAGGTCCGTGCTGTTGTAAGTCATTTGAGGGACCTGCGTACAATCCCAGACCTACCCATGGGGCATGTGTGACCTTGTCTGGGCTTGGGTACTCTGCCCCTTGGTTTGCTTCTATGAAATGGGCAGAGGATGCCCATTCAAGGAAAAAGAGCAGGGACCATGAGACGCATGGTCGTGGGGATGGCTGACCCCTCTCTCTCTCTGCTTCGTGGGAGATCCCTGCCACGGTGCAAGATGTGGATTCCAGTTGCTTGAAAGGAAATGGCATTTCCTCTGGTGCCAGAGGACAGGGCCTGACAGCCTACTCACCCATTTCGTCACTGCTCCTGCTCCTGCTTTTCCCTTCGTTATATCTCCTGAGACTTCCCATGGCTAGACCCTGTCCTGGGCAACTCTGAGACCCAGAGATAAGTCAGATCCAGACCCACCTAAGCCCTCACCCTTACTCACTTTTTGAGAAGCTGATAGATTTCTCACTTTTTGAGAAACACAGCCAAGGCACAAGGAAGTTGTGTTACGTCATTTCCGCTTTTCAGGTTGCCCTGCATCTGGTTGGTAGAACTTGTCATGTATCCTGGATTCCAGCTACAAAGAGACCTGGGAAATGTAGTGTTTTTGAGACAGTCTCACTGTCTCAAAGAGTGCCAAGTGGTATCTTATTGTGGTTTTGTTTTGTATGTAGTGAGTACCGACATTGTCTTTAAGCACTCCGCAGTCTGACTGCAGAGCCACCTGCCATGTAACATGGACCTTCCTACGCACTGGGAGACGTGGGGCCAAGTCCTGGCTCTCTCTCTGGTTGCGTTGGGTGACCCTGAGCAAGTGCTGTACCTTCTTTTTCTTTTTCTTTTTTTTTTTTTAATGAGACGGAGTTCCACTCTTGTTGCCCAGGCTGGAGTGCAACCACGCAATCTCAGCTCACTGCAACCTCCGCCTCTCGGATTCTAACAATTTTCCTTCCTCAGCCTCCTGAGTAGCTGGGATTACAGGCATGCCCCACCACGCCCAGCTAATTTTTTTGTATTTTTTTTTAGTAGAAACGGGGTTTCACCATGTCAGCCAGGCTGGTATCGAACTCCCATCTCAGGTGATCCGCCCGCCTCAGCCTCCCAAAGTGCTGGGATTACAGGCGTGAGCCACCGCACCCGGCCTGCTGTAGCTTCTTTGTGCCTCAGTTTCCCTGTTTATTCGATGGGACTATCTTTCAGGGTAGCCTCAAGGCTCAGATCTGCATCCCTAGCCCCTTACTGTCTGCTCCTTTCCTCCCCTAAGGACTCCAGTGGGGGTGACTCCTGCGCTTCTGAGGAGGAGCCAACCTTTGACCCCGGCTATGAACCTGACTGGGCCGTCATCAGCACTGTGCGGCCACAGCCCCGCCACTCAGAGCCCACGAGAGGTAGGCTGAGGTGTGGCCCTTGGGAAGCACGTGTGGGCCAGGTAGGACACATCTCGCCCTCAGTGGTCATGGCTCCAAAGGCTTTGCTGCTCACAATCAAGAAGGCCACCAGTCACCACCACCTTCCAGTCCCAGGAGCATGGAAGTGAATGGGAGTACAGGACTGTCCCAGCCCAGGTCAGCATGGCCAGTGTCTCTGAGGTCGCAGCCTTGCTCGTCCTGCTGGGCTCCTGGATTGGCTGTGGGTGCCCCCACACCAGGCCTGCCCCTGAGGTTCGAGGCTGGTGGGGTGATAGATGCAGCCAGTCAGGGCGATTTGCACCATCCTGGGGTCACACAGGGTGCAGGGGCCATCCAGAGAAGGCACCTGACCCCTCTGAGGAATGGAGACCCCTTCCAGGAAGAGGTGATGCTGGAACTTGGCACTGAGGGACTCTTGGGAATTGTCTCTTCTGGCAGAAAGAGCAGCCCGTGCAAGCCAGAGGCAGGCGGCCCTGGTGTGTTTAGGGAGCCTCTGGCCTTTCATTGTAGCTCAAGTGTGGGATTTTGAGTGAAGAAGGGTTGGAGGTAAGATAGGCAGGGGCGAAGGACAGACCTGAGGGGCCTCAAGTGCCAGGTTGAAGAATAGGGCCCTTACCCTGCAGGTTGAGGGGTGCCTAGGAAGGTTCTGGAAAGGCACATGTCCACTGGGCTCCCCTCCTATCTTACTCATTTGTGCTTCCAAGTAATGTGAGGCCAGGCGCAGGGGAATGGCTTGTGGCCGGGCTGTCAGGAGATGCCTGTGCCGAAGGAACATCCTGGGTTGAGGTTGATGAGGCCGGCTCTGGCCTCTCACACCTCCCCCAACACAGCGCCGTCTCCCCAGGTGCAGAGCCCAGCTGCCCCCAGGGCTCCTGGGCCTTCTCAGTGAGTCTGGGGGAGCTCAAGTCCATCCGCCGCTCCAAGCCGGGACTCAGCTGGGCCTACCTGGTTCTGGTGACCCAGGCTGGAGGCTCCCTGCCTGCACTGCACTTCCACCGCGGGGGTACCCGCGCCCTGCTCCGCGTCCTCAGCCGCTACCTGCTGTTGGCCAGGTGAGCTCTCTCCCAGTGCTGGGCCTTAAACCGGGCCCAGTTCCTCCATGGCTGCAGCGTGACCCCTCGGGGCTGTGAAAGAAACACAACTCACACTGATTTAAAGGAAGGCAGAGAGAGTTGACCAGCACATATAACCAAAAAATGAAAAGGGAGTATTGATTTCAGGCAGGACCCAGGTCCCAAAATGTTGCAAACAGTTATTCTTTTACCCTCTGAGTTCGTCGTTCTCTGGGCCCCCAGTATCCCTGGCTTAACAACCCCGCTGGATGGAAAGCACCTCTTCCCCCCATTCCAACAAGATCCCAGAGCTGCCTCTCATTGGCTCGTCCCTGAGTCAGTTACACTGGACCAGAAGGTGAAAGGCCTTCATTGGCCAGCCCCAAGTCCCATGCCCACCCCTGGGCTCCAGCTCTGGTCCTCCTGTAACAGTATCCCCCGAAATGAGGGATTCCCCAAGGGTGGTTGGGACGCTGGATGTCGGCCGAGCACAGACAGCTTGGGACACTGGGCCCCTACCTGTGCATCACCTGTGCGTCACCTCCCGCCTCCCAGCTCCCCACAGGACTCCCGCCTCTACCTTGTCTTCCCCCACGACTCCTCTGCCCTCTCCAATTCCTTCCACCACCTGCAGCTCTTTGACCAGGACAGCTCCAATGTGGTATCTGTGAGTGTCCCGGGCACCAGGCCTGGCGGGTGTGGGCAGGGAGGAACGAGAAGGGGCGGGCCGTGAACTCCCTTTGGCCTCGTCCCCAGCGCTTCCTCCAGGATCCCTACTCCACCACCTTCAGCAGCTTCTCCCGAGTGACCAACTTCTTCCGGGGTGCCCTGCAGCCACAGCCTGAGGGAGCCGCCTCCGACCTTCCCCCACCACCTGACGATGAGCCCGAGCCTGGGTTCGAGGTCATTTCCTGTGTGAGTAGTGAGTGGACCCTCCCTGTTATTTCTGGCCGTATCTCCTTGGGTGTATGATTTCATTTCCCTGGGCCTCGATTTCCTCCTTGGTAAAATGGGGACGGTAATGGGATCCTCTCAGGGGGTGCATGAGGAAAGCGCTCATGGCTCTGCCAGGTACTGTGAGCACCTGCTCGCTCCTACTGGGGGACCCCCTCCTAACTAGGGGGTGACTTGGCTGCTGAGCCCCAGAAGAGGCTGCTGCCCGCCCCTGAATGTTAGTTATTCGTCAAGCTAAGGAGCGCCCTGAGTTTGTGGACTGAGGCCGGGTTGGGTCCCCTCACTGCCCTGCCGAGCCCCGGGCTCATTTGCCCTTCGCCTGCAGGTGGAGCTGGGGCCTCGGCCAACCGTGGAGCGGGGCCCTCCAGTTACAGAGGAGGAGTGGGCACGCCACGTGGGCCCTGAGGGCCGCCTGCAGCAGGTACCCGAGCTGAAGAATCGGATCTTCTCGGGGGTAAGTGCCAGGGCAGGGGGGAGGATGGGGCAGGGCCAGAACAAGGCCCCACTGAGCTGCCTGCCCTCCTGCACCCCCAGGGTCTGAGCCCCGGCCTGCGGCGTGAGGCGTGGAAGTTCCTCTTGGGGTACCTCAGCTGGGAAGGCACAGCTGAGGAGCACAAGGCCCACGTTCGCAAGAAAACGTGAGTCCTCAGGAGGCCCTGCCCTGCCAAGTATGACACCTGGCGCCTCTTAGGGCACCAGTGGGCAAGTTCTGTGGACACTGGTTGTGAGCCTGCTGTATCTGGGCACCATCCTGTGCCTGTGGAATACGTCAGTGATCAAGCCAGACCCATCCTTGCCCCTGTATGGTCTGTCTCCTGTTTCCATTGCAGTTTTCATTCCTGTGCCATACTGTTTTAATGATCACAGTTTTGCAGCATGTTTTATAACCTAGGAGGGCCCATCTCTCCTCATTCCTGGTGTATGTTATGTACCTGCCAGGCATTGAGGATGCAGCAGTGCTGGACGGTTCCCTGTCCCTGGTGTCCTGTCCAGTGGGGGGTGACAAATTTTCACCAAAAACCCACAAGGTTATGTAGTGAGAGATACCAGGAAGGTGAAGCATAAGGGATGGTGGCAAAAATGACAAGGTGACTTGCTTGGGTCTGTGTGGTCAGGGAGGGGCTCTGCAGGGCTGACTTGGGAGGTGGCGCCAGGCTGGGAGGTCTCTGGGTGCCGCAGAGAGTGGCGGCCTCACATCTTGTTTCCCTCTGCCACTCAGGGATGAGTATTTCCGCATGAAGCTGCAGTGGAAATCTGTGAGCCCTGAGCAGGAGCGGAGAAACTCACTCCTGCACGGATACCGCAGCCTCATCGGTCGGTGTCAGGGGTGGCGCTAAGGGTGGATGGGAGCAGGGAACCACAGGAGGGCCTCAGGCACGGGTGCGAGGGGCAGATAGAGGGAGCCCCCTGCCTCCCCAAAACCAAGAAGAGGGCATCTAGGGGGAAAGCAGCATGGGCCATTGGAGAATGGCCTTGTGGGAGCAAGGCCAGGGACAAGACGGGAAAGAAGGGGAGCCTGGCTGCCTTGGGGCCCAGTCTCAGTTCTGTTGATGCCTCGAGATCTTAGCAAGTGATTTTGCCTCCCTGTGCCTCAGTTTCCCCTGCTGTGGGAGGATACAGCGAGCTGGTGAGCAGGAGGCCCGCACCTCGCAGCAGGAGCATCAGTGATGGTTTCTAGAACCAGCTCCGCTTCTGCCCGAGAGCGAACCCCAAGGCTGGGGGCTGGCACTGGTGGCCTGCAGGGATGGGCCCCCCTACCCTTCTCACCTTTGCTCCCTGCGCCCGCTCCCCGCAGAGAGAGATGTGAGCCGCACTGACAGGACCAACAAGTTCTACGAGGGTCCCGAGAACCCGGGGCTGGGCCTGCTGAACGACATCCTTCTCACCTACTGCATGTACCACTTCGACCTCGGTGGGTGGCAGGCCTGGGGCCAGGCGGGGCCTGGGCTGTCCAGGGGAGCGCTGTGGGCTTGGCTGCAGCCTGACCCCGTGTCCTCCCCAGGCTACGTCCAGGGCATGAGTGACCTTCTCTCCCCGATCCTCTATGTCATTCAGAATGAGGTGGATGCTTTCTGGTGTTTCTGCGGCTTCATGGAACTCGTGGTGAGGCTCGGGCCAGGGTTGGGACACAGGCCTGTCGAGCAATCGGGTCCTGGCACCTCACGGGGTCTGCTCTTCCCCCTCCTTCCGTCCCACAGCAAGGAAACTTTGAAGAGAGCCAGGAGACTATGAAGCGGCAACTCGGGCGACTGCTGCTGCTCCTGAGGGTGCTGGACCCCCAGCTCTGTGACTTCCTGGGTATGTCTCTCGGGCGGGTGGGCAGGAGACAGTGGGGCTGTAGACCTTGCCAGATTCTCTGGTAGCAGCCACAGGTGGCGTCCTGGACATTGGGTCCTGATCCAAACAAGAGAAACATCCCCACGCAACCTAGAACGTAGAGGCAGAATTGCCGTTTGAAGCAAAATGTCAGCAAATGCAGACACGCAGGGACACTGACTCACCCCATCCTCGTGCTCACCTAGATCCTGTTTGGGCTTTGCCTTAGGCTTAACCTGCAGGGTATTTTTCAGAAATAAGGACCTAGGCGTTTCTGCCACTTCTTGTCTCCACCTGGCTGTGGCTCACCTTCAGCCAGGAATCAGAAACTGATTATCTGGGCCATGGGGCTGGGGGTGCCGCATCCCGGCTTGAACATTTTTATTCTTCGGCCGGGCACAGTGGCTCACGCCTGTAATCCCAGCACTTTGGGAGGCAGAGGCAGGTGGATCACTTGAGGTCAGGAGTTCGACACCAGCCTGACCAACATGGAGAAACCCTGTCTCTACTAAAAATACAAAATTAGCGGGGCCTGGTGGCGCACGCCTCTGATTCTAGCTACTCAGGAGGCTGAAGCAGGAGAATCGCTTGAACCTGGGAGGTGGAGGTTGCAGTGAGCCAAGATCACACCATTGCACTCCAGCCTAGGCAACAAGAGCAAAACCCCAACTCACACACACACAAAAAAGTGTGTATATATATATATGATTATAGTATATATTATTTATTACTTAGTCAATGTAAAAACTGCAGGAAATTAAGATGAAGAAAAAAAAGTAAGACTGGGTGTGGTGGTTCATGCTTGTAATCCCAGTGCTTTGGGAGGCTGAGGTGGGCGGATCACCTGAGGTCAGGAGTTCGAGACCAGCCTGGCCAACATGGTGAAACCCCGTTTCTACTAAAAATACAAAATTTAGATGGGTGTGGTGGTGGGCACCTGTAATCTCAGCTACTCGGGAGGCTGAGGCAGGAGAATCACTTGAGCCGAGGTCCCACCACTGCACTCCAGCCTGGGCGACAAAGCGAGACTCTGTCTCAAAAAAAAAAAGAAAAAAGCAAGTTAAAATTGCTGTTTGACATCATTTTTCTTGAGTGCAGATGGTGATGATAATAAGTTAAACTTACTCATGGACGTTTCCTCGATGCTTTAGGACCCCCGGGGGAGGGAGCTGAGATACTCTGTCCTCACCTTACTGATGAGGAAACCAAGCCATAGAAAAGCGTCACCTAGGCCGGGCGCGGTGGCTCACACCTGTAATCCCAGCACTTTGGGAGGCCGAGACGGGCGGATCACAGGGTCAGGAGATCGAGACCATCCTGGCTAACACAGTGAAACCCCATCTCCACTAAAAATGCACAAAACTAGCCGGGTGAGGTGGCGGCACCTGTAGTCCCAGCTACTCGGGAGGCTGAGGCAGGAGAATGGCGTGAACCCGGGAGGTGGAGCTTGCAGTGAGCTGAGATCCGGCCACTGCACTCCAGCCTGGGCGACAGAGCAAGACTCCGTCTCAAAAAAAAAGAAAAGCATCACCTCCTAGGGCACAAGGACAGAGGATGCCTCTGTGTCACTGAATGTCTTCTGAAACATCACTTTTCTTGACTGCACGGCATTGTGTCCTGCAAGATGTGGTAGAATCGATTTAACTTGACCTGCTGGAGATTCGGGTCCTTTGCAGTTTTTCATCACAGTGCATGGTCTGGGTCATATCTTTAGGTTCACTTCCAAGAAGTGGAATTTGGTTCAGGACAGTGCTTGTCTTCACAGCTTTGGAAAGTTTGTTCTCCATTGTTCCTTTCCTAAAAAGAATGCTGAGGCTCTCACTCTCATTTGAGTTAACTTGGAAAAAAAGGTTCGACACCAGGTTAATTTTTTTTTTCTTTTTGAGATGGAGTCTCGCTCTGTTGCCCTGGCTGGAGTGCAGTGGCGCGATCTCGGCTCACTGAAAGCTCCGCCTCTCGGGTTCAAGCGATTCCCCTGCCTCAGCCTCCCAAGGAGCTGGAATTACAGGGGTGTGGCACCATGCCCAGCTAATTTTTGTATTTTTAGTAGAGACAGGGTTTCACCATGTTGGCCAGGCTGTATTTTTAGTAGAGACGGGGTTTCACTATGTTGGCCTGGCTGGTCTCGAACTCCTGACCTCAGATAATCCACCCACCTTGCCCTCCCAAAGTGCTGGGGTTACAGGAGTGCGCCATCGCACCCGGCCCTCAGCTTAAATTTTTGCTAACATCATATCTAGGACTGCCAGTTTCCTTAGGCCTCACCAGCAGCGGGCACTGAGGCCTGTTTCCTCGGGCGTGCTGGGCGTCCTGCCTCCCTTCCATGTCCATGGCAGATGTGGAAGTATAATAGCATATTTCCTCTGGAGAGTGGGAGGAAGAAGGGGCAGGGCCCGCTTCAGAGCTGCTTCTGTCTCACCTCCGAGGTTCCCAAGCCAGGCATAAGTCACTTGTCTAGACTTGGGTAAGGTATTCCAGTCAGGATGACGTCTCAAACTCTCAGTCCCAGCGCTGGGCAAGGCTGAGTGGGCTCCATGTCATCCCCCAGATTCCCAGGACTCTGGCTCTCTCTGCTTCTGTTTCCGGTGGCTGCTTATCTGGTTCAAGAGGGAATTCCCCTTCCCGGATGTCCTTCGGCTGTGGGAGGTGGGCCAGCCAGTTTGGGCGAGAACTGAAGGGGTGGGCTCACTTGCCCTGGGAGAGACTGGGAGATTGGGCGGAGAGGGGCAGGCCCTGGTGAGACCTCAGGCCCAGGCTGGGTCATCACCCTTCCCTCCCTCCCGCACCCCCAGGTGCTGTGGACAGGGCTCCCTGGCCCCAATCTGCACCTGTTGGTGGCCTGCGCCATCCTGGACATGGAGCGGGACACCCTCATGCTGTCCGGCTTCGGCTCCAATGAGATCCTCAAGGTGAGGCTCTGGCTCCCTCCCGGCCCGACCCCACCCTGTCCACCCTGAGCTGGGCGCTGCCCAGGGCCGCAGTACCTCCAGGGAGCAGGTGTTCAATGTGGGATTATTGAAAGCCTGGTTAGCTGGGAGCGCAGTGGGGGTGGGGCCGCGTAGGTTTCCCTCCTGCCCCATCGCGCCTGCTCCCAGCAAGGTCCTCAGGGCAGGTGGGTGGGGACCTGCCCTCCCCCAGTACGGCTCAGAACGCTCCCAGAGGCCTGAGAAGCATGACTGGCCCAGCGCGCCTCTGAGCCCCAGAGGGCCAGCCCGGTGTGTCTTGTTTCCCAGCACGAGCCACAGAGTGGGCGCTCGGGCGGAGGTGGCTGAGTGCTGACTGGCGCCTGACCCACCCCCGCCCGCAGCACATCAACGAGCTGACTATGAAGCTGAGCGTGGAGGACGTGCTGACGCGCGCCGAGGCCCTGCACCGCCAGCTAACCGCCTGCCCCGTGAGTCCCCCGCCTGCCCGCCCCGCAGCGCCCCTGCCCGAACCCCGCCCCATCTCACCTTCACTCACCTTCCTCTTTTCGCTTCCCTCAACCCTGCGCCTCCAGGAGCTGCCCCACAATGTGCAGGAGATCCTGGGGATTGCGCCGCCCACAGAGCCCCACAGCCCCTCGCCCACCGCCTCCCCGCTGCCTCTGTCGCCCACCCGGGCCCCGCCCACCCCGCCGGCCCCCACGGACACAGCGCCGCAGCCCGACAGCAGCCTGGAGATCCTGCCCGAGGAGGAGGACGACGATGGCGCAGACTCCTAACCCCGCCCGGCAGCCTTGTTCTGCACAGGCACTTTAGACCCAGCCAGGGACACCTGCGAGGGGCCGCGTGCACTCCGCCGCCCTACTGATAAGCTGGCTTCATTAAACTGACACTTCTCATGTGCAGTTGGCTTCTTGTTCGTGGGGGGAAGGCTGCCAAGTGGGCTCTGATCTGGGTGGGGAGGGAAGCCTAGGGTGAATGATTGGGGTTTGTGGAGGCAGGGCTCCCTGACTTGCCTGATTTTTTTGTTTTATGAGATGGAGTCTTGCTCTGTCACCCAGGCTGGAGCGCAGTGGTGGATCTCGGCTCACTGCAGCCTCCACCCTCCGGGTTCAAGCAACTATCCTGCCTCAGTCTCCTGAGTAGCTGGGACTACAGGCGTGCGCCACCACACCCGGCTAATTTTTGTATTCTTGGTAGAGACGGGGTTCCACCATGTTGGCCAGGCTGGTCTTGAACTCCCGACCTCAGGTGATCTACCTGCCTTGGGCTCCCAAAGTGCTGGCATTACAGGCGTGAGCCACCGCACCCGGCCTGATTTGGGGTTTTTGGAAGAGGATAGGGTGCTCTGGGCTGCGGCTGCGACCTGGTAGCTGTGTGGGAACACTTCCCTGACATAACCAAGGTGGAAGGGCCTGCAGAGTTGCACTCTGCGGAGCCTGCCCTCCCAGCTGCTGCTTGTGAGAAAAATCACCTCCTGTTAAGCCACTGTCAGCCGGGCTTTCTGTTACTTGCATTAGGGGCCATCTGTGCTTCAGCCTCGTGACAGTCGGAGGTGGTCGTTGTGATTGCCATTTCCCAGTGGTGCAGGGCGTCCGTCCGGTTCCTCTCTATGCGCCCCCCCCTCACCCTCCTATGGAGCCCCACTGTCCAGGAAGAAGTGAGGGGCAGATACTTGGGGGACTCCAGGATAGGCGTAGCGCCTGCTAACTGCAGGGCTAGTGGTTCCGATGCAGGCAAACTGGGGAAGTAACTGAGCCACGGGGAAGGCTGGACCACACGGCTTTTTCCGAAAATACTTTAATACAAGGTCCTCGTGTGGGTCGTGTGCTGGAGAGAGAACTGGCCTTGGGCTGCAGGGTGGCTGCCCTCCTCCTTTGCCAGGTCATGCGAGGGGCTGCCAGCCACCCCATGCACATGCCCCTGCCCCTCCGTGTCGGATGCAGGCCCCTTCCGGCTGTTGATCTTGATGGCGGCGCGCAGCGCCGACTTTACCGCCGTCTCCACCCAGCCGTGAGGGTAGGCGGTGTGCTCGCCGGCGAAGTAGATGCGTCCATAAGGGACCCTCCAGTAATCCTTTTCGGTTTGCCAGAGCGCCGGCGGCTGTACCACGAAGCCACCCTGGCTGTGCGGGTCCTCTGCCCAACGCTTGACGACGCCGGTGCCGTCCCAGAGCTGGCGCACGAGAGGCCCGTGCAATGCCGCCACGTCGTCGAGCGCCAAGCGCAGCGCCTCTTCCCGGCTCAAGCCGGCGAACGCGGCCGCCGCGTCCGACCACGTGTACGAGGCCAGCAGCAGCGCGCCCTCGCGTGGCTGCGGGTAGAAAATCATGCGCGACGGGCGGTCGGTGTTCGAGTGGCCGCCTTCAATGTGCTCCTCGCGCCAGAAGGGCCTGCGGAAGCTTAGAAACACTTTGGTGGCCGGCACGTAGTGCAGCCTCCGCAGCGCCTCCTGCATGTGGCGGGGCAGCGGCGGCGAGAAGGCGATGCGCTTCACTGCCGGTCCGCTCGCGGTCAGCAGCACCATGTCGGCCTTCAGCACCTTCAGATTCCGCTCCGGGGGTGAGGTATCGATCTGCACGTGCACATCGTGCGGCCCCTGGGTCATCGCCACGACGGGCGCGTTCAACAGCACAAGCCCGGACAGCGAGCTCAGCAGTGCGCGCGGCAGCAGGTCCCAGCCACCCACGATGCGGCTGTACCTGCAGGCGAGGCGGGGCGGGGTTGGGGGGATGACCTGGGCTCTGCCGCCCTGCCCCTCCGCCTGGCCCCACCCACCCCGGCAGCTGGCCCCTATGGTCACCGGCCCGCTCCCCAGTCATCCACCTCTCCCGACCCTGCCCGTCCCTGACATCCCGGAAGTCGCAGGAGTAGTGGATTTTGTGACCAGGGACCCCACCACTTCTTCTCCGCTAGACCGTGCCCTTTATCCGGGAACTCTTAGCCCCACTGCCGTCAAGTAGGCCACGCCCTTCACAACAGCTCCGCCCCCAGACCCAGAGGCTCCTCCCACTCCCTGCTACTTGTCTTGATTGGCCCCCGCCCTCCCCTGCCCGCCAGCCCCGCCCCTCACTGGAGTCTGTCGCTGAGGCAGCTGTGGGCCCGGAGGGCCTCGGCGAAGCTGAGATAGAAGAAGCCATCCTCGGACATCACGTCTCCCAGAAGCTGCACGGCCGGCCGGCTCAGGTTCCCTTCCCCGAGGAGGTATTCCTGCAGGGTGGGCGCAGGCCGAGGTCAGGGCCCAGGCAGGCTGCACCCCCGAGAGAGCCCCTCCGCAGCCCGGCCTCCTGGTCCCATGACATGTCCTTGGACCGTAGGATCTGGTCCCCGCTCTCTGACAGATGAGGGAAACTGAGGTCCAGAGAGGGGGCGTGTCCAGCCCCCGGGTCAGGCAGGAAGGTGGTGGCAGGACTAGGGTCCCAGGTACCCGCATTCTGACTCTCTGGGGAAGGCCTCATGGTCACACTCTCTGCCCTGCCTCTCAGCAGAACCAAGGGCCCCACTTACCAAGAGCGTGTGCCTTTCAAACTTTTTCATCGCCTTTCTGCAGCCCAGTGCCTTGAGGTCTTTGAGGGCCTGTTGTGGAAGAAGCGGACATGGTGCTGAGCTGCCTGGGCAGCCAGGGTGGAGGCTGGGCCTGGAGCCCACACCCGGCTTCTCCTGGTCGTTCTGCCCATGGCTGGCCATTCACCATTCTCAAGCCCCTGGGCTTTTGCCCACACCGTGCCCTCCACCTTGCCCTCCATGGCAACTCAGATGCCACCACTCCTCCGATCTTCCTGAACTGTTCACGCCGCCTCATCCCGCATTCGGCAGGCCAGGCTGGTCACAGCTCATCCCGGTTGGGTGTTATTTTGCCTATTTCTGGGCCAGCCAGCCTGTGAGCTCCATGGAGGCAGGGATGTGGGCAGCTGGAGAGGAGGCTGGGAGAGGATCCCAGGCGTGCTGTGTCCTCCCGGGGCTCGGTGATTATTTGTTGCCTGAATCACTGTGGCCACGGACAGAAGCTGGTCCCCTGTGTCACTGGTCAGCGCTGACAGGGCATGATGGCTGAGAAGTTTACCTACCGTCTGTCCCCTGCCCACAGCCCTCCTGTGGCTCCCCAGTGCCTGGGGCCACAGGGTCCTTGCCCCTCAGCCTCATGTTCAAGGCCCCTGCTAGCCCCTCAATGTCTTTTTTTTCTTTTTTTCTTTTTTTGAGACGGAGTGTCGCTCTGTCGCCCAGGCTGGAGTGCAGGGGCGCCATCTCGGCTCACTGCAACCTTTGCCTCCCAGGTTCAAGAGATTCTCCCACCTCAGCCTCCCAAGTAGCTGGGATTACAGGTGTCCGCCACCACACCTGGCTAATTTTTGCATTTTTAGTAGAGACGGAATTTCACCATGTTGGCCAGGCTGGTCTCGAACTCCTGACCTCAAGTGATCTGCCCGCCTCGGCCTCCCAAAGTGCTGGGATTCCAGGCGTGAGCCACCGCGTCTGGCCTCAGTCCACGTCTTTTACAGCAGCTCCGGTTCTGTGAGCAGTGTCCAGTGCCCAGACCACCCGCCCTCAGGGCTCTCCCACCTGCATGTCTGGCACCTATTTTCTCCCTGCCTGTCTTTGCGTGGCACATGAGTGCCTGTCCTTCAGCACTTTGTTCAAGTCTCACCCCCTCCCAGAAGCCTCGCTGCCCCTGTCTAATTTCAGGCCTCTTCTTGGTCTACCTGGCTTCCCTATTCTGGCCAGGACCTCAGAGGGAAGGCGGTGCCCCTTCACTCACTCATGCATCTCGCATCTCCCAGGCTCCCAAACCAGTCAGTGTCAAGGCATAGAAATGACCTGGTCTAGGCTGGGCGCGGTGGCTGAAGCCTGTAATCCCAGCACTTTGGGAGGCCGAGACGGGCGGATCACAAGGTCAGGAGATCGAGACCATCCTGGCTAACACGGAGAAACCCTGTCTCTACCAAAAAAAAAATACAAAAAACTAGCTGGGCGAGGTGGTGGGCGCCTGTAGTCCCAGCTACTGCAGAGGCTGAGGCAGGAGAATGGCGTGAACCCGGGAGGCGGAGCTTGGAGTGAGCTGAGATCCGGCCACTGCACTCCAGCCTGGGCGACAGAGTGAAACTCCGTCTCAAAAAAAAAAAAAAAAGAAATGACCTGGTCTAGAAGGGCAGATGGGCAAGTGGGCTCTGACCTGGGTGGGGAGGGGATATTGGGTGTGGCCAGCTCCTCCCTAAAGGTATCAGGGAAGGCTTCCTGGAGGAGGGGACATTGGAGCTGGTTCTTGAGGGCTGAGCAGGAATTCCTGTGTGGGGAAGGGAAAGGCAGTCTGGGCAAGGGAGGGCGATGAACAGGTATAGTGAGTGTGAGGGACACAGAGCTGGGGGCATGTGGGCCACCATGAGGACAAAAATTCCTTAGAGGAGAAAAGAGCATGAGGCTGGAGGGGTGCAGAAGGGAAGGCCAGTCAGGGCTCAAAGCTGAGCCCGAAAAGATCAGACTTTGTCCTGGAGGCGGTGGGGAGCCACCAGGGGCTGTGAGCAGCATCACTCCGGGTGTGTGGGAAGACACTTCTGGTACCAGGTTGGGGAGACTGAAGCCTGGGCAGCTGGAGAAGAGGCTGGGGGAGGGTCCAGGGCAGAGGAGGAGGCCTGAGCTCGGGTGGGCAGAGGGGAGCAGGGCACAAGCATCAGGGGGCAGGGGTGGGCACTGATGGTGGGGAGGTGGGCGAGGAGGAGGTCAGGAGGAGGATGGCTCCTGGGGGTCTGCCTGTGACTGCGGGATGGTGGGGCCATTGTGAGATGGGGGCACCGGGAGGAGGAACGGGTTTAGGAGAAGGTTCTGAGCCCAGTGGAGCTAGAGGGTCCTGGGGAGGGACACAGGCCAGGGTCTCGAGAGGCAGATGTCTCCATCAGCCCGTGGATCTATGTTTAAGCCAGAGGTGGAGACTGGAGAGGTTGTCCAGGACAGTGTGTGGGTGAAAGGGGAAGAGGCCAAAAGCTGATGCAGCTTTGGGGTCAGCAGTGTTTATGGGGAAGCTAAAGAACAGAGTTGGGGCCGGGGGCAGTGGCTCACGCCTGTAATCCCAGCACTTTGGGAGGCCGAGGCAAGTGGATCATGAGGTCAGGAGTTCAAGATCAGCCTGGCCAAGATGGTGAAATCCCGTCTCTATTAAAAATACAAAAATTAGCTGGGCGGGGTGGCAGGCGCCTGTAATCCCAGCTACTCGGGAGGCTGAAGCAGAGAATTGCTTGAACCTGGGAGGCAGAGGTTGCAGTGAGCTGAAATGGCGCCACTGCACTCCAGCCTGGGCGACACAGTAAAACTCCGTCTCAAAAAAAAAAGGGGGGGGGG
>NW_016807449.1:1836492-1841497 GCF_001698545.2 Rhinopithecus bieti | reverse complement strand
ACCTGTAATCCCAGCTACTCGGGAGGCTGAAGCAGAGAATTTCTTGAACCTGGGAGGGAGAGGTTGCTGTGGGCTGAAATGGCGCCACTGCACTCCAGCCTGGGCGACACAGTAAAACTCCGTCTCAAAAAAAAAAGGGGGGGGGGGGGACTTGGGAGGTGGCCCATATGCGTAGAAGCCCCTGGGATGGCCCATTCTCACTCTCAGATTGCAGTGAGTACGTCAGTGGTTAGACCTCAGGGCACCCATCCTCTTGGTAGAATTTCCATCTCCATCAACAGGTGCTCCACCCCGTGGCGGGGGACCCAAGGGATGACAGAGAGAAGAAAAGCCAGGCCAGGGAGCGCGCCAGGGCGAGCTTAGGAGGAGGACAGAGAAGTCAGGGCAAGAGGAGGGTACAGGCGGTGCTCACCTGGTTGAGAGCCATCTGGTAGATGTCTTCGGGTGACTGGCCCTTTTCCTGGGGGCGTAGGGCGTAGCCCAGCTTCTCGGGTACCTTCTCCACCACGTAGTTGCGCAGCTTCACTTGGTGCACCTCCGTCCATGTGTTCTTATCGTACTGGGTGAACTTGGTCAGGTTGAGCCCCAGGCGCTGGCAGAGCTTGTGGAGGATCCTGATTGAGGGAGTGGGTGAGTGAGGGCTGGGCTCCGGTGGAGGTAGCCCGGTCCCTAGTGGAACTTGGAGAAGGGAGGTGGGAGGGGAGAGTAGCTGGGGACCAGCATGAGGCTGGGGGTTGGGCTAGATTTAGGGTGATCAATGCTGAGGGATGGGAATGAAATGGGGACAAGGTTAGAGGGCTTAGGGCAGTACCAGGATTAGGATTGAGTTAGGAATGGGAATACAGCCCAGCTTAGAATCGGAAAGGGGGACAGAGCTTGGGTTGGATGGGGGTTTGAGATGAAGAAAGAGTCTGGGGCTGGAGTGCCTGAGGGTGTGGGGCCCGTGGAGCTGCAGGCCTGGAGGGGCCAGCAGAGGAGCTGGCTTTTGCACCAGGCAGGGCTAGCTGGAGGTCTGGTTGGACTAGGTGGCCCGAGCATTGCCAGAGGCCCAGTGCTGGCGCTGGAGGCAAGACTGAGATGGGGATTAGGCGAAGGATGCCTGCTGTGGCGTGGGCATGGAGCTAGGGGGCTGGTTGAGTCTAGGCACACAGGTGGGTGGGTTGCCAGGTCACCTGTGAGAGCCGGGCATGCGCATGGCTCCCAGCTCCCCAATCCAGCCCGTGTTCTGGTCCCGGTAGGTGAAGATGCGACCCCCGATCCTGTTATCTGCCTCTAGGACGGTGACCTGAGGGAGGCAGTGGGGCGAGGAGGGCCCTTCAGCTCCACCCACTGACCATTCCCTGCCCCCTCCCACCCCGTGCCAGCCCCCTGGCTTCTTCCGTCCCCACAGTGGCACAGGAGACTAGGAGAGGGGCCCCTTCTGTATGGGAGGTGGGGGAACAGAACCAAGTGAGCAGTTCTAGAGTGCAGCAGGAAGGCCACCGGCTAGACTGCAAAGGGACTTCCCAGCTCGGGGAGTTGGGAGATAACCCATATGCGTAGAAGCCCCTGGGATGGCCCATTCTCATTCTTGGATTTCAGTGAGTAGGTCAGTGGTTAGACCTCAGGGCACACATCCCCTTAGTGGAGTTTCCTCTCCGCCAATAGGCGCCCCACCCCAGGACAGGAGCTTTGAGCCAGTGACACTTCCCTCTGGGATGAAAAACGTGGGACAGGAAAATCTAGGGCCTCTCAGTGCAGACATGTGACAGCAGGGGGCTTGGGCCTCACCCTCAGACCACGGGGAAAGGTAGCCTCTCCCTCCACATCCCCACCCCCACCCTCTCAAGCAGGAACGGGGCCAGGTCCCTCTGCCCAGGGACTCCAGCCTGCAGCAGGAGGGACTCTAGGTAGACTGCAAGCAGTGCTTCCCACCTTATGTCCGGCATCGCTGAGCACCTTGGCAGCCACCAGCCCAGCCACACCAGCGCCGACCACAATCACCCTCTGGGGCTTCAGGGTCCGATTGAGCCCCCAGGTCACCACCTTGAGCAGCTGCTCATAGTCAGGATCCTGCATGCATTTCTCGAAGGGGTCCTGGCTGCGTTCAGCCTTCCAGTCCTGGGAGGCCGCCAGGCTGAGGAGGATGGGGATGAGGACGAGGAGGCGCAGGGCTGGGAGGAGGAGGACAGGGTCAACGGGTATGCAGCAGGTTGGGGGAGAGGGGTTCTACTCACTTGTCCCAGAGCCCCCTCCCCTGCTTACTCACCCAATGGGGCCATGACTCTCGGTGGGAGATGGCGTCTGGGGTGGAGGAGAAGGGAGGGCTATTGTGGCTGAGGCCTGTGACTGCTGCAGCCTGACTCTGTCTCCCATGGGCTGCCCAGCTGCTGGAGCCAGCCCTCCCCCAATCACTGCCCTCTTCTCTGGACCTGTGTCCCCCAACCCCATTCTTTCAGAGTCCCCTGGACCGTCCACGCCTCCCTCCTCACCGGTCTCCACCTCTGCCACAGCTCTCGGGTTCCTGTCTCTTTCTCTTCTTTTCCCTCTTTCTTTTCTTTCTTTCTTTTTTTTTAATAGTCTTTCTCTGTCATCCAGGCTGGAGTGCAGTGGTACGATCTTGGCTCACTGCAACCTCTGCCTCCCAGGTTCAAGCAATCCTCCCACTTCAGCCTCCCAAGTAGCTGGGATTACGGACACCCATAACCACACCTGGCTAATTTTTGTATTTTTAGTAGAGATGGGGTTTTGCCATGTTGGCCAGGCTGGTCTCGAACTCCTGATCTCAGGTGATCCACCCACCTCGGCCTCCCAAAGTGCTGGGGTTCTGGGCGTGAGCCATTGCGCCCAGTCTCTTTTCCCTCTTCCTCATCTCCCCCACTCCTGTTTCTCAGTCCCTGTTTCTGTGGGTCCTGTCTCTCTGTCCCCCCACCACTGGCCGTGTCACTACCTTCAGCGCTCGGTGACAGCAGGACAGCGCGGTCCTCTCCACCGCCCTCCACTGTCTCTGCTGAGGCCCTTTCTCTCCCCTTAAACTGGAAGAGCCCCGCCCACCCCTCCTTTTGGGAAACGCCGAGAGAAATGAAACTGGTTTCCTGGAGCTGCTCTGGTCAAACGCTCAGAGTTTAGTTGAGGTTGGAGAAAGGGAGTCAGAGGAAGTTAATCAGTCTATTTTCTTCCTTTTGCCCCAGGTAGTTTTGGGGTGGTTTGGAGGCCAGAAATAGATGCTCAGGTAACCGTGTCAACAACGGGGAATCCCCCTCGGCCTGCCCCTGTCCCTGGTCACCAGGCCCCTTGTTTCTATCCTCCCCTGCGTTCTCTCTGCCTCATTGATTCCCACGGCATGGGGACAGAGCGGGTATGGGTCCCTGGGCCAGGCCAATTTTCCCCTCCAAGTCCCTCTCCGTCAGGTGTTGCCATGTCCTGCAGGGCCCCCCATGGTTCTGCTTCTCTCTCCACTTGCCACCCAGAGCCTCAGTCTCCCCCACCGTCAAATGGGCGTAGCAGTGGGGCTGGCAGCCATGAGCTCTGAGCCCGCCCTCCCCTCTGTGGCTCCCATCTACAGCTGTTAAATGGGGACGTCCCAGTGTTTTAGGATCAAGTGAGTGAATCCAGGTTAAGCTCTGTGGCCGGAACCTGGGGCAGTACTGGAAGCTGCTCCTTTGGAAATGCCAGCTGCTGTGGCTGCAGGGGCACTGGGGGGTTCTGTGAGTGGCCACCCGCCAGAGAGAAGTGCCCAGGCTTCACCCATCCCTGCCTTGAGAACCACCTCGGTGCTCAGGGCAGGGAGTGGGGCGGCACCTTGAAGTGGGTGGGGTGGAGAAACAATAGCAGGGACTTTCCTTGGGGTGGGGGAGAGGGAGCCAGGGGGTTGGTGAGGAGAAAAACCAGAGGGAGGCAGATTCTCTGCAGCAAGGGTCAGGTGGGGATGGGGGGGCATTACCAAGAAGGAAGATGGGAAACTCCAGCGGTAAATCAAAGAGGGATGCGGTTTGTGGCCGGGAGGGGCTGGGGGGTGAGTGTGAGTAAGAAGGCATATGATGCAGGGGCGGGAGACTGTGGCAAAGGGAAATGATCAAAGAGCTGGACGGTTCAGGGACCGAAAGAGCTTGGGTCAGCAAAAACAGTGACAAGGGCTGGCGGTGGCTCACGCCTGCAATCCCAGCACTTTGGAAGGTCGAGGCAGGCGGATCACCTGATGTCAGGAGTTCAAGACCAGCCTGGCCAATGTGGTGAAACCTGGTCGCTACTAAAAATATAAACATTAGCTGGGTGTGGTGGCATATGCCTATAGTCCCAACTACTCTGGAGATTGAGGCAGAAGAATTGCTTGAACCTAGGAGGCGGAGGTTGCAGTGAGTTGAGATCGCGCCATTGCACTCCAGCCTGGGTGACAGAATGAGACTCAGTCTCAAAAAAAAACAAAAAAAAAACAAAAAAAAAACAATAGTAACGAGGGCTGGGCGCGGTGGCTCACTCCTGTAATCCTAGCACTTTGGGAGGCTGACGTGGGAGGATTGCTTGAGCCCAGGGGCTTGAGAACAACCTGGCCAAGATGGCGAAACCTTTTCTCTAAAAAAGAAAAAAAATAGTAACAAAACTGTTCCCATGGCTATCACCTGCTTGGAGGCTGCCTGGTGCTCAGGGCTTTGCACCCATCGTAACCCTCACAATGCCTACATTTGAGGCCACGCACAGTGGCTCATGCTTGTAATCCCAGCACTTTGGGAGGCTGAGGTGGGCGGATCACTTGAGGTCAGGAGTTCAAGACCAGCCCGGCCAACATGATGAAACCGTCTCTGCCAAAAATATAAAAAATTAGCCTGGCGTGGTGGTGCACGCCTGTAATCCCAGCTACTCAGGACGCTGAGGCAGGAGAATCGCTTGAACCCAGGAGGTAGAGGTTGCAGTGAGTCAAGATTGCACCGCTGTACTCTAGCCTGGGGGACAGAGCGAGACTCCGTCTCAAAACAAAACAAACCAAACAAACAAAAAACAATGCCTGCATTTTTTTTTTTTTTTTTTT
>NW_016807449.1:1830429-1835936 GCF_001698545.2 Rhinopithecus bieti | reverse complement strand
TTTTTTGAGATGTATTCTCGCTCTGTCCCCCAGGCTGGAGTGCAGCGGTGCAATCTCGACTCACTGCAGCCTCCACCTCCTGGGTTCAAATGATTCTCCTGCCTCAGCCTCCCGAGTAGCTGGCACTACAGGCGCCCGCCACCACGCCCGGCTAATGTTTTTTGTATTTTTAGTGGAGATGGGGTTTCACTGTGTTAGCCAGGATGGTCTCGATCTCCTGACCTCGTGATCCTCCTGCCTCAGCCTCCCAAAGTGCTGGGATTAGAGGCGTGAGCCACCGCACCCAGCCCAATGCCTGCATTTGATAGTTGAGGAAACTGAGGCTTGGAGATGGCGAGAGGGTGGGGCAGGAGGACCCTGGGGCACAGAGAGGGAAAAGGCTTAGCCTAGGTCTCAGAGCTTCACTCACAGTAACATGCCGAGTATGAACGCAGCGGGATTGGGGCCTTATTCGCCTGGGCCTCGGCCTGGGTCCCACAGCGGGAAATGGCAGTGCTGACATTCCTCACCAGGTCAGGCGGACCCCAGGTCCCCGGCCCCTGCCCAGCAGCTTGTTCAGTCCTACAGCCACGTAACAGTGGAAAGGACCATGGAAAGGGGTGGAGGCCCACAGCCCACTGACTCCTAGGACATGTCCCAGGAGTTTTTGGGTCTCCAGAGTGGGTGGGCTCCGGCACCAAGCCCCTTGTCCTTATCACACAGGGTTGTTGCACAAAGCTTCTCTGGCTCTGGGCGTATGTGCAGCTCACCTTGGTGGACTTCTGGGTTTTTTTTTTTTTTTAAGAGACAAGGTCTCACTGTCACTCAGGCTAGAGCACAGTGGCACAATCACGGCTCGCTGCAGCCTCAACCTCCCGGGCTCAAGCAATCCTCCCACCTTAGCCTCCCTAGTAGCTGGGACTACAGGACTGCACCACCACACCTGGCTACATTTCTGTACTGTTTGTAGAGATGGGGTTTCATTATGCTGCCCAGGCTGGTCTTCAACGGCTGGGCTTAAGCGATCCTCTAGCCTCAGTTGCTGGAGTAGCTGGGACCACAGGTGCATACCACCATGCACCGCTAATTTTTTGTACTTTTTCGTAGAGATGGGGCCTCACTATGTTGCCCAGGCTGGTCTCAAACTCCTGGGCTCAGGTGATCCACCTGCCTTGGCCTCCCAGAGTGCTGGGATTACAAGCATGAGCCACTATGCCTGGCCCCCTTGAGCTTTTTTGTGCATTTCACATCATCTTCATTCAGCATGTATTGCTTTTGTAATTAAAGGAAAAAAAATCCCAATTAATGTTAGTTTGAAGCAATACATCAGACAGGCCAGGTGCCCCAAGTGAAGAGCAGAGGGTGCAAGTCAGCTGGCTCGGGACGGATGCCTTTCCAGAATGCTCTGTGGCCCAGGTTGGAGTACCGTGGCGCAATCTCAGCTCACTGCAACTTCCACTTCCCGGGTTCAAATGATTCTCCTGCCTCAACCTCCTGAGTAGCTGGGATTACAGGCGTGCACACCACCACGCCCAGCTAATTTTTGTATTTTTAGTAGAGACAGGGGTTTCTCCATGTTGGACAGGCTGGTCTCAAAGTCCTGACCTCAGGTGATCTGCCCACCTGGGCCTCCCAAAGTGCTGGGATTACAAGTGTGAGCCACCATGCCCAACCTCCAGAATCATTTCTGATACAACTAAGGAAATTGATGTTCAGGTTAAATTAGGTTTAGGGATGAGAGTGGAATTAGGGAAAAGCGGTTTGGATAGGTGAGTGGGAGACAGGAGGGAGGGGAGGGGTAGGTGGAGGGAGCAGACGGGGACGGGAAGAAAGGCCCGGTCAAGTATCTGTTGACTCCAGCTGGTTTGGGGATATTCTGTTTTTTTTTTTTTTTTTTTTTTTTTTTTTTTTTTTTTTTTTTTTTTTTTTTTTTCTACGGAGTCTTGCTCTGTCACCCAGGCTGGAGCGCAGTGGCCAGATCTCAGCTCACTGCAAGCTCCGCCTCCCGGGTTCACGCCATTCTCCTGCCTCAGCCTCCCGAGTAGCTGGGACTACAGGCGCCCGCCACCTCGCCCGGCTAGTTTTTTTTTTGTATTTTTTAGTAGAGACGGGGTTTCACCGTGTTAGCCAGGATGGTCTTGATCTCCTGACCTCGTGATCCGCCCGTCTCGGCCTCCCAAAGTGCTGGGATTACAGGCTTGAGCCACCGCGCCCGGCCTGTGTTTTTTCAAATGGAGTTTCTAGAAAACAAGGTTAATCCCCCCAGACAATGGTCTTTGGTGGGGCAAATCCTACCTTATTTGGTTGACTTCTAGAACCACAATGATGGTTTCGATGGGGTTTAGGTCATATCTATACAGCAGCCAGACACCTGGCCCTGGCCCCATGGGGGGGCCTCGCGGCCCATCAGGGCAGGTGGTGCTGATGAGGACTGCACAGATGTGCTGGGGACCGGGCCCCTGCCTTACGTATATACGCATTCCCTTCTCTGAGTCTGTCCAAAGACCTTAAGTGGTCAGTATTAAAACTCACTGGCCGGGCACGGTGGCTCACACCTGTAATCCCAGCACTTTGGGAGGCTGAGGTGGGCAGGCAGATCACAAGATCAGGAGTTCGAGACCAGCCTGGCCAACATGGTGAAACCCGTCTCTACTAAAAATACAAAAAAATTAGTCGGGCGTGGTGGCGGGCGTCTGTAATCCCAGCTACTCAGGAGGCTGAGGCAGGAGAATGGAGTGAACCTGGGAGGCAGAGCTTGCAGTGAGCCGAGACCACGCCATTGCACTCCAGCCTGGGTGACAGAGCGAGACTCTGTCTCAAAAACAAAAACAAAAAAACCCACAAAACTTTCACCAAGGCTTGGGTGGGCAGGGCTGGCCCAGGGGATGACCTGGGACCTGGGTGGGAGTCAGGGGGTCCAGGCCCAGATGGGGGAAGGGACTCAGGGATCAGAGAATAGAATTAGTGAGTCTCCCGATCTTTGGCCTGACCCCAGGACAGGGGCCCCCTTCCCATAGAACCCTCCTTCCTGTTTCCAGAACATCCCAGGGCCCCAGGTGGGGGCACTCACTGCATGGCTGGCTCTGGGGGGCTCTCTCAGCACCCATGGCCTTTCTGGTTAGCCCAGGACAGAAGTCATCGTTGGGCGTGTGCAGAACCAAGGTGAATGATGGCGGCGTTGTCCTGCTGCCCTTGTTAGGTCAGAGATGCCAGGTTCCTGGTGTTGGGGTCAGAGCAGTTGGGAGGCTGTGAAAGGCAGGTCCCCCTTTCTCAGAAGTGTTTTATTATGGAAACTTTCAAACATCTAAAACCAGAGTGAGCAGGGGATGAACCCAGGTGAATTCATGGCTTCACACAGCCTTTGTTTCATTCACATCCTCTCCCTCCCCTCACTGGATTTATTTTAGAGCAAATCCCAGACACCATATTGTCTTTTTATTTTTTGAGACTGAGTCTCGTTCTGTCACCCAGGCCGGAGTACAGTGGCGCAATCTCAGCTCACCGCAACCTCCACCTCCCAGGTTCAAGCCATTCTCCTGCCTCCCGAGGAGCTGGGATTACAGGCACAGGCCACTACGCCCAGCTAATTTTTGTATTTTTAGTAGAGACGGAGTTTCACCATGTTGGCTGGGCTGGTCTCGAACTCCTGTCCTCAGGGGATCTCTCCTGTCTCGGCCTCCCAAAGTGCAGGGATTACAGGGCTGAGCCACTGCGCCTGACCATGTTTTGCTTTTTAAAAACTACAATATTGGCTGGGTGCAGTGGCTCATGCCTGTAATCCCAGCACTTTGGGAGGCTGAGGCGGGCGGATCACGAGGTCAGGAGATCGAGACCATCCTGGCTAACACGGTGAAACCCCATCTCTACAAAAATCCAAAAAAATTAGCTGGGCGTGGTGACGGGCGCCTGTAGTCCCAGCTACTCAGGAGGCTGAGGCAGGAGAATGGCGTGAAACTGAGAGGCAGAGCTTGCAGTAAGACAAGATCGCACCACTGCACTCCAGCCTGGGCAACAGAGTGAGACTCCACCTCAAAAACAAACAAACGAACAAACTACAATATCACTATCATATTTTAAGATGGCAGCCATTTATTTTCTTTCTCTTTTTTTTTTTGAGACAGAGTCTCCTGACCTCATGATCCGCCCACCTCGGCCTCCCAAAGTGGTGGGATTACAGGCGTGAGCCACTGCGCCTGGCTATCTCATCATTTTTAAAAAAACAATTGGTTTAGGCCGGGCATGGTGGCTCACGCCTGTAATCACAGCACTCTGGAAGACCGAGGTAGGCGGATCACCTGAGGTCAGGAGCTCAAGACCAGCCTTGGCAACATGGTGAAACCTCATCTCCACTAAAAATACAAAAATTAGCCGGGCGTGGTGGTGGGTACCTCTGTAATCCCAGCTACTCAGGAGGCTGAGGCAGGAGAACCACTTGAACCCGGGAGGCAGAGGTGGCTATGAGCTGAGATCACGCCACTGCACTCCAGCCTAGGCGACAGAGTGGGACTCCGTCTCAAAAAAAAAAAAGAAAAGCTGGTCGTGGTGGCTCACGCATGTAATCCCAGCACTTTGGGAGGCCAAGACGGGTAGATCACGAGGTCAGGAGATTGAGACCATTCTGGCCAACATGGTGAAACCCTGTCTCTACTAAAAATACAAAAATTAGCCAGGCATGGTGGCGGGCGCCTGTGATCCCAGCTACTCGGGAGGCTGAGGCGGAGAATGGCGTGAACCCGGGAGGTGGAGATTGCAGTGAGCCTAGATCATGCCACTGCACTCCAGCCTGAGTGACACAGCGAGACTGTCACAAACAAACAAACAAAAAAAACAAAAAAACTGGTTGGTTTGTATGCAAATCAGAGTCCACATTGCATTTGAGTGACATTGTCTGGGTCAATAGTATCACTTTCAGTTCTGTGAATTCAAAGGAACTAGGGTATCTGATGAGACCCCAGGGCACCAGGCCAGTCCCCAACAAGGCAGCACACCCGGTCTGCTTCTTGCCTGGAGAAATCTTTGGCATTTGAGAGGGTTCAACCTGATGGTGTCTGGAGGGGAGATGGGACAAGGGCGCCCACGTGGGTCACTGTGTTTGGAGTGACCAGGGCCCTGGTGTGCAGAAGCCAAGGGTGTGGTCCTGTGGGACAGGCAGGGGAACAGCTGGCGTCACTGAAACCTGGCTGGGGGGCTGGCTGCTGCCTGAGAAGCAGACCTGGCTTCTGAGCGTGAGGGCTTCGCTTCCTGGGAGGTTCCGTGGAGAGATGCTGCTGTGAGTCTGAGGGCAGATTTTGAAAGCACCCTAACATTTTTGGGGTTTACTAAAAACTTGGGAGCAGTGGTGTGCTGAAGCCGAGTCATACCAGGTCATAAGAGCTGATTTACACTTTCAGGAGTTTTGGCCTTTGCTCTGCAAGCCATTCATTATTAAAAAATAAATTGTTTCGGCCGGGCGCGGTGGCTCACGCCTGTAATCCCAGCACTTTGGGAGGCCGAGACGGGCGGATCACAAGGTCAGGAGATCGAGACCA
>NW_016807449.1:1816658-1830007 GCF_001698545.2 Rhinopithecus bieti | reverse complement strand
AAAAAAAAAAAAAAAAAAAAAAAAAAAAAAATTGTTTCGATGATTAGATTGTACTAATAAAGAATCAAAAGTCGTCATTCCCTCATGATTTGATGGTTTGACCACATATTATGCTATTGTATGTGCTGGGTTTTTTTTTTTTTTTTTGAGACAGAATCTCACTTTTCTTACCCAGGCTAGAGTGCAGTGGTACGATCTCGGCTTACTGCAACCTCTGCCTCCCGGGTTCAGGTGATCCTCCCACCTCAGCCTCCAAGTATCTGGAACTACAGGCAGAAGCCACCACGCCTGGCTAATTTCTGTATTTTTGTAGAGACGAGGTTTCGCCATGTTGCCCAGGCTGGTCTCAAACTCCAGAGCCCAAGTCATCTACTCCTCTTGGCCTCCCCAAAATGCCGGGAATACAGGCATCAGCCACCACACCCAGCCCCCATTTGCCACTCTTATCCCTAAACAGGGAAAAGCAAAGCAGTATGAGCTGAGATTCACCTTTAAAAGCCTCTGATTCCAAATTTAGTCACCAAATATGTTGTCTTCATATTAATTAATGAGGAACTTAAGGAAAGGCCATTTGTCGGGACTGGCAAGGAAGCACGTCTGTGTATTTTCTTCCTGGAAAGGGAAACTGAAATTACAACGGAGCCATCACCCGCGGTGGCACCCAGTCAGTTGCTGGTGCTGCGATCTTGGGATCCCTCCTAGACTCCCCCAGGAGGCCTGCTGGGACCATTTCCCACATGGCTTTGGGGCAGAGCCTCCTGATTTAATGGAATCACTTGTGTTATTCAGAATGGGGTGCTCAAGATCCCTTGGGGTATGGGAAGAAAACGTAGAACTTAATTTTTGTATTTTTTCAGACAGAGTGTAACTTTTGTCACCCAGGCTGGAGTGCAGTGACGCGATCTCGGCTCACTGCAACCTCCGCCTCACAGGTTCAAGTGATCCTCGTGAGGAGCTGGGATTACAGGCACCCGCCACCACGTCTGGCTAATGTTTGTGTTAGTTATTTAATGTTTCTGAGACGGAGTCCCGCTCTGTTGCCCAGGCTGGAGTGCGGTGGCGCCATCTCTGCTCACTGCAAGCTCCGCCTCCCGGGTTCACGCCATTCTTCTGCCTCAGTCTCTCCGAGTAGCTGGGACTACAGGTGCCCACCACCACACCTGGCTAATTTTTTTGTATTTTTAGTAGAGATATTCACTGTGTTAGCCAAGATGGTCTCGATCTCCTGATCTTGTGATCCACCCACCTCAGCCTCCCAAAGTGCTGGGATTACAGACATGAGCCACCATGCCCGGACCCTAGTTTTTGTATTTTTAGAAGAGACGGGGTTTCACCATGTTGGCCAGGCTGGTCTCAAACTCCTGACCTCAGGTGATCTGCCTGCCTCGGCCTCCCAAAACTGGAATCTGTTCTTATTTTAAAAATGTAACTGTAAGAAAGCAATTAAGCATTGCTAAGGTTTAATATGCAAAATAGGAAATAATATGCAAAGTAATAGGAAAATATACATACAGACTTTGGAAATATATGCTCAAATTTTCTCGTCATGATCGTTTGGCTCCTGCCAGCGACCTCTTTGTGGGCATTTTTTGGTACCTCCAGCACCAGATCAGGACCAGCTCTAAAAATGGATGCTAAAGGCATAAATGTAGGTAAAATGCAAACTGCTTCCTACCTCCTAAGGGGACTCAAGGCCTCCCTCCCGGCAGAGGGGGCAGTATGAGTCAAGGCCTATGAACTGCGGAAAAAGGTCCCTGCTGTAGGTGACAGCTTTCAGAGAGAAGTAGCTGGGGTTGTGGGGTCTTACTCTGGTTTACCATGCCCACCACACACACCCATGGCTTCTACTTAGACACAACTCCTGTCCTCCAGAGCCCAGGATGGCCCAAGAAAATTTTATTCATTTGAGACAGAGTTTTGCTTTTGTTACCTAGGCTGGAGTGCAATGGCACGATCTTGGCTTACTGTAACCTCCACCTCCTGGGTTCAAGCGATTCTCCTGCCTCAGCCTCCCGAGTAGCTGGGATTACAGGCACCAGCCACCTAATTAGCCACCAGCTCATGTTTGTATTTTCAGTAGAGATGGGGTTTCTCCATGTTGGTCAGGCTGGTCTTGAACTCCCGACCTCAGGTGTTCTGCCAGCCTTGGCCTCCCAAAATGCTAGGATTACAGGTGTGAGCCACCGCGCCCAGCCGGTCCAAGGAAATAATGACTCATGATCATGACTCCGGGAGACTTTTGGAACCTGGGCCATAAATCTTCCAAGCGTGGCCCACAGATTGACACGAACAGGTTGAGGGAGGCCGAAGGGGTACACTCCCCACAGCCCAGGAGATCTGAGTGCTTAGGACCATTCCAGTCCACAGAGCGAGGCTGCAGGGCAGAGGAAAAGCATGGGGCCTGTGTCTTTAGCCCCAGGTGACAGGAAGGAATGCTGCCCATGCCATCTGTAGCCACTGGAAGAGCGCCTTAGGGATGGTGCTAGATGACTTAACGTGTGTATATTTTTTGAGACCGTGTCTTGCTCTGTCGCCCAGGCTGCAGTGCAGTGGCATGATCATGGCTCACTGCAGCCTCTAATAATGGCTTAAATGATCCTCCCACCTCAGCCTCCCAGGTAGCTGAGACACAGGTGCGTGCCAGCATGCACAACCAACTTTTTTGTAGTTTTTGTAGAGATGGGTTTCACCGTGTTGCCCAGGCTGGTCTTGAATCCCTGACCTCAAGTGATTCGCCCATCTCGGCCTCCCAAAGTACTGGGATTACAGGTGGGAGCTACCTCGCCCAGCCGTATTTGTATATATTCTATGACATAACAGTCACAAACACCAGGGGCCCACTCCCCGTGGTGGCTTCACTCGTGTGCTCCTCTTCTACCACTAGGCACCATCCCTTCCCGGAGCAAACCACAATTTGCATTTTCTATTACTCCGTCTCATCAAACAAAAGCTGCTTCACCCCATGCTCCTGTGTCTATGCAAGCACTGCTTCGTTTGCTTGCCCCTGCGTTTCACGTGAATGACACCCCTGCAGGGTACTCCCGAAACCTGCTCTTTTTACTCAACTTTCTCCTCCTAACATTTATCCATATTAACAGCAGCTATTTTGGTTTCACAACACATTTATTTAGAAAAGCAACATACAGTAATAGGTATTTCAGAGAATGCAGCAAAGGATAAAGACAAATACAAAAGAACTTGGGATACAACTGCTGGCTTCTGCCTTCCACACACAGTGGATTTTACTGTAACTGACTAGAATCACTCTGGTGCCAGGAAGTTCAGAGCCATGTCCGTGGCCAGCACTGGCAGCTGTGGCTCTTTCTGTGGACTGTTGTTATGCCGGGCTTCACTGTTCTTTCATTTCACAAATGTGACTGGGACTGGGCTGGGGACATACAGGGGAACAACAGTGGGTCTCTGCCCGTGGGAGCTCACAATCTAACAGCGAGACGGGCGCAAACGGCTAGCACAGGACAGCATAGCAAGTGTTACCCAAGGTACAGGCTCAGGGTGCTACGGGGACCTGCAAGAAGGCCACCTGAGCTTTGGGTAGCTGGGAAGGCTTCCTGGAGGAGGTGAGGCCCGAGGTGGGGGTAAGCCTGGGACCAGGCAAAAGGCAGGGCTCTCGGCTCCCATCTGTGGTTCAACACCCCGTGCGTAGGCCCCTCAGCTGACCTGTCTTCTGTGAAATTCTCGATCCCGCTGTCTGTTCTATTCACACTGTGCTGCTTTGTCTTGGTGGTTAGCTTTCACAAGCACACACCTCATACTCCAAAACTTAGGCTGCTGTCTCCTGGGAGGCTTTTTTTTTTTTTTTTGAGACGCAGTCTCTGCTGCCCGGGCTGGAGTGCAGTGGTGTGATCCTGGCTCACTGCAACACCTCCCAGGTTCCAGTGATTCTCCTGCCTCAGCCTCCCGAGTAGCTCAGATCACAGCCGCCCACCACACCTGGCTAATGTTTGTATTTTTAGTAGACACGGGGTTTCACCATGTTGGTCAGGCTGGTCTCGAACTCAAGTGATCCGCCTGCCTCGGCCACCCAAATTGCTGAGATTACAGGCCTGAGCCACTGCGCTCTGCAGGCCTTGGAAGTTCTCTTACCTTTGGTATTTTTTCATGACACCTATGACTATGCTTTGGAGAGAGCGGCTGTCCCCGCGACCCCAGCTGGGACCAAGACCACCACCGCGTCTCCATCACCAGGTCGAGCCAGGATGAGGTGGGTGGTCGCAGTGGGTGGAAAGGGGCCAAAGACACTCAAATAAAAGCCACAGAAGCCACACCCATGAGGCTGCTGCCTGGGCAGAGGGCTCAGAATACTTCCTAAATGGAAAAAGGCAAAGCACACAGCAATTGTCTCAAGGGCAGTCACGTGAAAGAAAGAAACATGTTATCTTGCCACAACCCCAAACCAGACAACAGGGCGCATTCCCCGCATGGAACTCCCTGGGGAACTGCGGGCCGCGGAGCTGCTGTGGCTCAGTCAAAGGTGATCCGGAAGCTGCGCTCCTGCTCCTTGCGCCGGCCCTCGCACACCTTGGTCACCTCCTCCACCTTCCTCTGCAGCAGGGCCGAGTTCTGGTCGATCCACTGCAGCGAGCCCATGTGCGCGTTAAGGATCTTGCAGATCTGCTGCAGTGGGTCGCTGGTGTCGGCGGGGGCCCCGGACGTGTTCAGGTGCTCGATAATGTCCTTGAGGTCCTGGGCCATGCGCTTGAGCTGCGCGTCGATGTTCTCGGCCAGCTTGTAGGTTTTCTCGCGCTCCTCATCCGCGTGCTGTAGGTAGATGGTTCCGCTCTGCTCCTTTACCAACTCCTCCAGCGGGCTCAGCAGGTCTTCCAGCTCCTTCTGCTGGGACAGGATGAAGTCGAGCTCCTGGTCCAGCCTCTTCTGGTCCAGCTTCACCTTCTCCACCTCGCGGTGCAGGCTGGTGATCTTCTCCCCGTTCTCGATCAGCGTGCGGTCCCAGGCATTGACCTGGGTGGCCTGCTGGAGGAAGTGCCGCTCCTGGTCCTCTAGCTCCAGGCTCCATTTGTTGATCAGGCTCTCCAGCTGCGCGTAGGTCATGGGGGAGCTGGCAGCCGCCCCTGCAGCTGCACCAGGGCCAGGTGGAGCAGTCACAGCGGCTGCCGTATTGCTGGGGATCCCAGCTGGCGCCAGTGGTTTTAAATTCAAGGTAAAGCCCGTGGTGCTGCTGCTGCTGCTGGTGGTGGCGGTGGTGGCAGCGGTGGATGTTGTTGTGGGGGCACCGGAAGCTGCTCCAGGTGCCTTTAAGCTGAAGCCCTGTGTCCCAGCAGCGGGGGCCCCTGCGGTGGTCGCAGGCGTACAGAGGGAGAGTCCAGTGGTGGCAGACGAGGTTGGAGCGGTTGCTATTGATGCAAAGAGGGTGGGCCCAGTACCGGTGGTGGTGGCTGTGGCTGTGGGAGCAGCTGGCTGCGTGACGCCTGCTGTGGTGGCTGCTGGCGTGGCCGGAGTAAAGGGCAATGCGGCAGGTGCTGTGGGCTGGGCTGAATTCCCTGCTGAGCCAATGTTGAAACCGGAGGGCTGGGCCATGCTTCCACCAGTGAATGAGAAGCCTCCAGATGTGGTGGCTGGAGCCACAGAGACGGTGGAGGGGCCAAACACAAAGCCGGTGGGTGCTGTGCCCTGGCTGGAGGTGACAGTGCTCGATATGGCATTAGTGAGATTGCTGCTGCCCAGCCCAAAGCCACTGGGGTTTGCCATGGCTGGGGTGGCAGCTGTGTTGCTCAAGTTGAGCTTTGAAGCACCGATCCCCAAAGAAAATCCAGTTCCCCCCGAGGCAAGAGTTGCTGTTCCGAAAGTGAAGCCTGTTGTCTGTGTGGCTGGAGTCTGAGTGGCGAGTGAGAACAGGCCAGTGGAAGGGGTACTTGTGGTTGGTTGGGAGGGAGCCCCAAAATTAAACCCTCCAGTGCCAGAGGTGGAGAAAGAAAACCCTGTAGCAGGTGTGGTTGTCGCTGTCTTTGCAGTGCCAAATGTGAACCCACCTGTAGGGGCCCCAGTGCCTCCAAAATTAAACCCGCTCATGGCTCCGGACTCTGGTGGCAGCAGCTACTCTGGCTCCCAAAGCAAATCCGCTGGCGTCTGCAACCTCAGGAAGATTTCTAAAGCAGAGGAAGTGACATTGTCAGATGGCAGTTTTGGAAAGGCAAGCCCAGTGGCATGAGTGGGCACGGCTGGTTTGGAGGGTGGTGGGATGGGATTATGATACCATACAGCAACCCCCCTTCGTCCTGTGTAACCTAAACCAGACTCTAAATCGAGAAGGATCCAGAAGCACAAATGCACGCTCCAGGGGTCAGGTATGAGGAGCCAGGGTGCTAGGGACATGCATGGCCACGTTCAGCACAGTGGAAAGTTCCCACTCTGGAGGATGAGGCGGCAGAACAGGACCTTGGACCCACCTCAGCCCGAGGAGGTCAGATTTGAGGCACTGCCACAAGCGGGACTTGGACACAGAAGAACAGCTGTAGGACCCGCTCCCAGCGTGGGACCCAGTAAGGTTCCCCAGCTGACTCCGGCGGGGTGTGAGCGGATCAGCTCTTGCCACCCTGAGGGCCTCTCTGCACCTCAGAGAGAGAGATGGAGCTGGGAACCCGGCTGGATGGCAGGGTCTGGGCTGCTGAAGGTCCCCCAGGCCCACACCTGTACTCTCTAAGAGCAGGAGAGGACGTGCCCCCTCCTAACTCAGGGGAGGGTCTGAAACCCATGTGCTCAGAGCACAGATGCCCCTGGCCACAGTGACTGGCTCGAGGATAAACTGAGACCTGAGCCAGGAAATCAGAGCCTCCCCTGGGATTTTCTCCATGCTTGGAAGGCAGCTGCCTCCTTCACCTGTAAGTGTGGTGCAGAGGATTGCAGCTGGGCCTCCCCTGGACACCTTCTCAACCACCTGCAGACACTGGGACATCACCGGAGACCATGATCCCCACCAGAGATGGATGGGGTGGGGAAGAGATAAAGAGCCCCCCCAGAAGCCCCATGGGCCAAACATTTCCCGTCAGTCCAAACTGACTTGATGTTGGTAACATCTAACCAAAAAATCTCCAAGTGGTGCCATCTATCAGCGGGAAGGTCAAGGTTACCCGGTGAGGAAAGGGTGAGGGGGAGTGCTGGATAGGGGTGGTTTTTTTTTCTTTTGGGAAAGGGTTTTGCTCTGTCATACCAGCTGGAATGCAGTGACATATCACAACTCACAGCAGCCTCAAGCTCCGGGGCCCAAGCGATCCTTCCACCTCAGCCTCCCAAAGTAGCTGGGACTACAGGTACATGCCACCATGCCCGGCTAATCTTTTTTATTTTTTGTAGAAATGGGATTTCACTCTGTTGCCCTGGTCTTGAACTCCTGGGCTCCAGCGATCCTCCCTCTTTGTCCTCCCAAAGTGCTAGGACTATAGGCGAGAGCCCTCCAGATGATCAGAAGCATCCTTAGAAGATGGGTTTGACTGACTGGAGAGAGAAGAAAGCTTGTGGTGGCGAGAGCAGACTGGAGTGATGTGCTTTGGAATCTGAGGACGGGAGAAAGCCAGGAGCCAGGGAAGGCAGAAACAGCTCTAAAAGCCGGAAATGGAAAGAGGGAGGCCCTGTCTAAAAAACAAACAAACCAAACAAAGTCATGACTGAGAAGCCAAGTGCCTGGCCCAGAGAAACACCCACGAGGTCTGTTTCCTCTTCCCTCTCTCCAGACCAGTTTTTAAATTGCTTGGTGTCTGTCCTCAGGAAATCCCCTTCTAGCTTGAGGAAGAGGAAACCTACCTCACTACCCCCACCCCTTCCGCTGCACCCTTCTGCCTTCCTCACAGGCCCCTAATTTTTGTTTCATCTGCTCCTCCTCCTCCACACAGCCAAGCAAGTCTGGGGAGATGACCCCAGGGCCAGCTGCATGCGCTGCCTTGTCCAAGCCAGCGGATCTCAATGGTCGTCCATCAGCACTGACTGGAGCATTCAAAACACAGAAGGCTGCCAGCTCCACGAAGCCAGGCTCTCCAGGGCTAGGATGCTGGCCCTGGCATTTTTATAAAGCTCTCCTGGCGCATTCTGAGAAAGGTCTCTTCAACAGGCCACGGCAAGTGCCTGAGCCCCCAGGACTCCTGGGGCCCAGCCCGGCCTGCATCCATTCCTCCCCTTCTGGGACAGAACAAAAGTCCTCACTGCTGAGCCACCTCAAGTCGGTGTGTTGTTACTGGCAGCTAAAGGCATCTGAGCAGCTACACCTACACATCTCAGTTCTCAAGAACTCAGCTTAAAAAAGCTTTTGCTATTAATAAGTTATAGCTAAAATTTCCAAGAAGAGCATTTATAAAAAGCTCTTTGCAACTATGAAAAAACTACAAGGAAAACAATCTTCTGTGGGAACTTGTCTGGCTTAACAGTTCACCATTTTTTTTTCTTTTTTTTTTTGAGAGGGAGTCTCGCTCTGTTGCCCAGGCTGGAGTGGAATGGCGCGATCTCGGCTCACTGCAACCTCCGCTTCCTGGGTTCAAGCAATTCTCCTGCCTCGGCCTCCGAGTAGCTGGGATTGCAAGTGCGCGCCACCACACCCAGCTAATTTTGTATTTTTAGTAGAGACGAGGTTTCTCCATGTTGGTCAGGCTGGTCTCAAACTCCCGGCCTCAAGTGATCCACCTGCCTCAGCCTCCCAAAGTGCTGGGATTATAGGCGTGAGCCACCACGCCTGGCCAACAGTTCACCATTTATTAAGTGCCTCGTTGGTTTCTAATACTTCAGGTGCCAGGGATCTATTCACAATGGTGAACCCATACAGATCCAGCTCTGATCCATGCAGTTTAGATGCAGTATGGCCAGGTGCGGTGGCTCATGCCTGTAATCCCAGCACTTTGGGAGGCTGAGGTGGGAGGATTGCTTGAGCTCAGGAACTCGAGAACAGCCTGGCCAACATAGCGAGATCCTGTCTCTACAAAAAAATACAAAAATGAGTTGGCTGAGATGGAAGGATCACTGGAGCCCAGGGAGGTGGAGGCTGCAGTGATTGTGCCACTACACTCCAGCCTAGGCAAAAGAGTGAGACCCCATCTGGAGAAAAAAAAAAAAAAGATATATCATTACTCACCGTTTCCTAAAAGCAAACTTTGGGGCAGATCCATTTTACAAATGGGAAACTGAAGCCCAGAGTGGTTAGCTAAGCCATGGCCCCTGCCCTCGAGGCAGCCAGAATCAAATGTCAGCTCTATAGTCAGGGATCAGGGCAGGGGCGGGGCAGGGATGGGTTACATGCTGTGGGAGCAGGTTCCAGGGGGGAGCTGAGTGTTGCAGATGCAGCATCAGCCAGGGAAAGGATGGGGAGGGGAGAGGAGCCGTCCAGGCAGGAGGAAAGGCCTACGGGAAGACAGGGAGGCTGAAACAGCAGATATGCCTCTGGGTGCTAAGTGATTTGGTGCTTCTGAAGGGAGATGTTTATATGTGAAAGACTGACTTGCCAAGCATTAGCTGTTAAAATCTGCACATTCCAAAAAGAGCTGGCCCTTGACCAGCTCTGGGAGAATCTCTTATGTTCTTGAAATGTCCTGCCAGATAAGAGCATCTTTGCTTACCTGGGGCCTCAGGCCACTCCAGGGAGTCCATGTTAACGCTGTGACCTACAGTGGGGGCTGTGGGTCATACGGTATCAGCACAACCTCTGGAGGGGCTGCAGACAGCAGACCTCAGTTTAGCCACACAGGTGCTCCACGCCTGCAGAACTGCTCCTCCCCACAACCCGGGCCGCCAACACCCTGTAACTGTTACCACACACTGTTGCTGGGAGAACTGAGCGCTGTCCATGGACCCTACCTGGAGAGGACAGCTGGAAGCTCGTGCCTGGTCTCTCAAGGAGCTTCTGTATCTCTCCCCATTGCTGTTTTCGGTCTGTTTCATTTCTCCATAATAAACCGTGACCGTGACTGTGAGTAGAAAGCTTTGCCGAGCTCTATGAGTCTTAGTTCATCACTGAGCCGGAGGGTGGTCTTGAGGACTCAGGGCCACGTGATGGGCAGGAGAATTTGGCAGAGCCATACATACCATGCTAACGGTTCGGGCATGATGTTGAGGGAGCCACAGGGGGACTGTATGGGCGTGGGGGATGAATCGCGGGGGGTAGAGGCTGGAGGCCAGGTGGCTTAGAGAAGACTGGGAGAAGGTTCAGGCCAAGAGCCCGAGGCCCGAACTGGGACTCAGACAGAGAGGACAGCATCACAATTGGAGCAAAGTGTTAAAGTTGCACCAAAACCACAGGGTCTGTTCCCAGTTAGCAAAGCCTGCACCAAGACCACAGGGTCTGTCCAGGTTAACAGTGACAGGCCAGGCATGATGGCTCACGCCTATAATCCCAGCACTTTTGGAGGCCAAGGCGGGAGGATTGCTTAAGCCCAGGAGTTTGAGGCAAAAAACAAAAAAAAAGCCGCAAATACTAGAACTTGGGAAGTTTCTCACAAATGCAAACTATTACGAGCTCTGATCCCGGAATTACCACATTTGTCAAAGGGGAGCGTTCCCTTACCAAAGAGGCTGATGGTACTGGCGGCGGTGGGGGAAACAGGGAGGAACCCAAACTGAGGGAGGGGTGCATTTCCAGGGAAAGGAGGAGGGTATGCCTGGGTCTGTGCTCAGGGCTGGGTGGCTGTGACCATCTGCAGTTCACCCAGGCAGGACACAGCTCCAGAGAAGCACTGCCTTGAGGTCACCAAGGAAAGTGCTGGCAGAGCCGCCAGTCCCTTCCCTTCCTGCCTGCCCCAACATTTACCCTTGGGTTTCAAACAACACAGGCACCTTCACAGCCCTGGGGACCTGGAGGAAGACCCGCCTGGGATCAGATGCAAGATCATCTGAATTCAGGTGGGTACATCCCACCCCCACCTGTGAGAACCAGGGTTCTTTGCTGTCACCCCAGCCTCCAGTCAGCTCTACCACCGTACCTCCATCTGTGATTCTTGTGCCACTCCAAGTCCCAGTTTCTTTCTTTTTTTTTTTTTTTGAGACAGAGTCTCACTCTGTCGCTCAGGCTGGAGTGCAGTGGCGTGCGTGATCTTGGCTCACTACAACCTCCGCCTCCCGGGTTCAAGCAATTCTCCCACCTCAGCCTCCCGAGCAGCTGGGATTACAGGCACTTGCCACCCCGCCCAGCTAATTTCTGTATTTTTAGTAAAAATGGGGTCTCACCATGTTGGCCAGGCTGGTCGTGAACTCCTGACCTCAGGTGATCCACCTTGGCCTCCCGAAGTGCTATGATTATAGGTGTGAGCCACTGTGACCAGCCCCCAACCCCTTTCCTTAGATGCCTGGGACAGCAGTCTGTGCCTGGGAAAGAATACAGGAGACCTCAGCTTTGGACCAAAAGGAAAGGAAAAATTAGGAAGGATGTGGGGGGGGTGTGTGTGTGTGTGGAGGGGTAGACAGAAAAATGGCCCGCAAACATGCCCACACCCGCATCCAGGACCTGTCAATGTGACCTTACATGGCAAAGGAACTCTGCAGATGTGATGACGATAAGGAGGTTATCCTGGCTTATCCACGTGAGCCCCAGGTGACCATAAGGGTCTTTCAGGGAGGCAGGAGAGGAGTCAGAGGGAGATGTGCCTATGGAGGAATGGACTGAGACGCTGTGCTGCTGGCTTTGAAGATGAGGGGGCCACAAGCCAAGGAACACAGGAGGCTTCAGCCTCTAGAGCTGGAGAAGGACATAGCTTCTCCCCTAGAGTCTCCCGAAGGAACCACGCACCATGCACCCATTTAGACTCCGGACCCCCAGCACTGTGAGAATACATTCGTGTTGCTTTAAACCAATACAGTTGTGATGACTTGTTACAGCAGCCACTAGAAACTAATAATGGGGGTAGGTTGAGGGACGATGGAAAAAGAACAGAATGAAATCTAGATAGGTGGATGGGAATACACAGAGCAGAGCTGGGGTTGAGAAAGGGGCTGGGGTCAGGGGCAGGTCTGCCCTTGTGCATGGAGTCCAAGGTGGCTGGTACAGAAAGGAAAGTGAGATGTGACTCTGAAAATCCAGATATCCCCTGGTGCTGGGACAACCCTGCCAGGGCTGTGGATATGTGTGGGTGGATTGCCACTGACACTCAGCCGTGACAGGCCATCTACGGTGGGAGGGAAGGACAAGGTCGCCTCCGAACACAGAGGAAGGCTAACGGTGGGGATGGTGTCGGCTCCACCGGGCCAGATTTCCGTTTGTTCCCTGCTGCATCCACAGCACCTGGCGCAGTGCCTGGTACACAGTAGGGACTCAGTAACAACCATTTACTAAGGACCTACTGTGTAACCGGTACTGTGCCAGGAGCACTGTGCTGCAGCACACGGAGCCCTTCCTGGGTGGGAAACAAGTGCAGACTCCCCAAGGCCACTCAGCAAACAGCAGCCCCACTATGGGAAACCAGAGCTTTCCGGGGCCAAGTCTTGACATTGTGTCTGGGACAGGAGGATTTCATTGAGGAAAAGATGTTAGAATTAAGTGTTGGCCAAGTGTAGTGGCTCACATCTGTAATCTCAGCACTTTGGGAGGCTGAGGTGGGTAGACTGCCTGAGGTCAGGAGTTCAAGACCAGCCTGGTCAACATGGTGAAACCTCATTGTCTCTACTAAAAATACAAAACTTAGCCTGGCATGGTGGTGTGTGCCTGTGATCCCAGATAGAGGTGCGAGGATGACTTGAGCCCAGGAGTTTGAGGCTGCAGTGAGCTGTGATCATGCCACCATACTCCAGCCTGGGCGACAGAGCGAGATCCTGTCTCAAACAAATAAAAAAGTTCCAGGAGGCACCTGAACCAAGGCCCATGGCATTCGGCTGACAACCACCTGGTGGCACTGCGGACAATACAGAGCCTAGACGCAGGAAGGAGGCAGCACGGAGCTGTCTCTGCAGGACCTCCTCTTTCCCCATGGAATTCGCAGTTTCAGATTTGGGGGATGTATGACCAGTGGAACCAGAGAGACCAGAACAGGGGAGAAAAGAGCAGAGAGTGAGGCAGTGGAGAGGAGAGAAACAAGGGGAAATCAGAGACAGACTGGGCCCAGGGAAATCTGATTCCAGCTGAGGCTCGGACGCCATCCTCGGACACTGCCTTCCCTCACTTGCCCTCCCATGGGGACCTCTGACCAGGACCATCTCCACGAGTGCTAGTGCTGGGATTCTCCGTCTGCAAACTCCACAAGTCTAACTACTCTGCTTCTTAACTGTCTCCTTAATCAGTTCCTCTTTTCTTTGTGTCAAAGAAAGTGCACCTGCCGGGCGCGGTGGCTCAAGCCTGTAATCCCAGCACTTTGGGAGGCCGAGACGGGCGGATCACGAGGTCAGGAGATCGAGACCATCCTGGCTAACAC
>NW_016807449.1:1801102-1816265 GCF_001698545.2 Rhinopithecus bieti | reverse complement strand
CGGCCACTGCACTCCAGCCTGGGCGACAGAGCGAGGCTCCGTCTCAAAAAAAAAAAAAAAAAAAAGAAAGTGCACCTAAACCCTGAAGATCAGCTCCAAGTCTGCCCTTCAAGAACTGAAGTCAAGTGACCGACAACTTCTTAAGTGGACTTTAGCCAAGGCAGATGCTCAAGCGGTCCAGGCCAACGAGTGCCTTGGGAGCATGAGGCCATGGGTGGGCTCCAGTGGGTCAGGGTCACGTTTGGAAAGACACACCAAGACTCTGTGTGGGAGGAGTGAGGAGACTGTTGCAGTCACCAGGCAGGAGCTGGCAGTGTGGCCTGGGCTTCCCTGTCCCGCTCTGTTATATAATTACCCTGCCTGGGGTATGGCCAACCCCATTAGTAGAAAACAGAGCAGGCCGGGTGCGGTGGCTCACACCTGTAATCCCAGTACTCTGGGAGGCTGAGGTGGGTGGATTACCTCAGGTCAGGAGTTTGAGACCAGCCAGACCAACACGGTGAAACCCCGTCTCTACTAAAAATACAAAAATTAGCCAAGTGTGGTGGCGCATGCCTGTAATCCCAGCTACTTGAGAGGCTGAGATGGAGGTTGCAGTGAGCCAAGATCGCACCACTGCACTCCAGCCTGGGCAACAAAGCGAGACTCTAAAACAAACACACAAAACAAACAAAAAACCCAGAGCCATGGAGAGGGTCTGCTTTCCTTTATCTTTCTTTTTGGTCTCACTCTGTCATCCAGTGCAGTGGTATAATCATGACTCACTGCAGCCTCAACTTTCTGGGATCAAATGATCCTCCTGCCCTAGCCTCCCATTAGCTGGACTACAGGCATATGCCACCATGCCCAGCTAATTTTTGAATTTTTGTAGAGATGGGGTCTCACTATGTTGCCCAGGCTGGTCTCCAACTCCTAGGCTGAGGCCATCCTCCCACCTCTGCCTCCCAAAGTGCCAGCATTACAGGCATGAGCCATCATGTCCAGCGGGGGTTGCTTTTCTAAGCCAAATCTGTGGCATGGAATTCAGCTCCTCTCTCCCACCCCTGTGCTCACCTCCACCAAAAGGCCACCTCTCCTCCACAGAACCAGGTGTCCCCAACAGCAGGGAGGGAGGAGGGGACAGGGATACCTGTGGGTTTTCAACTGTCCTCTCTCTCCTCCTTAGGCCCACCTGGCATTCTGGTCTCATTTTCCTCCCTGATGCCTTTCAACCTACAGGCATAACCGGCTTGCATGAAGGACCTGTGTGGAGACAAAGGAACTGGGCATGTGTAGCTGTGTGTCTGTCAGCTCCGCAAGGGGAGAAGCTGTGATGGACCAGGTTGTCTTTTCCCCAGGCTGTCACTGGAACTTTTACTGCATGTTCAGATGTTTAATGTTTCAAGGCCTAAATGTTCCTGTGTGCTCACTACCCAGGAGGCCGCACCACCCTGCCACAACCCAGTGACATTGGTGAGTACTTAAAAAAGTAAAAACTAGGCCGGGTACAGTGACTCATACCTGTAATCCCAGCACTTTGGGAGGCCGGGGAGCGGGGCGTGGAGGGGCGGATCACCTGAGGTGGGGAGTTTGAGACCAGCCTGACCAACATGAAGAAACCCCATCTCTGCTAAAAAAAAAATTACAAAATTAGCTAGGTGTGGTGGTGCATGCCTGTAATCCCAGCTACTCAGGAGGCTGAGGTGGGAGAATCGCTTGAACCTGGGAGGCGGAGGTTGCAGTGAGCCGAGATCGCAACACTGCACTCCAGCCTGGGCAACAAGAGTAAAACTCGGTCTCAAAAAACAAAAAACAAACACATTCATTTTGTGAATAGGGAGTATGTTCACATTGTTCTAGCTCAAAAGGTACAAAAGGGAATACTGTGGCCTGTCTTCCCTGAGTCCCACAGCCGCCCAGCCCTGCTCCCTGGAGACAGGCTGCTACTGCAAGTCTTTGCAGCTACTTGCTGTGCATTTAAGCAAAAACGTGGTTTGTACTATCCCCACCTGCATCCAAAAGGCAGCCTGCTAGATGCACTGTTCTCTACTGTTCTTCATGTATCTTAGAAATCATTTTAAGCAGGTTTATTCTCCTCACCCGGGTAGATGAAGAAACCAAGGCCCTCAGAGGGGGCCGACTTGCCCAGGGTACCAAAATCCTGCCTCTGCCACTTGCTACACAGGACGGCCTCAAGGTAGTAGCTAAATGATTCCTGGATTCACTGGTTCTCAACCTTCTCTCCTTCTTTCCCTTGAAGTCACTTCACAGCTAATTAGCAATTACTTTCTCCTTTCCACTCCCCAGGCCCAGAAGCTACCAAAGGAGCTCAGGTGGTGCGACCAACAGCAATTTTCCCCACAGGAAAAATGAATGAGCTAAGACAACCCCAGGAAAGTCAGGAAACAGCCAGAGAGAAACTTTAACGAAGATTCTAGAACCACCGCTCTTAATATGAAATAATAGGACTGGGAGAGATGTGAGGAATACTCCGGTGCCAAGGCTTCTTCCTTTTTGGCCAAGAACTTTTCTTTCTTTCCCTTATATTGAAAGATTTTTTTTCCCTCTACCTAACTGCATTAAATTTTTTTTTTTTTTCTAAGACAGGGTCTCACTCTGTCTCCCAGGCTGAATGAAGTGCGGTGGTGCAATCACAGCCCACAGCCTCGACCTCCCGGGCTCCAGTGGGCCTCCCACCTCAGCCTCCCTAACAGTTGGGATTACAGGTGTGTGCCACCACACTGGCTTTTTTTTTTTTTTCTGAGACGAATCTCGCTCTGTCACCAGGATGGAGTGCAGTGGCATGATCTCAGCTCATGCAACCTCCGCCTCCCGGGTTCAAGTTATTCTCCTGCCTCAGCCTCCCAAGTAGCTGGGATTACAGGCACATGCCAGCACACCCAGCTAACTTTTGTATTTTTAGTAGAGACAGGGTTTCACCATGTTGGCCAGGATGGTCTCAATCTCTTGACTTCGAGATCCGCCCACCTCGGTCTCCCAAAGTGCTGGGATGACAGGCGTGAGCCACCATGCCCGGCCCAGGAGTTTCTTTTTAGGGTGATGAAAATGTTCTAAACTTGTGGTGATGGCTGCACAACTCTGTCAGTGTACTAAAGCCACTAAGTTGGACACTTTGATAAACACATGTGGATTATACAGTATCTCAATAAAGCCACTCAACCAAACAACCAGGCGGTGCTGGGAAGGGGCTGAGAGGCCAGTGAGGCTGTGGAGGCACATAGACATCAGGCTCAGAGCTGACTTTATGCCGAGGGCAATGGCTTGGGCAGAGTTTCTAAGGGCAGGTCCATGCCCTCCTTGGGGCGGCCGGTAATGCTGGTTGAGAACAGGCTGGGGAAGAGCCTAGAGCTGAAACGCTCTGGTCGGTGGTGCAGGCACAGGACACCAAGGCCTGGAGAGGGACTGAGGCATGAGGGCTGAGGGACTCTGAGAGCAGCGGACAGGCGTGTGTGGCGGGGGAGGAACGGCGCACACCTGTGCCCCCTCCGCAGGCCCTCTTCTCGTCAACATCAGCTTCCCCAGGGACAGACAGTGATGTTGGTGGGGGAAGGAGGGAAGAGCCCAGGCCGGGCTGTGGTGGAACCGGTTGCTATGGAGGTTTCTCTGGGAACCAGGTGAAGGCAGCCAGAGGATGGGGGCAGCGTGGCTTTCATTTTGAGAACTGGAACCAAATACAGCACCTTCCCATCTTGGCGGCCATCTCCATACCCATATTTCATGGCATTTCTCATGCACGGGGCCGTTTCCAGGGCTTCACCTGTTCTCACTCACTCAACTTTCCCCGGCAATGTGGTGGGGGGAAATTATCATGGTTCCCACTTATAAATGAGCAAACTGGAAAAAGTGAGAGGACTGAAACCACCTGCATGAGTCCCACAGCCAGTAAGGGCTGGCCCAGGCGTCTGGCCCCACAGCTGGGCTCCCAACCACGCCGAGCCTCGCTCCCCACCGCCACCACCAGCACCATCCCCTGCCTCATCCAGTCCCCCTTCCCATTCTCCAGAGCCTTCCTGGGCCATCTCCATGACCTTCCAGACCAGCCTGGGCTTCACTCTCAAATCCAATTCAGGATGATCCGCCCACCCCAGCTGCAGATGAGGGCCTGAAACTCCTGCAGGGAAGAAGGGCGTCCGCTGCTCACCAACCCCCATCCACTCCTGCTCTGTGGTAGATCAGGAAGAGGGCAAAGGAGTCTGCATCAAACTGGGCGAAGGCCTGGCGCTCTGATGGCCGCTGACCTCAAAACTCTCTATGGGGGGTACCCCCGTGCCCGCTGAGGGGGCACCTAGGGAGCCTAGGGGGTCCCGTGAGGCCCTCCCACTGTGGCTCCCCACCTCCGCCTCTCTCGCTGCAGCTCCTACCATGACCATCCATCCTATGAGTGCTGGCTGGGCTCAAGCCTGGGTACTCTCCTCCATGCCCTAGCGACCCTGTAGGAATCACACGTCCTGGACCAACCGAATGCAGGAGCAGGCTCCTCTGGACGCAGCGGTGGCGGCTCAGCCTTCCATCTTGGCGGGATGAGCGCATTTGCTGCGAGAAAGCAGCCCTGACAGCAGGGCCCTAGTGCTCTCTTGCTGCACAAACTTTCCAGAACACCAGCCCCAGGCCAGGCCACCACGACCACAAGGGACCGAGACGAGGAGCCCACTCCTGAATCACGCCTCAACACAGACAGCACCATGTCCAAACCACAGAAACGACCAAACACCCCCCTGGCTCAGAGTTGCTGGCTGTTTCTCACTTAACCCCGGCACCGGCTCCCTTTGCTTCTCCGGGCTGTAGGTCAAATAGATCCACATCATGGGCTTGCCCCTGACAGCCCAACTCCTAAAGTTAGTCCAAACGCCTCCTTATTGAGGTGACCTGCGGGTCCCTGGGGGGGACAGTCTTCCTGCCGCAATGAGTAATGTGCTTCTGCTGGCCTTTGGCTGGGGGCACAGACGGCTGGCTAGGAAGAGTAATAAGACACCAGCCCCGCTTCCAGCAGGCATCCTGACCCTCAGGAAGGATTCTCTAGACCTCCTCCTCTGCTCCCCAGAAACACTGTCCTCCTCTACTTCACATGGGACAGGGCTGTGTTGGAACAAGGCCCTGCTCTGTCTCACTGCTTGTAAAGTCCAGCACAGAGGGGTCTAGCCCCAGTCCTCGGAGACTCTTAGAATGAGGGCTGGGTTCCTTTTGCTCTCTGCTACGGGCAGAGGATGACAGCTGTGGGGAGGGAAGTCACAGAGGGCCAGCGGCCCGAGTCTCGTCCACACTTGTGGTTTGCCGGGGTTTTCCAGGTTTTTCTGAATTACTTGCCTACCTTTAAAACTTGGATGTCACAGAAAAAAAAAATCTGGATTTCTAGCTTCTCCTGTGAAACCAGCAGCTCAGCACCAGCAGCGAGCGCTGCCGGAGTTGCTGCGGCCCCGGTGCCTTTCAGGCGCCCAGGAGCTTCTGGGGGCCACCCCTCCCTCTGGGCCTGACACGGGCCCAAGGTGGTCAGCACTTTACCAGTCCAGGCCTCTTCCCCTGTCAACCCCCTGCCCCTCCACACTGCCCCGAGGTAGTTCTACAATTGTGCCCATTTTACTGATGAGGTGACCACAGGTTGGGGAGTGCAGTGTCTTGTCCAAGGCCACTAAGCGGTAAGTGATGGCATCCTGGGCTCTAGGACACTGGTGTCAGCTGTTATGTTTGCTGTGTCCTTTTTTTTTGCGTAAGAGCTGTGACTGCTTCTGCTGAAGGGACAAGAGTGGCGCCAAGGGAGGGAAGGGGCTCTGGAGGACTGTGGGCCACGTGGCAGCCTGTGCTGTCTCCCAGCCCCCACGTCATCCTCTCCCCAACTGAGCTGGCCTTGGCCTACCTGCCCTTGTTTGCCAGGACGCCCACCTTCAACCCCGGCAGCCCTGGCCTGCGTGACCCAGTTACCCTCCCTGGCTCCTCTCAGGGACCTCAGTATCACATTCGCTGGCCTCTGTGCTGAGCAACTCATTAGAAAATGTATTGATGCCTACAGAAATAGCAACACAGGGTGGGGGGTTGTAGGGAACAATTCTGGGAATGAGGAGGGCCCTGACTTTGCCCTCGAAGCGTTCAGGGGAGCAGTCACGTAGGCAGACATCTGTGCAAGGCGGATCTGAAAGCAGAAGCAGGCATGGCGGGAACAGAGAATCATGCACAGACCTGGGCTCCAACAGGCGCTGGTTTCACCGACATCATCTCCACAGCGCTCCCGCACGGGAACCGAGCAGAAACTATCACTCACAGGGCACTTCCCGTAGGCTAGGCCCCACTCTAAGTATTTTACACACAGTTACACATTTAATCCTCAAAACTACCGGCTGCAATGGACCATCTCACCCCCATTTTATGGAGGGGAAACTGAGTCACAGAGAGGCTGCCACTTGCTGAGGGTCACAGAACTGGTGGAGTTGGGGTGTGAACCCAGCAGGCTGGCTCCAGGGCCCATGCTCTGACCCACATTGCAGAAGGCAGCAGAGGTTCAGGCAGATGAGGGCCCTGTCTGCACTCCAGTCTACAACTGAGTGCTGGGCTCAGGACCAGAACCCAGGTCTGTCTAATGCAAAACTCAGAGCCTTTTTCATCATGCCAGGGCCACCTTGATTGGGAAAGCACTGAGAGGTCGCGGCAATAGCAGGGTGATGGCATGGTGCAGGCGAGAATCAATAGCGTTTGGCAGTCGTGAGCAGCAGCAGGCCTGAGGTGAGGGTCGGGGCTTGGAGGCCTCCCAGAGGCTCCACCATGGGCCTTGGGGCCCTGGAAGCTGTGTAGCATGGTGGAGGCTGAGGTCCCATCTAACTGGCAGCATGATTTTCACAACCCCCTTACCTCTCGGGACCTCAGTCTTGTCTCCTGCTGACAAGCCTCTGTGACCTGAGGGCCCTTCTTGGCACTGAGTCCCAGATTCTCAGGGTCCTACATGGGTGGCTGATCTCTCTCCCTCTCCACGCCCCCCCTACTCTTGCTGTGCTAGAGTTCTCCCTTATCCAAGGCTCTGCTAACCAGGAGCGGTTGCCAGGTGTGCTGGGGTCCCCAGAGAATCCCCCAATTCCCCCTCCCCGTCAAACAGCCAGGGCTGATGCAATCTGCCTGCAACCACCGCCTCACTCCCCAAGCCAGGCCCCTCCGCATGGAAAAAGAGTCCCCAGTAGCCCCACCTTTGCTTGAAGCCCCAGCTCAGGAGTTGAAGGGGAGCTCCAGGCTGGGGGAGGCCAGGACGTGAGTCCTGAAGGGGCCATAAGCCTGGGTTAGCAATGTGCACATGGGGGGACTCAGGGTTCGAAGATCTGGGGAGTAGGGTCACAGGCAACCACCGATGACCCACAGTGAACTAGAACAGGCTGGGAGGGGCTGGAGAGTTCAGGGTGCCAATTGGCACCCACTCAGCCTGAGTCCAGCTGCTTAGTCTGGCTGGGCTGAAGCGGGTGGGACCCAATAGCTAGAGAGAGACAGCAAAAGGGTTGAGATGGGGGTGGGGGTGGGGAGGGGAAGCAGAGTCCCTGCCCAGACACCTCTGCAGCCAGCATAAACCGCACGTAGCCAGCAATTCAATTCTCCCACTGACCAAGTTATTAAAAATTACCCAGGCTGGGCCATGCCTGGTGGTTCACGCCTGTAATCCCAGCACTTTGGGAGGCTGAGGCGGGCAAATCATCTGAGGTCGGGAGTTTGAGACCAGCTTGACCAACATGAAGAAACCCCGTCTCTACTAAAAATATAAAATTAGCCACGTGTGGTGACTGTAATCCTAGCTACTCGGGAGGCTGAGGCAGGAAAATCTCTTGAACCCAGGAGGCAGAGGTTGCGGTGAGCCAAGATGGCACCATTACACTCCAGCCTGGGCAACAAGAGCGAACTCTGTCTCAAAAAAACAAAAAAAACCTAAAAAACACAACACAACAAAACAAAAACAAACAAAAAAACCCAGGCCAGGCACAGTGGCTCAGGCTTGTAATGCTAACACTTTGGAAGAGTGAGGCAGGAGGATCACTTGAGCTCAGGAACCAGGAATTCAAGACCAGCCCAGGCAACACAGTGAGACCCCGCCCCCATCTCTACTTAAAAAAATAAAAATAAACTATCCTACCTGGCCATCCTCTCAATATCCTGCAATACCAGTCTAAGTATGAGACAAAAATAAATGGAAGCACATTCCATAAAATACCCAACCAGCATTTTTCCAAACGGTCAGGGTCACGAATGACAAGGAAAGTGTAAAGCCAGTCACTAGCCAGAGAAGGCTGTGAAGCCATGATGCCTAAATATGACGTGGCATCCTGAAGGACCAGAAAGGACATTAAGGAACAACTACCAAAATCAGAATCAAGTGTGGTCAGCGTCAAGAATGGCATCTGGTCAATGGTAACATACTGATGTTGCCTTGGTTGTGACAAATGCAGCAAAGTAATGTAAGATGTTAATGGGAAAAACCAAGTGAGGGGCATACAGAAATTCTCCCTGTTATCTTTGCAACTTTTCTGTCGAGTCAATCTAAAATTATTCCAAAATAAAAAATTTTATTTAGGCTGGGCGCAGTGGCTCACACCTGTAATCCCAGGCGTGGGATTTTTTGGGAGGCTGAGGCGGGCAGATCACGAGGTCAGGAGTTCGAGACCAGCCTGACCAACATGGAGAAACCCCATCTCTACTAAAAATACAAAAACTAGCCGGGCGTGGTGATGGGCGCCTGTAGTCCCAGCTACTTGGGAGCCTGAGGCAGGAGAATGGCTCGAACCTGGGAGGCGGTGGTTGCAGTGAGCTGAGATGGCGCCAGTGCAATCCAGCCTGGGCAACAAAGCGAGACTCTGTCTCAAAATAAACAAACAAACAAAACAAACCAAAAAAACCCCAAAAAAACAGGTAGGTCTTGCTTAAGGCCGGGTGTGGTGGCTCACGCCTGTAAATCCCAGCACTTTGGGAGGCTGAGGAAGGGGAGGGAGTCACCTGAAGTCAGGAGTTCAAGACCAGCTTGACCAAATTGGCAAAACCCCGTCTCTACTAAAAATACAAAAATTAGCGGGCGGGGTGACGGGCGCCTGTAATCCCAGCTACTTGGGAGGCTGAAGCAGAATTGCTTGAATCCAGAAAGCGGAGGTTGTAATGAGCCGAGATCATACCACTGTACTCCAGCCTGAGCGACACAGCAAGACTCTGTCTCAAAACCAAACCAAACCAAACCAAACCCAGTTCCCATGTATAATCTAGGTCTTCTTAGGAGAAGATTCTGCCGGTGGGGGGCTGGGGTAGGGGACATCTGTGCGTCCTTACCATTGGCAGTCTGTCCAACAGTCTACCCTTAATTCCATCTGCTTTTGCTCAAAAACCTATACGGAGAAGTGGAAGGAAGTTGGACTTACTGCACAGCAATGGAATGAGAACACATCCACCTTAATTATAGCAGTAACAATAACCACTTTTATGCAGCACCTACTGTGTCCCAGGCACTAGTCTAACTGCTCGACGTGGATTAACTCATTTAATCCTCGTAACAGCCCTATGAGGTAGGCACTTTTTTTTTTTTTTTTGAGACAGGGTCTCACTCTGTCACCCAGGCTGGAGTGTGGTGGCACAATCTCTGCTTACTGCAACCTCCGCCCCACCCTAGGGTTCAAGTGATCCTCCTGCCTTAGCCTCACAAGTAGCTGGGACCACAGGCACAAACCACACCCAGCTATTTTTTTGTACTTTCGGTAGAGACGGGGTTTCACCATGTTGCCCAGGCTGGTCTCGAATTCCTGAGCTCAAGCAATCTGCCCACTTCAGCCTCCCAGGGTGGTGGGATTACAGGCGTGAGCCACCATGCCTGGCCCAGAGGCAGGTATTCTTAACGCCACCTTGTACCACAGGGGAAACTGAGGCACAGGGAAGGGAAATGGCTAGGGTCACACAGCTAATAAGAGGGGTGCAGTCAGGTTTTGAACTCATAAATCTGGCTCCAGAGTCTATGCCAGGGATGTATAAAATTTGGCTTCCTGGGGCCACGTCGCAAGAACTGTCTTAGGCCACACATAAAATAACACTAATGATAGGTGATGAGCTCGGAAAAAAAAAAAAAAAAAAAAAAACTCGCAAAAAATTCGCATGGTTTAGGAAAGTTTACGAATTTGTATTAGGCTGCATTCAAAGCTATTCTGGGCCACATGCGGGTCCACGGATGGGACAAGCTCAGTTTATGCTCTTAGCTGCTACTCTGTATACTGTCTCAGTGATAACACAACCCCTACAGGCTCAAGGAAATATAGGGCAGGTGCTCAAAAACTGGCAAAGTGGACAATAAGTGCTCTAAGGGAAGGTGGTCAGATCCCAAGAAGGACTTCCTGCCCACAACAGGTAAGGGAGGAGAAAGAAGCTTGTGTAAAACGCTCAATACCAGGATTCCTCCACCTTCTCTGGACCTTGATTCAGTCTCCTAACTGCCACACAAGGGACGAAGGTTGAACTCCAGCGGGGATGTCCTGACGTGGATAGGACAAGCTGGGTTTCTGCAAGAGAGAAAAGACCGACATCCACCTCGGCTGGTGGAGGGCCCTGTGCATGAGAAGGGGCAAGATGGCTACCCTCTTGGAGATCTTCCATTTTTGGCAGGGTTGGGAGATAGTTCCTATCCAGTGGAAGCTAAGGACTGTCTGAAAGGAAGCCAAGGGCAAGGGATGGAGAAAAGGACGCAGCTGGGGCCTCGATGTCTGAATTCCTGCCAGGGGATGGGACCTGGGCACCCATCATTTGGAACGGAAGATGAGGATGGTCTGAAACAGACACTTCAGAGGAATGAGGGAGACAGAAGAACGACAGCAAGAGTTGGACAGTCCAACGTCTGCGGCCCTTGCAAGGGGGAAGGAAGAAGTGAGACTGGGCCCCAATAAAATATGTTGAGGCCGAGCGCGGTGGCTCACGCCTGTAAGCCCAGCACTTTGGGAGGCCGAGGCGGGCCGATCACGAAGTCAGGAATTCGAGACCATCCTGGCTAACAAGGTGAAACCCCGTCTCTACTAAAAATACAAAAAATTAGCTGGGCGTGGTGGCGGCCGCCTGTAATCCTAGCTACTCGGGAGGCTGAGGCAGGAGAATGGCGTGAACTCGGCCGAGTTTGCAGTGAGCCGAGATGGCGCCACTACACTCCAGCCTGGGCCACAGAGACGGAGAGACTTCATCTCACCTAAAAAAAAAAAAAATTGAACAGGAAAGTATGAGTTGAACTCTGTGCATAAGGCTTGCCAGACACCGTCTTATTTGAGTTTCATAAACCCACCAGGAGAGCTGATTTTTCTTTTATTACAGATAGGGAAATGAAATAAGAGAACTTAAGCTATTTGCCCGAGGCCATCCTGGCAGGTCTGTGGGAGAGTGCTGTGACTCACGCTGGACTCTAATTCACGAGGGTTTCTCGGGGTCAGCAGTTGGGGGATGAAAACATGAAAAGTGTGGCTGGCAGGAAATTCTGCAAGCAGGGAAGGGGAAACAGAGATTAAATGATGCAGGTCTCCGGGAAAAGAATGAGGCTGGATCCACAAAATCACAGGAGGAAGCAGGCCCAGACCTCAGAGGCAGAAAGAGAAAGAAACCAGAGCTTAGAGTCAGGAGGAGGAAACCAGAACCTGGAGCCACGAGGAGAGGGCCGGATCCCCGGCTCAGAGAGAGGAGGCCGGATCCCCGGTTCAAAAGGGAGGAGGGGCCTGGACCCTAGAACTGGGAAGGAAGAGGTCGGATCCCCCGATCCCCAGGAGGAGGTGACCGGGTTGCCTCCCAGCTGGGGCCCCGCGAGGGCGGGGCGCGGAAGGATCCGGGCGGGCCGTGCTGCGCCACCAAGGGTATATCTGTCCCCAGTCCCCGGGGCCGCCTCATTCCCCGTCCTCAGATCACGGTCTCTTCTAACTACAGCGTTCTCTGCCTCCGCCTGCGTAGCCCCAGCCATGGCTCTGTAGCCTCTACCCTTTTGTGCCCCCAGCCCGTCTCCGCGCTCACCACGCCTGCGCTCTCCGCTCCCACCTTCTTTCTTCAGCCGAGGCCGCCGCCGCCTCTCCTTGCTGCAGCCATGGAGTGAGTAACCGCTTACCTCTCCCTCTCCCTCTCCAACCGCCTTTCCCGCCCTTTCGCAGCTCGTGGCCCTCTTTAGGGAGCCCTGGGGGGAGGGGAGCTGCGAGCGGGGAATCACGGTCGCGCAGGCGCAGAAGAGGTACGGTGGGCCGAAGGCGGGCGGTTGCGCATGCGCACTGGGCCCGCGGCCCATTGGGAGAGTTCTAGAGACTCGATGTTTGTCAGCAGCCGTGTGGCTGCGCCTGCGCACTCCAAGGGAGGGTGTGGTCTTTCTAAACGATTCTGTGCGTGCTTGGTTGTTCCTGCACAGTAGCCTACCAGTGCCCCGTAATGAATGAGCGGCGGGCCCTGAGTGTCCGCACATGCGCACTGATCCCCAAGAAGGCGGAGGTGTAGAGCAATTGGACAGCTCGGGAGACGTAGCATGCGCTTTGGCCCTCGGCGCATAGCCGCGTGTGGACGGCTGGCATTCGGGTAGCCGTTCTCTGCCTGCCCCCTCTACCCACTTCCACCCTCCGTGCTCCACGTTGCTCTGGCTCACAGCCCAACTTCTTTTTAAACCAAGCGCCTGCTGAGGCTGGGACTGGCTTAGATTGACAGGGGAGAAGGCGGGGCTTAGAGGTAGCCCTCTAAGTGGGTGGGGCTAGAACCACTGTCGTCACGATGGGTGGGATTTCGCGAGCCCATTGTGGGAAGGGGCGGGGCTAAGCCAACCTTTAGCTAAGGGGTGGGGCCTCTGGGGAATCGGAGAGGGGCGGAGCTAAATAATGAGGGGCGGGGCCTGGAGGGGCAGTGGCAAAGCGAGGAGTGGGATTTGAGTGGATAACATTGCTGAAGGGCTGGGGCCTGGGGCAGTTCCCCTGGGCACTGGTTTGGGATGGAAGCTAGGAAGGCAGTGGGGCCAAAAGGAAATATTTTAGGGCAAGGGGCGTGGCTGGAAGAAAATGTCCCTGGAATTGAGTTTTTCCATGAAGCGGAATATTCTGAGGTGGATGGGAGGGGCCTAAGGTAATTCCCCTGGGAGACTCTTAGGTTTCTGTATTGGGGGAAAGGGTGGGGCATCGGTCCTACCTTAGGGCCTAAAGAAATTCCCTTGGGAGTGGGTGGGGCTCAGATTTGGGTAAAGAAAGGGCAAATTTAGAATTCGGAGAGGCTGAGGCTTAGTTATAAACTGTGGTTGGAAGCGGGAGGGAAGAGCCCTGTGGACGTGCCTGGGGGTGTGGCTTGGCTTCCCCATGATTTTGGCCGTGGTTGAGGCTTTCCTGACCCCACCCACTCTTGTCTCACACGTGTAGGTCTTCCACTTTCACCTTGGTGCCTGTCTTCGTCCACCTGAGCATCCTCCAGAGCCTGGTCCCAGCTGCTGGTGCAGCCGCTCCTGTTGCCATCAGTGCCCTGCACCTGTGCTACAGCCATGTCACTCCTGGCGACCCTGGGGCTGGAGCTGGACAGGACCCTGCTCCCAGCTAGTGGGCTGGGATGGCTCGTAGACTATGGGAAACTCCCCCTGGCCCCTGCCCCCGTGGCTCCCTATGAGGTCCTTGGGGGAGCCCTGGAAGGCGGGCTTCCAGTGGGGGGAGAGCCCCTGGCAGGTAAGGGCAGGTGGAAGGTGGAGCGGGGGAGTGGAGGGCAGGGGAAGATGGGGGAGGAAGAACTCATCCAGGTATTCATTAAATGTTGAGTGCCTGCAATGTGCCAGGCACTGTTTTAGGTGCTGAGGATACAGCTGGGAACAAGAACATGGTCTGTGCCCTCCAGCGGCTCACACTGTGGAGAGTAGACCAGAGGCAAATTAAATGAGAGTGTATTGGAATAAGTCAGAAACACCTAGCAGCTGAGCTACAAAATGACAAAGGGGACCTAATTCAGAGTAGGTAGCCAGAAAACCTTCTCCAAGTAGGTAACATGTTGACTGAGGCATAAAGAATGGGAAGGAAGCCAGGCATAGAGGTCTGTAATCCCAGCACTGTGGGAGGCCGAGGAGGGAGAATTGCTTTAGTCCAGGAGTTCAGGACCTGTGCAACATAGCAAGACCTCATATCTATAGGAAAAAAGAAAAAAAAATTAGCCAGGCATGGTGGCGCACGCTTGTAGTCCCAGCTACTTGGGAGCCTGAGGTGGGAGGATTGCTTGAGCCTGGGAGGCCTAGGCTGCAGTGAGCTGAGATGATGCCACTGCACTGCAGCCTGGGCAACAGAGTGAAACCTTATCCCTTAAAATAAAAAAATAAAAAAAAAAGGAAAGGAATGAGCCAGGAAAACACCCAAGGGAAGAGCATTTTAGTTGGAGGGAACTGCATACGCAGAAGCCCTCAGGAGGCAGGAATCATTTCATTCATTACTGTATCCCAAATGCTTGGCACATAGTGGGTTTTTAGTAATTAATGAGTAAAGATGAAACAAGGTGTGTGTATCAATGTGTGTAATGTGATCTGGTTTGCCTTTTAAGAACAGAGTAAATAGAGACACCAGAGATACAGAGTACTCAGTAAAGGAGATGTTGGAATGGTTGAAGAAATGCTTGATTGACTGTTGGTTGAGTCACTGGTTGGTTGGCTGGTTCTGTCTTTTTTTATTTCTTTTTTTATTTTTTAATTTTTTTTCCCCCTGGACCCTCTTATAGGTTAAGACTGATTCTCTCATTGGCTAATTTGTTGGTTTTTGGTCAACTGGTTCATTGGTTGATTAATGGGTTGATTGATTGGTTGACTGGTTTATTTGGTTAGTTGGCTGATTCCCTGATTGGTTGGTTGACTAGTTCATTGGTTGGTTGGTTGGTTGATTTGTCGGTTGGTTGAGTGGTTTGTTAGTTGGTTGATGGTTGGTTGGTTGACTGGTTTATTGGTTTCTTCACTGGTTTATTGGTTTGTTGACTGGTTTGATGATTCACTGGTTAGTTGTTTTACTGAATGAATGGGACAGATGCGCCTGAATGAGACATGAGTGAGCACCCAACTAGGCAGAAGACCAGCAACTCAGGAAATTTTGTGTCCCTCCCCACTTTAATCCCAGGTGATGGCTTCTCTGACTGGATGACTGAGAGAGTTGATTTCACAGCTCTCCTCCCTCTGGAGCCCCCTTTCCCCCCAGGCACCCTCCCCCAACCCCAACCTTCCCCAACC
>NW_016807449.1:1798383-1800287 GCF_001698545.2 Rhinopithecus bieti | reverse complement strand
CCCTGCCCCTCCCCTCCCTTGACCTCCCCAGCCCCTGTCTTGGATACTCTGGACTTGCTGGCCATCTACTGCCGCAACGAGGCTGGGCAGGGGGAGGTGGGGATGCCGCCCCTGCCCCTGCCACAGCAGCCCCTTCCTCCTCTTCCACCTCAACCTTCTCGCCTGACCCCCTACCCACATCCCACCACTACCCGAGGGGACCGCAAGCAAAAGAAGAGAGACCAGAACAAGTCCGCGGCTCTGAGGTACCGACAGCGGAAGCGGGCAGAGGGTGAGGCCCTGGAGGGCGAGTGCCAGGGGCTGGAGGCGCGGAATCGCGAGCTGAGGGAACGGGCAGAGTCCGTGGAGCGCGAGATCCAGTACGTCAAGGACTTGCTCATCGAGGTGTACAAGGCCCGGAGCCAGAGGACCCGTAGCTGCTAGAAGGGCGGGGGTGTGGCTTCTGGGGGCTGGTCTTCAGCTCTGGCTCCATCATCCCCCTGCCTCCACCTTCATTCCATAACCCTCTCTTGGCCGGGCCCAGTGGCTTATGCCTGTAATCCCAGTACTTTGGGAGGCCAAGGCAGGAGGATCGTTTGAGGCTAGGAGTCAATACCAGCCTGGGCAACATAGTAAGACCCTGTCTCTATTAAAAAAAAAAACAACCCTTTTTCCCCACAAAACCACCCAACTCCTCTCTGCTTTTATCCTTTTATCCTCTCTCTCTGCTTTTATCACCTCTCTTGTATATTTCTGGATTTTCTTCCCTCTTCTCGCCTCCAAATCATTAAATATTTGGCCTTAGTCAATGTTTGTGCCCGTCACATAACATCCAAGGCACCTAGGCCCACAGGGAATACAGGAAGCAGCTGGGAGCTTGGAAACCTGGTCTCTTGAATTTCAAACCTGGTTTCTTGCAGTTGGTTGTCTGGGGTGAGTGGAGTGGCTACAGGATAGAGCTGAAGGACTATACAGATGAGGATGTAAGTCAGGTCGGGCTTTGAGAAGTGGACCCATATCCTACAGGCAAAAAGCAGGCTAGGTGACCTTGGGACACTATGCTAAGGGAGGGAGCCTAAAGGCAGCCAGGTTTACAGAGCGAGAAGATGAGCAGGCCAATGGGAGGAGGGGCAGGGCAGGACTGTAGTTGGTGACTGGGTGTTCATTTTAGCTGTGGGAGAAAATCAGTGTTTTGTGAAGGTGTTGGAGAGGGGTTGTGTCTAGGTGAGGGATGGTGGAGTACTGATTTTTTTGGGACATTATGAGCAAAAATAAAATGAAGCATTTCCTCTGGCCTGTGTGTCTTGTCTTTGAGAGAAGCAGCTGGGGAGAGGGTGACCTTGTAATCCCAGCACTTTAGGAGGCCGAGGTGGGCAGATCACCTGAGGTCAGGAGTTCAAGACCTGCCTGACCAACAAGGTGATACTCCATCTCTACTAAAAATACAAAATTAGTTGGTGGCGCGAGCCTGTAATCACGGCAACTTGTGAGGCTGAGGTAGGAGACTCTTGAGGCCGGGAGACGGAGGCAGCAGTGAGCCGAGATCGTGCTACTGCACTCCAGCCTGGGAAACAAGATTGAAACTGTCTCAAAAAAAAAAAAAAAAAAAAAAAAAGGGGGGGGGGGGGCGTTGGCCCCCCCCCATAATCCCAGCGCTTTGAGAGACTGTTGCCAAGTGAATTGCTTGAGCTCAGGAGGTGGAAACCAGCCTGGGCAACATAATGGGAACTCATCTCTACAAAAAATAATTTTTAAAAAATGGCTGGGCGTGGTGGCTCACGCCTGTAATCCCAGCACTTTGGGAGGCCAAGGTGGGTGGATCACCTGAAGTTAGGAGTTCAAGACCAGCCTGACCAACATGGTGAAACCTCGTTTCTATTAAAAATACAGGCCGGGCGCGGTGGCTGAAGCCTGTAATCCCAGCA
>NW_016807449.1:1784092-1794815 GCF_001698545.2 Rhinopithecus bieti | reverse complement strand
AAAAAAAAAAAAAAAAAAAAAAAAACTAACAACAAGAAATCCTCCCGCTTTTTTGCATTCCAGGAGATGACTTACTGAGAAGAATCACCCTTCCATATATGACTTAGATAAGACTTGAGGATGAACCCCTTATCTGCCAAAGACAAGGGCAGACATAGAACCCCCCAAATTCCCATTTCTTTGTCTCATACATGATTAGCTGCACTGTTTTGTCCCCAGTGATCAATTGAAACAAAATTCTCGTTTAACCTAACTTTCTCTTCACTGCCCGGCCTCTGAATTTCAGTCCATCCACAGCCTCAGCCAGAATACAGCCCCTCCTTAAGCACCTTTCCTGAGAAGAATAAAACATTCCCTGGTCTATTGTCCTGTACAGTAGCCCTTGCATCTTATTTCCCCACAGCTGTTTTTTTTTAGCCTTGTTTACTCCTCCTCATAAAGAAAAAGTCCTTGGCTATGCACGTGGCCTGTACCTGTGGTCCCAGCACTCTGGGAGGCTGAGGAGGATCCTTTGTGTTCTGGAGTTCCAGAGCAGCCTGGGCAACATAGTGAGACCCTATCTCTCGCCAAAAAAAAATTAAAAATTAGCCGTGCATGGTGGCATGTGCTTGTAGTCCCAGCACTCTGAGAGGCTGAGGCAGGAGAATCCCTTGAGCCCAGGAGTTTGAGCCTGCAGTGAGCTGTGATCATGCCACTGCACTCCAGCCTCAGTGACAGAACGAGACCCTATCTCTATTTATTTTATTTTATTTTTTAAAGAAGGGACTGGGCACCGTGACTTATGCCTGTAATCCCAGTACTTTGGGAGGTCAAAGCAGGCAGATCATTTGAGGTCAGGAGTTGGAGACCATCCTGGCCAACATGGTGAAACCCCATCTCCACTAAAAATACAAAAATTAGCTGGGCATGATGGCGTGTGCCTGTAATCCCGGCTACTTGAGAGGCTGAGGCAGTAGAATTGCTTGAACGCAGGAGGCAGAGGTTGCAGTGGACTGAGATTGCACCACTGCACTCCAGCCTGGGCAACAGAGCAAGACTCTGTCTCAAAAAAAAAAAAAAAAAGAAAGAAAAAAACTTCCTGTTCAATTCTTGTTTCACTTGCAAATCTTTTGCTTCTCTCTATTGCAATCGTCCCTTTCCCACCTTAAAAAAATCCTTTAAAATGAAGTTTCTTCTCAAGGCTGCAGTGAGCCATGGTTGCGTCTGGGTGACAGAGCGAGACTGAGTCTCTAAATAAAGTCTCCTTACCAAGTATGATTTTTTTAAAAATTGAGGTGAAATTCACATAATAGAAAACCATTTTACAGGGGCCATTTCACAGAACAGTGGCATTTACTACATTTGCGGTGCTGTGCAACTACTGGTTCTGTCTGTTTCCTAATCATTTCTATCACTCCAAAAGAAAACCTCAACCCCCTTAAGCAGTTACTTACCCTTTCTGCCTTCCTGATGTGTTTCGTATTTGTATTCATTGAACGCTTGCAGTTCCATGAAGTGCGGAAGTGAGTATAACTCTTTTTTTTTTTTTTAGATGGAGTTTTACTCTGTCACTGGGGCTGGAGTGTAGTGGTGCAATCTCGGCTCACCGCAACCTCGTCTCCTGGGTTCAAGCGATTCTCCGGCCTCAGCCTCCTGAGTAGCTGGGACCACAGGTGCAAGCCACCAAGTCCAGATAATTTTTGTATTTTTAGTAGAGACGGGGTTTCACCGTGTTGGCCAGGATGGACTCCTGACCTCACGTGATTCGCCCGCCTGGGCCTCCCAAACTGCTGGGACTACAGGTGTGACCCACCGCGCCGGGCGCGAAATGATTTCTTTTTTTTTTTGAGACAGAGTCTCCTTCTGCCGCCCAGAATGGAGTGCAGTGGCCGGATCTGAGCTCACTGCAAGCTCCGCCTCCCGGGTTTACGCCATTCTCCTGCCTCAGCCTCCCGAGTAGCTGGGACTACAGGCGCCCGCCACCTCGCCTGGCTAGTTTTTTGTATTGTTTTAGTAGAGACGAGGTTTCACCGTGTTAGCCAGGATGGTCTCGCTCTCCTGACCTCGTGATCCGCCCGTCTTGGCCTCCCAAAGTGCTGGGATTACAGGCTTGAGCCACCACGCCCGGCCGCGAAATGATTTCTTACTGTGAGTCATGGTCAGAAAATTTTGGAAGCCACTGATAGGCGCCCCCCAGCTTGACATACAAATTTTCAGACAATAGCCGGTTTGCAAATCGCACGCTTCGGAAATCAAACATTTCTGGCCTGTGGGCGGAGCTGTCTTAGCAGGAATCCGCCGCCAGGAGGCGCGCGTACCCCGCCGGGAGTGGGTTTTGCTCCATCCCAAACTCAGACCGTCCAAGACGGTGATTTCCTTCTGGTCGGTTTCTGTATTAGAAGCCCTGCCTTCGAATACAGTTCACAGAGCAGAGCCCTGCAGGGTGTTTTAGGCGGCTAAAAAGGGAAGTGGCTCTCCTAAGACTCTCTCTGTCCAGAGAGCTCATTAAATGCCTCCCGCGCCGGAAAAGGTCCCCGCCCCCGGAGCTCACATCCCTATGGGGAGGGCACACACGAACCCCGCTCGCGACCCTGTCAGTGCAGCGAGGCTCCGGCCTGGGGCCGAAGAGCTGTCTGTATGGTGCCGGACAGCACGGGGTAGTGCCCCGCCTGGCCTGGCCACCTGCTGGCTGTGTGACCTTGGGAATCGTGCTTGGCCTTGCTGTGCCTTGGTTCCCTCCACTATAAAATGGCAGTGATAACAATCACTTCATAGGGTTCCAGGCATTGCATAAGTTAATACATGCAAAGCGCTCAGAAGGGATGGGGCATGTTTGTCGAACCCATTGTTAAAAATTCCCATTTTAGGCCGGGCGCGGTGGCTCAAGCCTGTAATCCCAGCACTTTGGGAGGCCGAGATGGGCGAATCACGAGGTCAGGAGATCGAGACCATCCTGGCTAACACAGTGAAACCCCGTCTGTACTAAAAAGTACGAAAAACTAGCCGGGCGAGGTGGCAGGCGCTTGTAGTCCCAGCTACTCGGGAGGCTGACAGGGGAATGGCGGAAAACCCGGGAGGCGGAGCTTGCACGTGGTCTGGGCCCTGCACTCCGCCTGGGTGACAGCGCGCGACTCCGTCTCAAAAAAAAAAAATAAAATTCCCATTTTACGGCCCGTGCGGTCACTCACCGCCTGTAATCCCAGCACTTCATGGAAGGCCCCGAGCGGGCCGGCTCACCTGAGTCAGGAGTTTCGAGACCAGCCTGGCCCAAGCATGGTGAAACACTGTCTCACTCAAATAATACAATCGCTGGCCGGTGGTGGCATCGGCCTGTATCCAGCTATTGGGCGGCTGCAGTCCGGCATTGCTTGAACCCGGGAGCAGAGGCCTGCTGACGCCTGAGATCACCACCACTGCACTCAAGCCTGGGTGACAGATGAGAACCCTGTCTCAATGTCTGAAAAAAAATTAATAATAAAAAAGAAATCTTATTTCCAGAAGAGAAACCAAGGCCCGCGCAGGGTAGTGAATCACCCAGCTCACTTTTTTTTTTTTTTTCTCCGTAGGAAGATCTCCAAGTTGAGTTACCAGAGTTTGGAAGGCTGTGTGCCTGGGGATGAAGAGAGGCTGTTTAATGGGTACAAACATACGATTAGATAGAAGGAATAAGCTCTTTCTGAGACGGAGTCTCCCTCTGTCGCCCAGGCTGGAGTGCAATGGCATAATCTCGGCTCACTGCAACCTCTCCCTCCTGGGTTCAAGCTATTCTCCTGCCTCAGCCTCCTGAGTAGCTGGGATTACAGGCATGCACCACCACGCCAGGCTAATTTTTGTACTTTTAGTAGAGACAGGGTTTTGCCATGTGGCCAGGCTGGTCTCGAACTCCTGACCTCAAGTGATCCACCTGCCTGGGCTTCCCAAAGTGCTGGGATTACAGGAATGAATCACAGTGCCCAACCCTTATTTTATTTTATTTTTGAGACGGAGTCTTGCTCTGTCACCCAACTGGAGTACAGTGGTGTGATTTTGGCTCACTGCAACCTCTACCTCCCGGGTTCAAGTGATTTTCCCACCTCAGCCTCCAAGTAGCTGGGATTACAGGCACCCACCACCATGCCTGGTTAATTTTTGTATTTTTAGTAGCTGAGGAAAATGGCTTCCAGCTCCATCCATGTCCCTGCAAAGGACATGATCTCATCCTTTTTTATGGCTGCATAGTATTCCATGGTGTATATACACCACATTTTCTTTATCCAGTCTGTCATTGATGGGCATTTGGGTTGATTCCATGTCTTTGCTATTGTGAATAGAAAAGCACAGATTTATTGAAGACAGTTCAGAGTGGGAGCGGGATCGAGCCAGCAGCTCAAGAGGCTCCCCAATTAGGGTTTATAATAAGCTAGAAGGAACCCGGCAACACCCCTAGGCGCCCTTCAGAGGCCTCCAATTGGTTACATGCTATGAAGGATTGGCTCACGACCAATCAGGGGCCATAGTGGAGACCCGGCCTGCAGTCAATCAGAGGCTTATGTGGCTTGTTATCATGGGAGTGAGAATGTGGCCTGTGCGCCACACCTGCGCTCTCCTGTCTGTAGGAACTGGCTGCACCTGCTGAGCTCCCGTTCCCCTAATCCCCTATTCTCCTGCCACAAAACTCATGGAAACAAAGTAGAATTAGAACCGTGGTTGCTGGGGGTTAGGAGGAGAGAAAAATGGACAGATGTCAGTAAAAGGGTAGAAACTTGGAGTTACAAGATCAGGTCAGCCCAACATGGTGGCTTACACCTGTAATCTTAGCACTTTTGGAGGCTGAGGTGGGAGGATTGGTTGAGGCCAGGACTTTGAGAGCAGACTGGGCAACATAGTGAGCTCTCATTTCTTTCTTTTCTTTTCTTTCTTTTTTGTTTTGAGACAGTTTTGCTTTTGGCATCCAGGCTGGAGTGCAATGGCGTGATCTCAGCTCACTGCTACCTCTGCCGCCCGGGTTTAAGTAATTCTCCTGCCTCAGTCTCCCTAGTAGCTGGGATTAGAGACATCCACCACCATGCCCTGCTAATTTCTGAATTTTTAGTAGACACAGCATGATTACAGGCGTGAGGCCTGCCTTGGCCTCCCAAAGTGCTGGGATTACAGGCGTGAGCTACCATGCCTGGCCTTACTTATTTATTTTTGAGACAGAGCCTCACTCTGTTGCCCAAGGTGGAGTGCAGTGGTGCAATCTCGGCTCACTGCAACCTCTGCCCCCTGAGTTCAAGTGATTCTCGTGCCTTAGCCTCCTGAGTACTGGGTCTGCAGGTGTGCCCCACCACATCTGGCTAATTTTTGTGTTTTTGGTAGAGATGGGGTTTCACCATGTTGGCTAGGCTGGTCTTGAACTCCATGTGGTCTGCCCGCCTCAGCCTCCCAAAGTGCTGGGATTACAGATGTGAGCGACTGTGCCTGGCCTGGGTGCCTTGTTTTAAATGACTTCCTTTCTGTCCCACAATAGCCCTGTGATTTAGGTTTATTGTGTCCGTTTTACTGAGGAGTAAGATGACTTGCCCAAACTCAGGCTCTATTTATTTATTTATTTATTTAGACACAGAGTCTCACTCTGTCACCCAGGCTGGAGTGCAGTGGGACGATCTCAGCTCACTGCAACCTCTGCCTCCCGGGTTCAACCAATTATCTGCCTAGTCTCCCCAGTAGCTGGGATTACAGGTGCCCGCCACCATGCCCGGCTAATTTTTGTGTTTTTAGTAGAGACGGGGTTTCACCGTCTTGCCCAGGCTGGCCTTGAACTCCTGATGTTGTGATCCACCCACCTCAGCCTCCCAAAGTGCTGAGATTACAGGTGTGAACCACCACGCACAGCCTTTTTTTTTTTTTTTTTTTTTTTTTTTAATGTTAAAATGGGGACCACTCGGACTTGGTTCTCTCACTCTCCCTCTTCCGAAGGAGGAGAATGGTTATCAATGGGGAATGCTGATTGCAGCAAAGCAACCCCAGGAGCTGGCTTCTCGTTCTGGAGAGCGCCCTGTGCCTCCTCTGCCTGGTTTCCTGTGCTTTACACATCCAGAGAAACTTCTGTAGTAATGAACCATAGATGCGATGCCTCAAAAGTGTTATCTTCAAACTCGCTCTGAATTGAAAGTATAATCTTCAGCCAGGTACGGTGGCTCACGTCTGTAATCCCAGCACTTTGGTAGGCAGAGGCAGGCAGATTGCTTGAGCCCAGGAGTTCAAAACCAACCTGGGAAACACGGCAAAACCCTGTCTCTACTAAAAATACAAAAACGAGCCTGGTGTGGTGGCTCACAATTGTAGTCCCAGGTACTTGGGAGGCTGAAACAGGAGGATCACTTCAATCTGGCAGGTTGAGGCTACAGTGAGCTGAGATTGCACCACTGCACTCCAGCCTGGGGACAGAGTGAGACCCTGTCTCAAAAAAGAGTATACTCTTCAAACTCAAGCTCTTCACTGGGGATGGGGCTGAAATCTGAGTCCAGTTCTGGCCGTCACACCAATATGACTCCCACGCACTTGCTGGTGTCCTGTTTCCATGGAGAACTCTTCACTTGGGAACCATCCCTGATGTCTCCCTCTCCAGCTGAAGCCCAAAGCCCAGGCCCCTTGGGGGCCGTCCCTTGTGGATCTTGATCTCTGAGTACTCGGTGCTGCTGGGGGCCTCCTGGTCCGTAGACTCCCGGAGCCTCAGCCCCTGGAAGCTGAGGGAGGCGTAGTAGAGCTCCTGCTCTTCCCTCTGCCCTGGGGTGGGGGTGGCTGCACCTGGGGGCAGGTGGTCTTGGGAGCTGCCTGCCGAGTATTCATGCTGGTGACCCTGAATGCAGGGGAGAAAGGGGGTCAAATTAGGATCATGGGGGCTAAGCAAGAGCAAGGAGGATGCACAAGAGGACCTGAAAGCTGAGCATTTCCTGTTTCACCTACTCATTCCACAGACGCTGGCTGGGCCCTCATCCATTCACTCATTCAGCAAGTATTTGAGAACAATAACATCTGGCTCTTGGTAATTTACTGCCAGGCTCATAAAATCCAGACTCACAAAATCCTCACCACAATCCACTGGTGAGGCACTGTGGTCCCCATGATCAGATGGAGAAATGGAGGCTGAGTAAATACCCCAAACCCACATATCTAAGCAGTGGTCAGGCCAGGATTCACGTCCAGGTCTCTCTGACTCCAGCGCCCGCTGCCCTTATGGAACAGCTCCCCTGTGCCAGCCCCTGGATATTCCCAGGGGAACTAGGGAGACACCATCCCTGACCTCAGGCAGCTTGCAGTGTGGAAGGAGAAGCAGACATTAAAGTTCTAGTCAATCAAGTTACTATCTAATTGCAAATTATGAGTGGATGCCCAGGAAGGAGGAGGTGTGAGAAAGATGGGGATTTGCTCGGACCTGGACTGACCTCAGGGACCTGGGAAGATCTACTCGAACACAAAGATGGAGCACAGGCAGAGTATGGACAGGCCCAGGGAGGCCTTGGTTCTGGGAGGGGACATGGGGAGCAGGGGGGAGGGTGCCCCCCAGATCATGGGACTTGGGACTGCATTGATGGGGACCCAGGAGCAAAATCTTATTTGGGGCACAATGATTCTGTAAGGCACCAAGAGGAGTGCCCATGGCCATCCAGGCAAGGGGAACAGCTGGGGCCCCAGCAGACAGAGGCTGGGCTCTCACCTCGGAGATGGGCCCCAGGGTGGAGGGCACGTCCTGCTCTGCTGCTGCCCTCTTGCGAGCTTCCTTCCTGCAGGTCTTCACCCTGAGGGAAGAAGCACTGTCCTTCAGTCTTCAGGCTGGCCCAGAGCCTGGGGTGACTGCTTCCCACATGGCTTAGCAGAGGCTGGAAGGCCATGGAGGCCAGTGGGGTGGGGACATATCCATGGGGTGACTTCCACAGTGAGAACTGGGGACCCTCATAGATGGCCTGGATCAGGGCCCTGGAGCAGACCCCTGCTCTGATTCTCTTGCCCAAGGCCCAGTTCTTACACCCACTGCCCCATCTAGATTCCTGCAGCTGGGACTGTCTGGGATTCTAGAACCCTCTCCCTTCCCACACCCTGCATTGCCTGCCCTCCCAGGGATGACACTTACTTGAAGATGACGAGGCAGGAACAGAGAGCTAGCAGGGCAGCGACACCAGCTCCCAGGGCAGCCCCCAGGCCGACTCCTCCCCCACGCTCCAGCTTCCCTGCATGGGAGCAGGGTTTGGGGTGGTGTTCTCCTAGCCCTGAGACCCTCCTGCCCCTTCCTCCCACAGACCTAGAGCTCTCAGATTCTTCATCCCCAACTGAGGCAGAAATTTAAAAATAAATATGCATTCATTCACTCCAAGAAAAGTAACAGGCAAGGCAAGGGTTAAAAAAAAAAAAAGAACAAGTTTTCCTCTGCTTAGCAAGCTCACTTCAAGGACAGTTATGAGATAATACTGTTTAAAAAGCCAAGGCCAAAGGAATAGGCTCCAGACACACCCCCTTCCAGAGCAAGGTTGAAGGAAAAAAAGAAAATTCCTTTCTGCTACTCCTTTCCCTGGCTTCTTAAGCATAACTATGTTTTACAAATGTCTGTATTTAGCCAGTTCTTTTTTTTTTTTTTTGACACAGCTACAAGGCCACCAGCTATGCAAAGCCACAAGTTATGCTATACTATAAATCATGTGACCTATCATATAATTAACTGCCTCTGTTTTACTTTCGTAAGTCCGCTCATAAAAATCCTGTTCTGTGTTTGTTTAATGCTCAGCTTTTTAGATGCGAATCTACTGAGCTGGTGTGCACCTAAGATAAACAATCCTCCTGTTCTCTGTATCGGTCTCTCCAGTCCTCAGTTTCCCACAGCATTTTTGGCGACCATGAAGGGACCAGAGACGGCAGGTTTACTGCCTCCTTTGCTCTGGGGGCTGGAGCCCCGGGCCTCGGGAGACCTGTGACCCCAGGTGCCACTGGGAGAACTTTAGCCTGGAGAAGAAATCAGCTCTCCCCTGACCTGGCGCCCCTACCCAGCAGCGCAACAAAACCTGAAAGGAGCTACAGAACAATTTCAGAAACAGTGCACTTCAGGAACCGCAGTAATTTGGGGCCCAAGGCAGGACCCATCCCGTAGGGATGGAAGGGGAGCCTGATCACTTCCTGGGGTGTGCCTAGTAGTCCGATCCAGAGGGGCTGGGGGCGGCGAAGAGTGGCTTGTCAATTTGGATGAAACTCACACCCCAACCAATACGAGACACGAGAATGGCTCACTAAGTCGATTAGGAAAAGGAAACGGGAGGTGGCGAGCCACCCCACCTAAGGAACTGGAGGTGGTGAGAGTGGCTTGCCACCCCAATTAGGACCATAGGAACTGGGAGTGGGGAAGTGTGTAAAAGTGTTTAAATGTAGAGGCCTAATTAGGCTCATCAGTCACAAAGTGAGAAGTCACAAATCTCTTAGTGTGGACTCCGTGCTCTGAGCAAAGCGTGGGGCCAACTACGACTAGTGGCGATCTGCATACTGCTAATCGGAGCTGCCCTACAGCTCAGAGTCGTAGCAGGAATAAGGAACTCTCCAAAGCCAAGTAGTGTCTAAAAACTCCCATGATAGGAGACAGTATAGTCGGCGGAAACAAGAGGAAGAGCGAGTGAGTGCACTGCGCCGTAAAGAAAGGAATAGAAGGACAGTCATCAAAACTTACTCCATTGAAGCGCATGTCACAAAACTTTAAGAAAGGTTTTTTCAGGGGATTATAAAGTTAAGCGAATCCCCCAGAGGTTGAGAACTCTCTGTGAATTAGAATGACTTTCCTTTGATGTTGGACGGCTGACTGAAGAAACTGTAGACTAGAAAACAATTGGCCATGTATTTAAGATGGTGACAGCCTGAGTATCCTTATCAGTTTCCTTATATTGATTCATGGTTAAATATAGGATAGACAAGACCAACCTGGATCCAGCCCTGTTTAGCAGCTTATCGCAAAACACTTGTAGCCCGAGCCAAAAGTAAAAGAGCAGCTTCGCCGACTGACACGAAGTTAAAAGAAAAATCCCAGAAAGAGCAACAGAAGCCAGTTTTGCAACAGCTGCCAGAGGAAACAGATTCCTCCTCCATATGTCCCAGCCTAGCCGCCTTTACTGAGGCCAACAGCCCTCCAGGAACCAAATTCAGGAGCTAGCACGCCCCAAGTCTCACCCTGAAGGGAAGGATCAGAGCCGCAAAGGGCCAGGGAAGGAAGTCAAAATAGTCAAGCAGGCCGTCTCAGATCTGGCCGTGCTTGAGCTATGCAAATGCCTGTCAGGGAGATGTGAGGACCCATTTATTATAATAACCGAGGCCAGGTTCAGGGGGCTAAACGGACCTTCATCCATCAGCCCTTTTCGACTTTTCGACTACTGATCTACTAAACTGGAAACCTCATACTCCCTCCTACACGGAGAAGCCCCAAGCCCTTACAGATCTGATGCAGTCCATCTTTCTGACACACAATCCAACCTGACCAGATTGCAAGCAGCTTTTCCCAATGTGATTTAACACTAAAAAGTGCAGGAGAGTAACTTAGGCAGCTCTCCGCTGGCTAAAACCCCAGGCACCAGCAGAGGCAGGGCATGCTGAGGCATGCATGCACTCAAGGTCAGTTCTCAGACCCAGATCCTAACTAGGACCCAGAGGATGCAACTCAGCTTCAGCGTTTACACAGGTACCGACCGAGAGGCACTTCTGCAAGGCGAGAAAGCTGGTGGAAAGAAAGCAATTAATAGAAGAAAATTTCAAAAGT
>NW_016807449.1:1771724-1781179 GCF_001698545.2 Rhinopithecus bieti | reverse complement strand
ACCTTTTCTCAAAAAAAAAAAAAAAAAAAAAGGCTTGCTTATAAACTTTACCAAAATGCCCTGTGCCAGAGACTATGGATACATGCTAGCATTTATTTATACCTTTTCAGGATGGGTTGAAGTTTTCCCCACCAGAGCAGAAAAAGCACGAAAAGTAACTAAAGTACTGTTAAAACACATTATCCCCAGGTTTGGACTGCCTCTAACTTTAAAGTCAAACAATGCGCCGGCATGTGTAGCTAAAATAGTGCAAGATTTAACAAGACTGTTAAAAATAAAATAGAAGTTACACACAGCCTATTGGCCGCAAAGTTCAAAAAAGTGGAACACATGAACCAGACACTCAAGCGGCTACTGAAGAAATATTGCCAGGAAACTCATCTGAGATAGAATCAGGTCTTGCCTATGGTCCTCCTCCAAGTCAGGTGCACCCCTACCAAACAAACTGGGTATTCGCCCTATGAGATTTTGTTTGCTTGGGTGGCCGACAGGGCGTGATGGCACCCCAAATCATAAGTCAAATTAAAGGTGGTCTCCGGCGGGCACAGTGGCTCACGCCTGTAATCCCAGCACTTTGGGAGGCCGAGGTGGGCGGATCACCTGGGGTTGGGAGTTCAAGACCAGCCTGACCAACATAGAGAAACCCTGTCTCTACTAAAAATACAAAATTAGCTGGGCATGGTGGTGCATGCCTGTAATACCAGCTACTTGGGAGGCTGAGGCAGGAGAATCGCTTGAACCCGGGAGCAGGAGGTTGCGGTGAACTGAGATTGCACCATTGCACTCCAGCCTGGGTGACAAGAGCGAAACTCCCATCTTGGGGGGAAAAAAAGGCTATCTCCAGGAACTAAAGGAATTAACCTTAAAAAAGCAAATGCAGGCTTTAAAAATAGCCATGCAAAGTGTTCGTAGTTAGGTATATGAAAGAATGCCTATAAGCCTGACACGCCTTTAAACCTAGAAACTCTTTTAAGTTAAAAAGTAAAACTCAACTTCTCTAGGACCCATGGGGGATGGGCCCCATACTGTAATCTTGTCCACTCCTACTGCTGTTAAAAGTTGCAGGGGTTGTGGCTGGGCGTGGTGGTTCACATCTGTAATCCCAGCACTTTGGGAGGCCGAGGCAGGAGGATCACGAGGTCAGGAGATCGAAACCATCCTGTCTAACACGGTGAAACCCCATCTCTATTAAAAATACAAGAAAAAAAAAAAAAAATTAGCCAGGCGTGGTGGCGGGTGCCTGTAGTCCCAGCTACTCGGAAGGCTGAGGCAGGAGAATGGCGTGAACCCAGCAGGTGGAGCTTGCAGTGAGCAGAGATCGCGCCACTGCACTACAGCCTGGGCGACACAGCGAAACTCCGTCTAAAAAAAAAAAGTTGCGGGGGTTGTGCCTTGGACCCACCACAGTCGACTGAAACAGGCAGCTTTAGACAAGTGAACCAGCCAGCAAGACCCAGACCATCTGACCCAGCTGATCCCACAGTGAGACCGAGTTGCTGCTGAGGACGACGGCTCTGCTCCGGAAGCTGACCAGGCTACGCATGGCTCAAGCTTAAGGAAATAGTAAACCCTGCTCTAGTCACACACCAAAAGCTGACTAGTCTATGCACGGCCGAAGCTTAAGGACTCATGAAGCAAATAAATGTAGTTAAAAATCTTAGAACTAGTAGTTTTCCTGTACTACTAACTTTTATTATTGTTCTGTCATTGTGCTCCACCTCCTGCCCCAGGCAAGGACCGTTTCTGTTCTTGTTGGGTATAAATACGCTGTACATTGTTTTGCTGTTGTTACCCCCTTAACCATGCTCAAAGAAACACCTGTAAAAAGGTGTCCCCTGGCCGGGCGCGGTGGCTCACGCCTGTAATCCCAGCACTTTGGGAGGCCGAGGCGGGCGGATCACAAGGTCAGGAGATCGAGACCACGGTGAAACCCCGTCTCTACTAAAATACAAAAAATTAGCCGGGCGCGGTGGTGGGCGCCTGTAGTCCCAGCTACTCGGGAGGCTGAGGCAGGAGAATGGCGTAAACCCGGGAGGCGGAGCTTGCAGTGAGCCGAGATCGTGCCACTGCACTCCTGCCTGGGTGACAGAGCGAGACTCCGTCTCAAAAAATAAAAAAATAAAAAAAATAAAAAATAAAAAAATAAAAAATAAAAAAATAAAAAGGTGTCCCCAGTGTACACATACTACCTGGTCAGGGAACAGTATAACGAGAACTCCATTGTACCATGCTTATTATAAGTGTATAGGAACTCGCTTAAGAGCTTGTACTTATGGCCAGGCTGGTGTACAAAAAAAAAAAAAACAAAAAAAACTTGCATTTATAATCAAAACCACCTACTCAATTTGTGACCCAGGAAATAACCAACCTTATGTATGTTATAACCCCAAGTTTTTTTTTTTTTTTTTTTTAATGGGGTTTCACTCTGTCGCCCAGGCTGGAGTGCAGTGGCACCATCTCGGCTCACTGCAAGCTCTATCTCCCGTATAACCCCAGGTTTTTACCTGGTAAGTGGTTTAAAATTCATGCAGGGTCAAAGACAGGTCCCCTCTTAAACCAAACCAAGGCCCCTCCCTTTTACCAATGCCCTCTTTCTCTGTATTTTAATGTTTGTCAGGCAGCATACCAAAACTCACCGATTTGTGGTAACCCACCTTTGGAAAAATACTATAGAAATAACTACAAATATGTATGCATACCAAGAGTAACTCCACCTTGTCCCCCTGCGACCCCAGAAAAAAAATGTCGATATTGTATATCGTGGCACCCTAGCACACAACTAAGGTCAATTATGCTTACCAAAATGCCGGTAAAACCAGATGGTGAAACAAAGAACTGTCGTCCTGGTAACGTCACTATTCTTTTTTTTTTTTTTTTTTTTTTTTGAGACAGAGTCTCGCTCTGTTGCCCAGGCTGGAGTACAGTGGCGTGATCTTGGCTCACTACAAGCTCTGCCTCCTGGGTTCACGCCATTCTCCTGCCTCAACCTCCCGAGTAGCTGGGACTACAGGCACCCGCCACCACACTCGGCTAATTTTGGTATTTTAGTAGAGACGGGGTTTCACCATGTTAGCCAGGATGGTCTTGATCTCCTGACCTTGTGATCCGCCCGCCTTGGCCTCCCAAAGTGCTGAGATTACAGGCCTGAGCCACCGCACCCGGCCCCTGTAAACGTCACTATTCTAAAGCCAGACTTACCAATGTGGACTGCAGCTTACCCCACACATGTCCTCATACGCACATATCCAACAACCTACCTATTTTTATCAAAACAAAAACCAAAAAACCCGGGTCCTATTTACATGCTTAACCACATCATAAACTTGCAGGCAGTACTTGAAATCATCACTAATAAAACAGCAAATGTATTAGATTTACTGGCCCAGCAACCCACAAAAATGAAGAATGTTATCTATCAGAGCAGGTTAGCTTTGGACAACTCCTAGCCCAGAAAAAAAAAAAAATGTAAAAAGTTCAATCTAACTAACTGCTGCCTAAAATCAGTAACAATGAAAAGGCAATTATAAAAATAACTGCAAAAATAAAAAAATTAGCACATGTTCCAGTTCAAACTTGGAAAGGGTGGTCTCCAGATTCTCTCTTTAAGGACTGGTTTTCGTTTTGCAGAGGGTTCAAGACTTAATAAAAGTGATTCTGGCCATACTAGGAAGTTGCTAATACTCCCTTGTCTCTTACCTCTCCTTGTTAGAAGCATTCAATCAGCTATAAAGGCAATAGTAGCTAGGCAAACTACCACTCAGCTAATGGCTCTGCATAAATATCAACCTTTGTCTAAAGCAAAAAACGTGTCTCCAGGAAGGGGAACATCACACACGGGGCCTGGGGTAAGGGGAAAGGGGAGGGATAGCATTAGGAGATATACCTAATGTAAATGACGAGTTAATGGGTGCAGCACACCAGCATGGCACATGTATACATATGTAACAAACCTGCACGTTGTACACATGTACCCTAGAACTTAAGTATAATAATAATTTAAAAAAAAAGAAAAAAAAGTCTCTTCATGCAGACTTAAGTAATAGTAAGGCCTTCTATTAAACTTCTTTTATAAAAAACATCAAAAGGGGGAAACTGAGGCANGAAGGACAAGAGCTAGTGATTTATGGGATCTAGAGGAGGGAGGGAGGTCAAGGTGGACACCCACACTCGGGTTCTGACATTAGAGATGGGGCTACCACGTCATCAGAGGGATGGGGCTCTCAACAGGAGAAGTGGGCTTGGAAAGGGAGGTGACAAGTCAGTTATGGCCACGTTGAGTGGAGCAATCCTTGGGGCCATCGAGAGGGAGGTGTCCAGCAGGATATTGGAAGGGAAGAGGCCCACGACACTCACCTGGAGATTAGTCAGTGACAGTGTCTGCAGCCTGCATGCCCAATGCTGCCCTTGCTGCCTTTCTCCTGCAGGACCTCACTCTGGGTGAAGAGACCAGGGCCTGTGAGTGTGGCCGCACTGGGGCTCAGAAGGCAGCAGACTCACCTCGTTGTGCCCTGCTAAGGGGCTGGAGGGGACTGAGGCAGAGAGAGCAGGCGTCGCCCCCAGGACCTCTCCGATGAGAGCAGGAACCTCCCTAGCCTGGAAATTGGTCCAGAGTTGGGGACTGACAACATTGGTCCGTGTGGAATCATCAAGATCAACTCAGCTTCTGCCTGGCCGCAGGCGTCTTAAACTGTCCAAGCACCCCCAGGATTAAGATTCTGGGATTGAGCGGTGTATCCTCTGCCCTCTCCACCCCTCCTCTTGGACCCTGGGGCAGGGCTCACCTGAGGAGGATGAGGCAGAGGCAGAGAAGCAGGATCTTCATAGCCATCTCCCCGATAGCCACCAGAACCAGCCCCGTCACGGGCCCTGATTTGCCTGGAAAAGTGGGATGAGGCCCGTTCACCTGCTAAACTACAGTCCTGAGTCCTTCCTTTCTTATTGCAACTTCAATCTGGGTTCTCCAGGCCCTTCCTACACCCTTGGTTGCGGGACCTGGAGAGCCCAGGCCTCCCTACCCTACACCCTGACTGTCCAGCAGGCAACGAGAGCTCTGGGTCCCATGGACGTTCAGGGCCTCGAAGCAGAGCCTGAGGTTGGAGCAAAGCCCCCACTTGGAGGCTGAGGGAGCTGTTGACCCAGGACCTGGCTGAGCTGGGGGTGACCTCAAAGAAGCCCTGGCTGCTGTTCCCCTCCAACAGCTCCCCATCAATCCACCAGCTCAGAGCCGGGGCCAGGCTGGCTTGGGAGGAGCAGCTGCAATGCAGACCCTCAGCCTCCCAGGAGCAGAAGGGGCCCAGCAGCTGTGGGGGGTCTGTGGGGAGGGAGGACAGGACTCAGCAGGGGCCCCTTCCTGGGACCCAGGTGTCCCCTTTTCCCACTGACAGTGCACGGAGAGGCTGAAAGAGACGTGCTGGGAGCCCAGCGGGTGCTGAGCATGGCAGGTGAACTCTCCTTCTTGCTCCACTTGAACCCCAGGTAATTCCAGGCCCTGGGGACTGAGGGCTGGGAGGGGCTCAGAATCTGTCCCCCCGGGTCCAGCTCAGCCTGGCTGGGGGGATGCTGTGGGTGACACAGACCAGGCGCAGGCTTTGGCCCTCCAGGACCAGGAGGGATGTGCCGTTCCCAAGGTTTTCCAGGACTAGGGAAGGAAGGGTCAGAATCCATGTGCAGCTCAGGGCTCAGGGACCCTCCTGCGTGGGGACCCTCCAGATGCCTGGGCCCCAATTCAGCACCGAGAGGCCCTGGCTCCTCTGTCCCCTTTCCTACCTGTCCTGTTTGCTTGGGAAACCATCACTCTCAGGTTGTCTGGAGGATCTGAAATGGAGAGAGGGGACCGGCTCTAGACGGGCCAGGGGCTTCCCTCTGGGTAAAGGGAAGCATCCTGGAGACTGAGGTGGGGAAGTGGGTGGGATAGAAGGGCAGTGCAGAATCACCCACTGAGTTCCAGACACAAACTGCATGAGGGTCTACATAGGTAAGAATATCAGTCCCCAGGGCCGGGCGCGGTGGCTCATGCCCAGCACTTTGGGAGGCCAGGGCGGGTGGATCACGAGGTCAGGAGATTGAGACCATTCTGGCTAACACGGTGAAACCCCCTTTACTAAAATACAAAAAATCAGCCAGGGGTGGTGGTGGGCGCCCGTAGTCCCAGCTACTGGGGAGGCTGAGGCAGGAGAATGGCATGAACCTGGGAGGCGGAGCTTGCAGTGGGCCGAGATCACACCACTGCACTCCAGCCTGAGAGACAGAGCAAGACTCTGTCTCAAAAAAAAAAAAAAACAGAATGTCAGTCCCTGAGACCTGGGGCTCTAGGCCCCTCAGCTCTGGGACCCTGAGCCCAGCCCCTGCATCCCCACCCGTTCTACCCTCCCGATGGACTCCAGGCCCCTGCTGGGCACACTCACACTGCACAGAGAGATCCAGCGCTCGCTGCTGGGAGCCAAGCCTGTTCTCCGCTCGGCAGGTGTAGCGCCCTGAATCCCCGGCCTTCACCCCGGGCAGCTCCAGCCCCAGGGGTCTGGGGCCCCAGGGGTGGGACAAGGAGAGGACTCTGTCCTGCAGGACCCAGCTCAGCGTGGCCGGGGGCTGGCTGTCAGCAGCACAGAGGAGCCGCAGGAACTGGCCTTTCTGGGCTTCCAGATGTGTGAGATTTTCCTGGGGTTTCAGGGCTGAACCGAAAGAGAGAGAGAGAGAGAGACAAAGAGAGAGAAAGGCTACAGGGAGGAGCACATCCCCTCACTTTCATGAAAATTTTTCATCTCCTAAAGAGGACTGGCCCAGCCCCAGCCCGACGGCCCTCAGTACCTGATGTGTTGTCCTGTGAAATGCTGATAACAAGATCTCTGGGGGCGTCTGTAACAAGATTGTGAGCTGGCTACAGGGAGGGACAATTTGTTTCTCACACCTGGAAAAAACTCCCTCTGGGAAAAGAAAGTAGGAACATCCCAGGAAAGACAAGTGACAGCTAGAGCCGGGGCTCACGGGTGTGGACAGAGGACCAGACGCCATTCCCGTCCCCCTCCCAGGGCTGAGCCGGCATCCTGGGACCCCACAGCTTCCTCTCCCTGGACACTCCTGAGCTGGGAGCCGCTCACTGACCCGCTGGGCTCCTCCCCCTCCCGTCTCCCCGCCCCTCCCCGCACCCACCGGGTCTGTCTGCACGCCCCAGCGTCCCAGGCCACACTCACAGGCCACGAGGAGTCGGACGCTCCTCTGTGCACTCACACCCTTTCTAGAGAAGTCCACATGGCAGGTGAGGTCGGTGTCGTGGTCCTGGGGGCTGGGTGTGAAGCTGAGCACTGAGAAGTGGGTGGTGCTTAGTCTGGTTCTTCTGGGGAGAGGGCAGCCCCGTCCAGGAGAAAGAAGGGGCTAGACATTCCTCAAAGGCCCAGTTAAACACACAGATGACCGTCACCGGCTGCCCGGGCTCCAGAGTCTCGGGGATGTAGACATCAGGCTTCTGAGTCAAGGCTGGGACAGAGACGGGGATGGGGGGGTTCTAATGCTGCAGGGGTCCCTGAGAGCCCTCTGTGCTCAGCCCATAGCCTGTCCCCAGGGTCCCTCCCCAGTGTGAGAGGCAGGGGTTTCCATCCCATTCCATACCTCTTACTTTTAGAAAGAACCCATCGTTCAAGAAATTATGTCTCACGCGACGTCCTCTCTCCACCCGAAAGAAGTACTGTGCCTCATCCTCCCTCTGCGCGTCTCTGATCACCAAGGAGCAGCTCCCCTTGCTGGGATCCCCAGTGAGCTGGAATCGGCTCCGGGTGCTCATTTCCACCTCTCGACTCGGGTTGTTTGTGGCCACAGGAGCACCCCTATTTGTGTTGGTCCCTTTTCTGAACCAGTAGCCATAAGCAGCAGTAGACTCGTTCCAGCCATCCCAGGGGTAGGAAAGGTTGCAAGGCACGATGACACACAGGCCCTCCTGCACCGTCACCAGCCTCTGCACTTGAAGACTGTAACTGGGATCCTTGTTCAGGGACCCTGGGGAGATGCAGAGGCTCAGCAGCAGCCCCAGTCCCTGCATGGGACCCCCAGCCGCCGACCCACTCACCCGCCCCCAGCACGGGCAGCAGCAGGGGCAGCAGCAGCATCTCTGGGCTCTGGGGCTGGGCCTGTCCCGGGACTATCTGGCTTCTGGGCTGGCCTGGCTGAGAAGGAAACTCCTCGAGCAGGAAGCCTGGCGGAGGGGCAGTGACCATCCGCAGAGGAGGAGCCTCGGGAACCGCAATGTCCTGAAAGATCCTCTCCCGACTTCTCCTTTCACAGAGGAAGCAGCAGGGCAGAGGGCATGAGGACCAGCCCCAAATCAGGAAGGAGCCACCCTGGCCAGCCTCGGGGGTGGGCAGTGCTAGGAGGGGACTGTCAAGGGACACAGGTGAGTCATGGCTGCAGGCGAGGTGATGGATGCAGAGTCCCATCCATTCATTAATTCATTCATTCTCCAGGGGGCGGTGGGACACTGGAAGAGTCTACAATAACTCTGTGATTTATGGTGAGGGCTTTGCACCATGTATTATTGCTGTACCTCCACAGAGAGTAAAAACTACGTCAACCACACAGGCAGTCAGCCACATCTACCTGACCAACTCCCAGTAAAAACTCTGAACACTGGCCGGGCGCAGTGGCTCACACCTGTAATCCCAGCATTTTGGGAGGCCGAGACGGGTGGATCATGAGGTCAGGAGATCGAGACCATCCTGGCTAACATGGTGAAACCCCGTCTCTACTAAAAATACAAAAAAGAATTAGCTGGGCGTGGTGTCAGGTGCTTGTAGTTCCAGCTACTCTGGAGGCTGAGGCAGGAGAATGGCATGAACCCAGGGGGCAGAACTTGCAGTGAGCAGAGATCGTGCCACTGCACTCCAGCCTGGGTGACAGAGCGAGACTCCATCTCAAAAGAAAAACAAAAACAAACAAACAAAAAACTCTGAACACCGAGGCTCAGGTGAGCTTGCCTGGGTGGCAATACTTAGTGTATGTTGTCACTCATCCTTGCTGCAAGCATTAATTGTTTTCTGTATGATTTCGCTGGGAAAGGACAACTGGAATCCCACACATTGTCTCTTCTGGATCCTGCCCTATGAAACTTTTCCTTTGTTGATTTTATTTATTTTATTTTATTTTGAGACAGAGTCTCACTCTGTCACCCCAGCTGGAGTGCAATGGCACAATTTCAGCTCACTGCAACCTCTGCCTCCCAGGGGCCAAGTGATTCTGCTGCCTCAGCCTCCCAAGTAGCTGGGATTACAGGCACCCACCACCACATCCGGCTAATTTTTTGTATTTTTAGTAGAGATGGGCTTTCATCATGTTGAGCAGGCTGGTCTCGAACTCCTGACCTCAGGTGATCTGCCTGCCCAGCCTCCCAAAGTGCTGGCATTTACAGGCGTGAGCAACTGTGTCTGGCTTGTTGATTTTTTTTTTTTTTTTTTTTTTTTTTTTTTTTTTTT
>NW_016807449.1:1749752-1768560 GCF_001698545.2 Rhinopithecus bieti | reverse complement strand
CCTAATTTTGTATTTTTAATAGAGATGGGTTTTCACCATATTGACCAGGCTGGTCTCAAAACTCCTGAGGTCAAGTGATCCATCTGCCTCGGCCTCCCAAAGTGCTGGGATTACAGGCATGAGCCACTGCGTCCGGCCTACTTTAATCATTTTAAAGTGCACAATTAGCTGGGCATGGTGGTGCATGCCTGTAATCCCTGCCACTTGGGAGGCTGAGGCACGAGAACTGCTTGAAACTGGGAGGCAGAGGTTGCAGTGAGTGGAGATTGCACCACTGCACTCAGCCTGGGTGACAAAGCAAGACTCAAAAAAAAAAAAATCAAAACAAAACGTGCAGTTCATTGGCAATAAGTACGTTCACATTCTTGTGCAACCATCAGCTCCATCTAGTTGCTGAACTTTTCCACCACTGAAAAAAGAAACCATGTGCCCATTAAACTGTCACTTCCCATTCTTCTCTCTCCCCATGCCCCCCCCCAACAATGACAAATCTACTTCCTGTCTCTACATTTGCCTCTTCTGGACATATCAGATGAACAGAATCACACAGTATTGTCTGGTTTCTTTCACTTAGTATAATGTTCTCAAGACCATCTGTGTTTGGCAGGTGTCAGAATGTAATTCCTTTTTATGGGTGAATAATACTCCATTAAATGGATAAACCACGTTTTGTTCATGGAGTTTTAAATTTGCTAGTTAATGTCCAAATCCTCAGCCTTGGGGAATCAGGAGGGTGGGCAGTGCAGATCCTCAAAGGTGCTGGGGCCCCTGCCCTTGAGTCTGCACAACCCAGACCCCCTCTATGCCCAGGTGGGTAATCGGGGCTGGGCTGAGCCACAAACTAGTCTGGGCATCAGGGTGGGGAGAGGACAGAGCTGTGACCCTATGATGCAAGGTCCAAGTTCCTCAGTGAGGCTTCATGAACCAATTAGACCTCATTTACAAAACACAGATCAAAAGATAAATTATTGAGACTCTCCAGGGAGCAACCTCAGAGCAGTAAACTCCAAGCATGAGGCCCTCTGAGCTCACTGGGGTCTTATGTAACTGCCCCCCAACTCACTGTGGAGCTGGGAGCCTGGTGTAAGCTGCAGAGACGGCCCCACAACACGCAGGGGAGCTGAGTGCCTTTGGGGAGCCCAGGGACCCTGAGTTGACGTAAGTAGAGGTGAGGATCCTGTGGGCAGGGATTGGTTGGTCACCTCTTCTTTGCCTCTCCCCACTGCATGGAGTAGATTTTGCCTGGAGAATAAATGAATGAATGAATGAATGAATGAATGAATGGGACTCTGCATCCATCACCTCACCTGCAGCCATGACTCACCTGTGTCCCCTGACTGTCTCCTCCTAGCACTGCCCACCCCCGAGGCTGGCCAGGGTGGCTCCTTCCTGGTTTGGGGCTGGTCCTCATGCCCTCTGCCCTGCTGCTTCCCCTGTGAAAGGAGAAGTCGGGAGAGGATCTTTCAGGACATTACGGTTCCCGAGGCTCCTCCTCTGCGGATGGTCACTGCCCCTCCGCCAGGCTTCCTGCTCGAGGAGTTTCCTTCCCAGCCAGGCCAGCCCAGAAGCCAGATAGCCCCGGGACAGGCCCAGCCCCAGAGCCCAGAGATGCTGCTGCTGCCCCTGCTGCTGCCCGTGCTGGGGGCGGGTGAGTGGGTCGGCGGCTGGGGGTCCCATGCAGGGACTGGGGCTGCTGCTGAGCCTCTGCATCTCCCCAGGGTCCCTGAACAAGGATCCCAGTTACAGTCTTCAAGTCTTCAAGTGCAGAGGCTGGTGACGGTGCAGGAGGGCCTGTGTGTCATCGTGCCTTGCAACCTCTCCTACCCTGGGGATGGCTGGAATGAGTCCACTGCTGCTTATGGCTACTGGTTCAAAAAAGGGACCAACACAAATAGGGGTGCTCCTGTGGCCACAAACAACCCGAGTCGAGAGGTGGAAATGAGCACCCGGGGCCGATTCCAGCTCACTGGGGATCCCAGCAAGGGGAGCTGCTCCTTGGTGATCAGAGACGCGCAGATGTGGGATGAGGCATGGTACTTCTTTCGGGTGGAGAGAGGAAGATATGTGAGATATAATTTCATGAACAATGGGTTATTTCTAAAAGTAACAGGTATGGAATGGGATGGGAACCCCTGCCTCTCACACTGGGGAGGGACCCTGGGGACAGGCTATGGGCTGAGCACAGAGGGCTCTCAGGAACCCCTGCAGCATTAGAACCCCCCCATCCCCGTCTCTGTCCCAGCCCTGACTCAGAAGCCTGATGTCTACATCCCCGAGACTCTGGAGCCCGGGCAGCCGGTGACGGTCATCTGTGTGTTTAACTGGGCCTTTGAGGAATGTCTAGCCCCTTCTTTCTCCTGGACGGGGGCTGCCCTCTCCCCCAGAAGAACCAGACCAAGCACCACCCACTTCTCAGTGCTCAGCTTCACACCCAGGCCCCAGGACCACGACACCAACCTCACCTGCCATGTGGACTTCTCCAGAAAGGGTGTGAGCGCACAGAGGACCGTCCGACTCCGCGTGGCCTGTGAGTGTGGCCTGGGACGCTGGGGCGTGCAGACAGACCCTGTGGGTAGGGAGGTGGAGGAGTCCAGCGGGGCAGTGAGCAGCTTGCAGCTCAAAAGCGTCCAGGGAGAGGAAGCTGTGGGGTCCCATGATGCTGGCTCAGCCCTGGGAGGGGGATGGGAATGGCGTCTGGTCCTCTGTCCACACCCGTGAGCCCCGGCTCTAGCTGTCACTTGTCTTTCCTGGGATGTTCCCGCTTTCTTCTCCCGGAGGGAGTTTTTTCCAGGTGTGAGGAACAAATTGTCCCTCCCTGTAGCCAGCTCACAATCTTGTTGCAGACGCCCCCAGAGACCTTGTTATCAGCATTTCGCGGGACAACATGTCAGGTACTGAGGGTCGTGGGGCTGGGGCTGGGCCAGTCCTCTTTAGGGGATGAAAAGGCTTCAGGGGGGTAAGGGGATGTGCTCCTCTTTGCAGCCCCCGCCGTCTCTCATTCTCTGTCTCCACCCTCACCCTCTCTCTCTTCCTGTCTTTAGCCCTGGAACTCCAGGGAAACATCATACATCTGGAAGCCCAGAAAGGCCAGTTCCTGTAGCTCCTCTGTGCTGCTGACAGCCAGCCCCCCGCCACGCTGAGCTGGGTCCTGCAGGACAGAGTCCTCTCCTCATCCCACCCCTGGGGCCCCAGACCCCTGGGGCTGGAGCTGCCCGGGGTGAAGGCCGGGGATTCAGGGCGCTACACCTGCCGAGCGGAGAACAGGCTTGGCTCCCAGCAGCGAGCGCTGGACCTCTCTGTGCAGTGTGAGTGTGTCCAGCAGGGGCCTGGAGTCCATCGGGAGGGCAGAACGGGTGGGGATGCAGGGGCTGGGCTCAGGGTCCCAGAGCTGAGGGGGCCTAGAGCCCCAGGTCTCAGGGACTGACATTCTTTTTTCTTTTTTTGAGACAGAGTCTTGCTCTGTCTCTCAGGCTGGAGTGCAGTGGTGTGATCTCGGCCCACTGCAAGCTCCGCCTCCCAGGTTCATGCCATTCTCCTGCCTCAGCCTCCCCAGTAGCTGGGACTACGGGCGCCCACCACCACCCCTGGCTGATTTTTTGTATTTTTAGTAGAGAGGGCGTTTCACCGTGTTAGCCAGAATGGTCTCGATCTCCTGACCTCGTGATCCACCCGCCCCAGCCTCCCAAAGTGCTGGGCATGAGCCACCGCGCCCGGCCCTGGGGACTGATATTCTTACCTATGTAGACCCTCATGCAGTTTGTGTCTGGGACTCAGTGGGTGATTCTGCACTGCCCTTCTATCCCACCCACTTCCCCCACCTCAGTCTCCAGGACGCTTCCCTTTACCCAGAGGGAAGCCCCTGGCCCGTCTAGAGCCGGTCCCCTCTCTCCATTTCAGATCCTCTAGAGAACCTGAGAGTGATGGTTTCCCAAGCAAACAGGACAGGTAGGAAAGGGGACAGAGGAGCCAGGGCCTCTCGGTGCCGAATTGGGGGCCCAGGCATCTGGAGGGTCCCCACGCAGGAGGGTCCCTGAGCCCTGAGCTGCACATGGATTCTGACCCTTCCTTCCCTAGTCCTGGAAAACCTTGGGAACGGCACATCCCTCCTGGTCCTGGAGGGCCAAAGCCTGCGCCTGGTCTGTGTCACCCACAGCATCCCCCCAGCCAGGCTGAGCTGGACCCGGGGGGACAGATTCTGAGCCCCTCCCAGCCCTCAGTCCCCAGGGCCTGGAATTACCTGGGGTTCAAGTGGAGCAAGAAGGAGAGTTCACCTGCCATGCTCAGCACCCGCTGGGCTCCCAGCACGTCTCTTTCAGCCTCTCCGTGCACTGTCAGTGGGAAAAGGGGACACCTGGGTCCCAGGAAGGGGCCCCTGCTGAGTCCTGTCCTCCCTCCCCACAGACCCCCCACAGCTGCTGGGCCCCTTCTGCTCCTGGGAGGCTGAGGGTCTGCATTGCAGCTGCTCCTCCCAAGCCAGCCTGGCCCCGGCTCTGAGCTGGTGGATTGATGGGGAGCTGTTGGAGGGGAACAGCAGCCAGGGCTTCTTTGAGGTCACCCCAGCTCAGCCAGGTCCTGGGTCAACAGCTCCCTCAGCCTCCAAGTGGGGCTTTGCTCCAACCTCAGGCTCTGCTTCGAGGCCCTGAACGTCCATGGGACCCAGAGCTCTCGTTGCCTGCTGGACAGTCAGGGTGTAGGGTAGGGAGGCCTGGGCTCTCCAGGTCCCGCAACCAAGGGTGTAGGAAGGGCCTGGAGAACCCAGATTGAAGTTGCAATAAGAAAGGAAGGACTCAGGACTGTAGTTTAGCAGGTGAACGGGCCTCATCCCACTTTTCCAGGCAAATCAGGGCCCGTGACGGGGCTGGTTCTGGTGGCTATCGGGGAGATGGCTATGAAGATCCTGCTTCTCTGCCTCTGCCTCATCCTCCTCAGGTGAGCCCTGCCCCAGGGTCCAAGAGGAGGGGTGGAGAGGGCAGAGGATACACCGCTCAATCCCAGAATCTTAATCCTGGGGTGCTTGGACAGTTTAAGACGCCTGCGGCCAGGCAGAAGCTGAGTTGATCTTGATGATTCCACACGGACCAATGTTGTCAGTCCCCAACTCTGGACCAATTTCCAGGCTAGGGAGGTTCCTGCTCTCATCGGAGAGGTCCTGGGGCGACGCCTGCTCTCTCTGCCTCAGTCCCCTCCAGCCCCTTAGCAGGGCACAACGAGGTGAGTCTGCTGCCTTCTGAGCCCCAGTGCGGCCACACTCACAGGCCCTGGTCTCTTCACCCAGAGTGAGGTCCTGCAGGAGAAAGGCAGCAAGGGCAGCATTGGGCATGCAGGCTGCAGACACTGTCACTGACTAATCTCCAGGTGAGTGTCGTGGGCCTCTTCCCTTCCAATATCCTGCTGGACACCTCCCTCTCGATGGCCCCAAGGATTGCTCCACTCAACGTGGCCATAACTGACTTGTCACCTCCCTTTCCAAGCCCACTTCTCCTGTTGAGAGCCCCATCCCTCTGATGACGTGGTAGCCCCATCTCTAATGTCAGAACCCGAGTGTGGGTGTCCACCTTGACCTCCCTCCCTCCTCTAGATCCCATAAATCACTAGCTCTTGTCCTTCCTCCTAAGTACAGGTCACCTTGGAGCCCTTTTCTCCATCCTGGCCCCAGTCATGCCTGGGCCTCACCTCTTCCCTGGTCACTGAACCCTCCTCATCTCTTGCCTCCATCTCTCCCAAAACAGACTCCAGACTGCTTCCAGATTCCTCCTCATCCAGTTCCTCCACCGTCTGAGCGGCCGTGTTTCCTCTGCAGGCCTTGCATGGTCTGTCCTCTGCTGGGCTCTCCTGATCTCTCCTCTCCCTGCGTCACCCAACATCTCCCCAAACCCTCCGGGCCAAAGACTCTGTGGCTCTGACACTTGGCATATGTAGTTTCTTCTCCTGAAACGCCCTTCCTTCCCACTCCTGCCAAACTATGTCCAGATCCTCCTTCAGGTTCCCTTTTTTTTTTTTTTTTTTTTTTTTGAGACACAGTCTCACTTTGTCACGCAGGCTGGAGTGCAGTGGCGTGATCTCGGCTCACTGCAGCCTCCCAGGTTCAAGGGATTCTCCTGCCTCAGCCTCCTGAGTAGCTGGGATTACGGGCACCTGCCACCATGCCCGGCTAATTTTGTATTTTTAGTAGAGATGGGGTTTCACCATGTTGGCCAGGCTGGTCTCAAACTCCTAGCCTCAAGTGATCCACCCTCCTCAGCCTCCCAAACTGCTAGGATTACAGGCGTGAGCCACAGCACTGAACTGTGTGCAGTCATGTGTCACAAATATGACAGTGGTTTCATAATATTCTTTTTTTTTTTTTGAGATGGAGTCTTGCACTGTCGCCTGGGCTGGTATGCAATGCAATCAATCTCAGCTCACTGCAACCTCCACTTCCCAGGTTTAAGCGATTCCTCCTGCCACCTCCAAGTAGCTGGGATTAACAGGCAGCCACCCACCACTGGGCCCGGCCACGCCGGCTAATTTTTGTGGTTTTTTTTTTTTTTTTTTTTTTTTTTTGAGGACGGAGTCTCGTAGGCCTGTCCACCCCAGGCTGGAGTGCTGTGGTCCGGATGACTGCAGCTCACCTGCAGAGAGCTCCGCTCCCGGCTTGCAGGCCATTCTCCACTGCCTCAGCCTCCCAGAGTACTGGGACTAACGGCAGGCGCCTGCCAACCTCGGGCCGCCTAGATTTTTGTATTTTTTGTAGAGACAGGGGGGTTTTTTTTTTTTTTTTTTTTTTTTTTTTTTTTTTTTTTTTTTTTTTTTTTTTTTTTTTTTTTTTTTTTTTTTTTTTTTTGTTTTTTTTGCAACCGGTGTTGACAGGATGGTCTCGAGGATTCCGGACACTCCTGCTTAGCCGCCATGTGTGCGCCGGCACCCGTCTTGGCTCCAATGTAAAGTGCTGGGCAAAGTGCTGGGATTACAGGCTTGAGCCACCGCGCCCGGCAATAATTTTTGTGTTTTTAGTAGAGATGGGGTTTCACTATGTTGTCCAGGCTGGTCTCGAACTCCTGACCTCGCGATCCACCCACCTCGGCCTCCCAAAGTGCTGGGATTACAGGTGTGAGCCACCGCACCCAGCCAGTGTCATAAGATTCTAATGCAGCAGAAAGATTCCTATCTCCTAGAGAAGTGGTAACATCATTACACTGTAGTCCAGTGCAACACATACCTGTTGATGTTGATGGTGATGCTGATGTCAGCAAACCTACTGCATCGGCAGTCCCATAAAACTGTAAGACATACAATTTTGTATCATATATATTACACTTAATAATGAATGACGATGTTACTGGTTAATGTATTCACTATGGTATACGTTTTGTTGTTATTTTAGTGTCGTCCTTCCACTCAGTGAAGGAAAAGTTAACTGTGAAGCAGCCTCAGGCAGATGCTTCAGGAGGGATTCAAGAAGAAGACATCTGGCCGGGCGCCTTGGCTCACGCCTGTAATCCCAGCCCTCTGGGAAGCAGAGCCCAGTGGACCACCTGAGGTCAGCAGTTTGAGACCAGCCTGGCCAACATGGTGAAACCTCACCTCTACTAAAAAAAATACAAAAATTAGCCAGGCGTGGTGGCACATACCTGTAGTCTCAGCTACTCGGGAGGCTGAGGCAAGAGAATCGCTTGAACCCAAGAGGCAGAGGTTGCAGTGAGCTGAGATCATGCCATTGGACTCCGGCCTGGGCCACAAGACAAAACTCCGTCTAAAACAAACAAACAAAAACAAAACAACAACAACAAAATCCTTATCCTGTCCTAGGGGATGACAGTTCCATGTGTGTTACTGAACCTGAAGACCCTCCAGTGGGACAAGATGTGGACGTGGAAGACAGTGATACTGATGATCCTGACCCTGTGCAGGTCTAGGCTCATGTGTGAATTTTGTCTCTTAGTTATTAAAACAAAAGCTTAAAAATTAAATCAATTAAGGTTAGAGAAAAGGTTATGAAGGTATAAAGAAAATGTTCTTGTACAGCTGTACAATGTGTGTGTGTTTCCAGCTAAGTGTTATTACAAGAGCATTAAAAAGTTAAAAAATTGTGTTTACAAAGTAAACATGTTACAGTAAGCTAATATTAATGTACTATTTGTTGTTGTTGTTGTTTTGAGACAGAGTCTCACTCTGTTGCCCAGGCTGGAGTGCAGCGGTGTGATCTTGGCTCACTGGAATCTCCACTTTCCAGGCTCAAGCTATTCTTGTGCCTCAGCCTCCCAAGTAGCTGGGATTACAGGCATGTGCAACCACGCCTGGCTAATTTTTTAAGAATATTGTTGGCCAGGTGCGGTGGCTCACGTCTGTAATCCCAGCACTTTGGGAAGCCGAGGTGGGCGGATCACAAGGTCAGGAGATTGAGACCATCCTGGATACCATGGTGAAACCCCATCTCTACTAAAAAAATGCAAAAAAAAAAAAAATAACCGGGCGTGGTGGCGGGCGCCTGTAGTCCCAGCTACTCAGGAGGCTGAGGCAGGAGAATGGCGTGAACCCGGCAGGCCGAGCTTGCCGTGAGCAGAGATCACGCCCTTGCACTCCAGCCTGGGCGACAGAGCGAGACTCCATCTCAAAAAAAAAAAAAGAGAATGTTGTTAGTAGTGATAGGCTTTCTCTATGTTGGCCAGGCTGGTCTTGAACTCCTGGCCTCAAGTGATCTGCCTGCCTCCGCCTCCCAAAGTGCTGGGATTACAGGTGTGAGCCACCGCAGCCAGGCTACTATTGAAGAAATGAAAATATTTTTTATGTATTTACTGTAGTCTAAGTGCGTAGTGTTTATAAAGTCTACAGTAGCGTGTAGTAATGTCCAAGGCCTTCACATTCACTCATTACAAATCAGACTCACCTAGAGCGACTTCCAGTTGTTTTTTGTTGTTGTTATTGTTTTTTGAGACGGAGACTCCCTCTGTCACACCTTTCTCTGGGCAAGGTGAATCCTTTACTTACAGTAACCGTTCTTTCCTGGGCTCCTAGCTCAATTTCACAATTGTGTTCGAGTAGATCTTCCGAGGTCCCTGAGGTCAGTCCAGGTCCGAGGAAATCCCCGTCTTTCTCACACCTCCTCCTTCCTGGGCATCCACTCATAATTTGCAATTAGATAGTAACTTAATTGACTATAGCTTTAATGTCTGCTTCTCCTTCCACACTGCAAGCTGCCTGAGGTCAGAGATGGTGGCTCCCTAGTTCCCCTGGGAATATCCAGGGGTTGGCACAGGGGAGCTGTTCCATAAGGGCAGCGGGCGCTGGAGGCAGAGACCTGGACGTGAATCCTGATCTGACCACTGCTTAGATGTGTGGGTTTGGGGTATTTACTCAGCCTCCATTTCTCCATCTGATCATGGGGACCACAGTGCCTCACCAGTGGATTGTGGTGAGGATTTTGTGAGTCTGGATTTTATGAGCCTGGCAGTGAATTACCAAGAGCCAGATGTTATTGTTCTCAAATACTTGCTGAATGAGTGAATGGATGAGGGCCCAGCCAGCGTCTGTGGAATGAGTAGGTGAAACAGGAAATGCTCAGCTTCCAGGTCCTCTTGTGCATCCTCCTTGCTCTCGCTTAGCCCCCATGATCCTAATTTGACCCCCTTTCTCCCCTGCATTCAGGGTCACCAGTATGAATGCTCGGCAGGCAGCTCCCAAGACCACCTACCCCAGGTGCTGCCACCCCATTCCAGGGGGGGAAGAGCGGGAGCCCCACTATGCCTCCCTCAGCTTCCAGGGCCTGAGGCTCCGGGAGCCTGAGGACCAGGAGGCCCCCAGCAGCACAGAGTACTCAGAGATCAAGATCCACAAGAGACAGCCCCCGAAGGGCTCGGGCGTTGGTTGGAGAGGGAGACATCAGGGATGGTTCCGAGGTGAAGAGTTCTCCATGGAAACAGGACACCAGCAAGTGTGTGGGAGTCGTGCTGGTGTGACAGCCAGAACTGGACTCAGATTTCAGCCCCATCCTGAGACTAATAGTTTGAGCAAGTTACTTTACTCCTCAATTTCCTCCTCTGTGCGGTGGACACAGTCAGCCTAACTCACAGGGTTCTTGTGAGGCATAAGGAAGTAATTAACAGGCCGGGCGCGGTGGCTCAAGCCTGTAATCCCAGCACTTTGGGAGGCCGAGACGGGCGGATCACGAGGTCAGGAGATCGAGACCATCCTGGCTAACATGGTGAAACCCCGTCTCTACTAAAATACAAAAAACTAGCCGGGCGAGGTGGCGGGCGCCTGTAGTCCCAGCTACTCGGGAGGCTGAGGCAGGAGAATGGCGTGAACCCGGGAGGCGGAGCTTGCAGTGAGCCGAGATCCGGCCACTGCACTCCAGCCTGGGCGACAGAGCGAGACTCCGCCTCAAAAAAAAAAAAAAAAAAAAAAAAAAGGAAGTAATTAACATAAAGCATCCATCAGAGGTGAGTCTCATCTGAGTCACGCCTCTTCCCAGGGCAGCCCATGACGTGGGCTGACCACGCTGGTCCAAACCGAGACCCTCCTGCAGGGCAGGTCCAGCCTCAGAGCTCCCTGAAGCCTCGACTGGGGCTGTCCTTGAGCCGCATCGCAGCTTGATGGATTCTCTCTGTTGCTCCCGCTGCCCCCACTCCCACTATGGGTCCCGGGGCAGTCTACACATCCCTGCAGGCTGCTCTCCGCCTCAGAGCCCGCTTCCTGGGACCGCAACCTCTGTATTTGACCAGACACAGATAATCATCCATTATTTATCTGAAATAAATTATAAATGTGTGAATCACATTACCTCTATCACTAATTATATTTCCCCGATGATTTTGCTCCCCTCAGCAGTGTCCTTTTTCTTTTCTTTTTTTTTTTTTTTTTTTTGAGACAGAGTCTTACTCTGTCGCCCAGGCTGGAGTGCAGTGGCGTGATCTTGGCTCACTGCAACCTCCGTCTCCCGGGTTCAAGCGATTCTCATGTCTCAGCCTCCTGAGTAGCTGGGATTATAGGCGCATGCCACCACGCCTGGCTAATGTTTGTATTTTTGGTAGAGATGGGGTTTCACCATGTCGGCCAAGCTGGTCTTGAACTCCCGACTTCAGGTGATCTGCCAGCCTCAGCCTCCCCAAGTGATGGGGTTACATGCGTAAGCCACCGTGCCCAGCCAGTTGTATTCTCTTTTTTTTTTTTTTTTGTTTTTTTCTTTTTGTTGAGACGGAGGCTCTCACTCTGTTGCCGGGGCTGGAGTGCCATGTGGGCCGATCTCAGGCTGCACTGCAAGCTCCGCCGTCCCGCGGGTTCACGCCATTGGTCCTCCTGCCTCAGGCCTCCCGAGTAGCTGGACTACAGGCGCCCGCCACCTCGCCCGGCTAGTTTTTGGTATTTCTGTTGTCAGTAGAGACAGGTGGTTCACCTTGTTAGGCCAGGGATGGTGCTCGATCTCTGCTTGGACAATTCTGTGATCCCGCCGCGTCTCGGTCTACCAAAGTGCTGGAGGATTACAGGCTTGAGCACCTGCAGCCTCCAGGGGCCGCTCAGTTGTATATCTTCTTTTTGCAGGATTCGCTTATAAAATTCCTTGCAGCTGCAGTCTGCATTCCACTCCCATTCTAATATGATATTTGTGGTGGTCACATCCAACTTCTTTCCTCCTCCTTCCATGGAACATGCATTAGGGAGGAACCACAGGCACCACACGCAAGATGAGCCAGTTCCCTGGACGGCCTGCCAAGGCGTTAACCGTGCTGCTCTGGGCTCTGCTGAGGCGCATTACTGCATCTTTCACAGAACTTGCTTTCCACGCGTCACTTAGGTGTGGTGATGTGTCCTGAGAAATGCATGGTCAGGCGATTCTGTTGTGTGAGCATCCTCGAATGTGCTTACGCAGTCATAAATGGTACAGCCTGCCACACGCCGAGGCCATACGGTATAGCCCATTGCTCCCAGGCTATTCACCTGCACAGCACGTTCCTGAACTGAAAGCTGTAGGCAGTTATAACACAATGAATAGGTTAGTCAAAAATGGAGGTTTAGTAAAAATATGGCATAATAGGCCAGGCGTGGTGGCTCACGCCTGTAATCCCAGCACTTTGGGAGGCCAAGGCAGGCAGATCACAAGGTCAGGCGTTCAACCAGCCTGGCCAATATGGTGAAACCCAGTCTCTACTAAAAATACAAAAATCAGCTGGGCATGGTGGCGGGTGCCTGTAGTCCCAGTACTTGGGAGGCTGAGGCAGAAGAATCGCTTGAACCGGGAAGTGGAGGTTGCAATGAGCCAAGATTGAGCTACTGCATTCTAGCCTAGGCAACAGAGTGATGAGACTCCATGTCCAAAAAAAAAAAAAAAAAAAAAAAAAAAGAAATAAAAATGCATCAGGTGCAGTGACACATGCCTGTAATCATAGCCCTTTGGGCGGGTGGATCACTTGAGGTCAGGAGTTCAAGACCAGCCTGGCCCACATGGCAAAACCCTGTTCCGTTTCTACCAAAAATACAAAAATTAGCTGCACGTGGTGGCAAGCATCTGTACTCCCAGCTACTCGGGAGGCTGAGGCAGGAGAATGGCTTGAACCTGGGAGGCGGAGGTTGCAGTGAGCCAAGATCGCACCACTGGACTCCAGCCTCAGTGACAGAACGAGACTGTCTCAAAAACTAAAACAAAAATATACCACCACCACCAATGTCTGATTAAATCTAAGCCAGGGTTCCATTTTGGGGCAAGGGGCAGGGTGTGGGTGTGGGGGACAGAGAACGGGCTCCAGCCACCGTCAGCTGCATGTTCTGGTGGCACCCGAGCCATTCCCAGTCCCCTGTGCTGGGAGATCATCATCTAATCCTGACAACGTCCTCCTCTCAGAGCTCGGGGGATGAACCACCAAAACCCACAATGGTTCAGAACCTGGGCTCTGGAGACAGAAGGCCCTGGGCTCAGAGACGTGGGGCCCTGGGCCTGGGCCTGGACCTAGGCCTGGACCTGGGCTCCTTCCATTGTCTCAGCAGGGTCAGGCTGGGCTGGCTGTGCTGGCTCAAGAGATGAGGAAGGAGGACACAGGGGCTGCCAGGACCCTGAGGCACTGGACTGGGCACTGCCCCAGCGGGCAGAGGATGGAGGCCGGTGTTGATATTGTGACGCTGACCATCTGCTCACCTGATTTGGGTGCTGAAGTGCAGCTGACGCCCCTAATCTTTTATAGATTTGTGAAAGGAAAAAAATAAAAGTCAAGCTGGGAACAGCTCAGGGCAAACCCACCTCCCATTCTATTCAGAGCCACCCCTCCGCTCACTGAGACAGACGCATGTCTGATTGCCTCCGTTTGGAAAGGCCAATCAGAAACTCCAGAGAACGCACCTGTTCATCTCTCACCCATCTGCGACCTGGAAGCCCCCTCCCCACTCCGAGTCTTCCTGCCTTTGCTTCAAGTAGTCCTGCCTTTCCAGACGGAACCAAAGTACTTCTTACATATAGTGACTCATGTCTCAAGTCTCCCTAAAATGTATAAAACTAAGCTGTGCCCCAACCACCTTGGCCACGTCATCAGGACTTCCTGAGGCTGTGTTGCGGCCCATGTCCTCAACCTTGGCAAAACAAAGTTTCCAAATTAACTGGACCTATCTCACATTTTCGGGGTTCACGGATTCATGTGCAACAAGGGGTCTAAGCAGGACAGGTTCGGGGGGGGCGGTTTTTCTGTAGTTAGCGGATGTCCCCTTCTGGAAAGGGGTACACACACCCGCTTTCAGCCAGGAGATGGTAAGCGGTTCCCTGATCCCACCCGCTTCTCCTGAGTAGGATTTATCAGTACAGGAGAGTCAGGGCGTCTGAGAGCACTTCCTTCCTTACCTGGCCTCAGATTCTCCACACTCCAAAGTATGATGTATGATCTGAGCTACTCAAGACAAAATTTAGAGAGGCGGGTTTAGCTTCTCTCTTCCTTCTTTCTTTTTTTTTGAGACTGGGTCTTACTGTGTTGCCCAGGCTAGAGTGCAGTGGTGCAGTCGTGGCTCACTGCAGCCTCGACCTGCTGGGCTCAAGTAATCCTCCTGCTTCAGCCTCCTAAGTAGCTGGGATGGCAGGCGTCCACCACCATGCCTAGTTGGTTTTTGTATTTTTTGTAGAGATGGGTTTCACCCTGTTGCCCAGGCTGGTCTCAAACTCGTGGGCTCAAGTGATCCTCCTGTCTTGGCCTCCCAAAGTGCTGGAATTACAGGCATGAGCCACTGCACCTGGGCCCCAAAAGAACTTTTGCAGACACACTGGTTCCTTAAGCTCTGGTAAAACATTTATTACCAAAGCACAGAGGTGTCAAGGGTAGCAGGGGTCCCCCCTGGGGGCCGGCCCAACCCCATCCAGCTTTGCTAGGACACTGGCTGAAGGGCAGGCCACCCAGACGGGGAACTTCACATTCACTGGAGGGAAACTGGGGGCCTCCCTGAGGCTAATCAGGACTGATGAGTATCCCGAAACCAGTGGCAGGAATGCACATTCCAGGGCTTGTTCTAGAAGCTTATCGGTGATTAAACAGCAGGCCTTGAGTCACATTGCTTCATTTTTTTTTTTTTTTCCTGTTGCACACTGCAAATGGAAAGTTCTGGAAGACAATAAAAATGGCTGTTAGTGTCTCATTCATTCAGGGAACACCCTCTCTGCCTTCACTTCGTGCCAGGCACCTTCTAGGTACTGGGGATGTCATCATGACCATACGGGATGAGGAGCCCCTGCTGGGCTTAGGACGCGGAGGAGGGGGGTGGAGACTACACATTAAACACACGCTTCCCTCCAGATGGGAGCAAGGGCTGTATGGAAAACAGGTGACTGATGAGCAAGTGGGTGAGGAGGCAGTGAGGATGCCTCATAGAGGATGGAGAGGCCTCGGGTCTCGAGAAGCAGCAGGTGCATAAAACCAGGATGAGGGGAGCCTTCCAGACCTCGGGATGGCAGGTGCAAAGGTTCCGGGGTGGGGTCCAGCTTGGCCTGGTCTAGAATTGGAGGGGAGGGTGTGTGGCTGGCGCATCATGCACAGGGGAGGAAGGGAGCTTGGCCTTGGGCCAAGGCAAGGAGGTGCTGTGGAGAAGAGGCGAGATGACCTTCAAGGTGCTCGAAGATCACCGGGCTCCTTAAATGCCATCTCCTCCTTACGTTCCCAACCAAGGGGCTGAGTGAGTGGCCTCCAGAGAACGCACGGGTGTGAGACGGTGGAAACCCTGGGGGGTTGTCAGGTGCCGGGTTCTAAACGCCTTTTGATAAACAGGACATTGATAAACAGGACAAAGCCTCTGCCCTGTGCCATGCCAGAAAAGCAGAGACGATAGAGTCAGACGCAACCCTGCCCTGGAGAAGCTCGATGCCAGCAGAAGACTGTGACAAGTGACCCCATGGTTGTTCTCATCTGGGACTGAAGGTTTGGAGGAGGCTGCTGAGGGAGTGAGGGTGTTGAGGAGGACCCCGAGCTGTCCGGCCTGGATAACTGGGTGCATGGAGGAGGAGCTCTGTATCGAGCTGGAGAGGTGGAGGAAGGAGTGAGACTGGCACAGAAGGTCATGACTTGACTCTCGGCGCCTCTGGTTGAGGCAGAGAGCCTGCTATTCCACCACAGAGAAAAGGGCCCCCACCCCTCACCACTGGCCCACTCTGTGCGCAGGTGCTCTGCTAGTCGCCTGGCACACACGTGTCAGCTTATGCTTCAGCCTCAGATGTGAGGAAAGGTTGTGGGAATGTAGAAGCACTTGTCATCCAAGTGCCAAGAAGAAGGTCACTGCACAGGGAGACAGGCCGCCAAAAGGAGACGCTATTCAAGATTCCCCTGGACCAGGATCTTGCAATCGCGGCACTGGTGACCACTGGGGCTGGGGGATTCTTTGTGGGAGGGGGTAGAGGTGGGGATCATGCTGTGTGTTGCGGGATGTCAGGCAGCCTCCCACCCTCCACCATCCTGCATCCTGATAACCAAGTATCTCCAGACATGGCCAAATGCCCCCAGGGCGGTGCCGAGTTAGACAAAGCACTGAGCTTTGGTTCCAGCCAACCCTGATGAGAGAAATGAGGACTCCGGTGACAGAGAGGAGCCTGGAGAAGCCCCTCTTCAGCACACATCCCTGCACCCTTGCCAAAATTTACTGTGAAGTTTGTCTTCGACCTTGCAAACATGCCTGCACATTTACACACAGTGCTGATGGAAGTAAAGCCATCTAGTCCTCACTTCCTCACTGTCAAGTTGGCACCTCCATCCACAGACAGTGCGCGCCAGCAGCCGGGCTGTGCACACAGGCAGCACTGCTTGTAAAAGAAAAGTCTGGGAAACTAAGCAAACGCCCAGCTGCTGGCTGTGAGGAGTGTCTGTCACCCACACGATGGAGGAGTGCGCGCTCCGAACGAGACCCGAAGGCATGGAGCAGCTACCTTTTGTGTATGGGGGGCCGAGGGGGCCAGGCCAAAGGAAAGCAGAGACTACAGGTGGCTGGGCGGAAGGACACGGGGAGGCACGGATGCAAGAAGGGACAGAAGATGGCGAGAGACAGAAAACGTCTTGGTGCTGTTTTTGAGGCCCTGAATCCTGCTGTGCCTGAAGCTCCCCCTTAGACTTTTCCAGCTACAACAGCCAATCAACCCCCCTGTTCTTTTCTTTCTTTCTTTTTTTTTTTTTGTAGACGGAGTCTCGCTCTGTCGCCCAGGCTGGAGTGCAGTGCTGCCATCTCGGCTCACTGCAAGCTCCGCCTTCCGGGTTCACACCATTCTCCCACCTCAGCCTCTCGAGGAGCTGGGACTACAGGTGCCGCCACCACGCCCGGGTAGTTTCTTTTGTATTTTTAGTAGAGTCGGGGTTTCACCGTGTTAGCCAGGGTGGTCTCGATCCCCTGACCTCGTGATCCGCCCGCCTCGGCCTCCCAAAGTGCTGGGATTACAGGCATGAGCCACTGTGCCTGGCCTCAACCCCCTTTTCTTAAAGCCAAGTTGAGCCGGGTTTCTGCTACTTGCCATTCCCGGAGGTTGGGAAGTTCAAGGACCCCGTGGAAAAACCCAGCGTCTCCCTGGGAAGCTGGGCCCTGATATAAACGTGGAACAGCCTCTGGGAAGTGTCCCCTGGAGCCTGGGGCAGGGCTGGCCCGAGGGCAAGGGGTGAGAGGGCTAAAGACTCACAAGCTCTTCCCACCTGGATTCCACCTAGGGCACCATCGGGAGGCCAATGGGGTCATATGGGGACACACGCAGATCCTGCAGCAGAGCTTCTAGGTTGTTCCTCAGCATGGCGTAGGGCGGCTTCTCCTCGTACTTGAGGGCCATCACCACCTTCAGGTAATTCTGTAGGGTCTCTGTGGTCAAGACAACCCCCAGCAAGGGAGAGCCTCAGAGGCGTCCCCCAACCTCGATCCTGGGGGTCTGTGCCCAAGGGTGGGGGGTGGGGGACTGAGGGGCACGAGGGTCTCAGCAAAAGTGCCCATTTGCTTGGTGCCTGGCATTGCCAGGGGACTTCAATTTTTTTCAGTTTTGGAAAACGTCATACACAGGCACCAGGAGAAGGGCATGAACACCCAAATATCCATCACTCAGTTTCAACAATGATCACCTCACAGCCAATCGCGTTTCATCAAGACCCCTCCCCCGGCCTGCAGTGTTTCAAAGCAAATCCCAGCTAGCAATGCAGTCTACCTGCATATAAATATTTAGTATGTATCTTTAAAGAGGGCGGGCCCTGCCTCACCTCCACCTCTAACCTCTGGTTGACCAGCTTAAAAATCCTTGAGGCCTAGCCGGGCACGGCGGCTCAAGCCTGTAATCCCAGCACTTTGGGAGGCTGAGACGGGTGGATCACGAGGTCAGGAGATCGAGACCATCCTGGCTAACACGGTGAAACCCCGTCTCTACTAAAATACAAAAAACTAGCCGGGTGAGTTGGCGGGCGCCTGTAGTCCCAGCTACTCGGGAGGCTGAGGCAGGAGAATGGCATAAACCCGGGAGGCGGAGCTTGCAGTGAGCTGAGATCCGGCCACTGCACTCCAGCCCGGGCAACAGAGCAAGACTCCGTCTCAAAAAAAAAAAAAAACAACCTTGAGGCCCAAGGTTTACAGAGGGAGAACTGGAGGGGAGTGCCACTTGGGCAGCTGAGCCATGATCTGAACCCAGGGATTGAAAGTAATTAAAAAATGAGCCTTAGAGAGCCAGAGGGGACAAGCTATCTGTTTCTGTCTGTCCATTTCTGCCTCCAGCTTGGAGAAAAGCATCAAAGCTCTTCAGGAGGGGCACAAAGACAACAGCAGCAACAAACACCCCCACGCCCGAACGAGACAGTGCAAATACCCAGTGACAGGGACTAGTGACAGGGACTGGCTTTATCAGCTATGGTGCGGCCAAACCATGACCACTGTGCAGCTGTCAATAAAAGCTGTGGTGCATCTATAAAGGAAGGGCATGAAGGACGGCCCCAGGGTTAAGGGAAAAAAGCGAGAGGTAGAATGAGATGTATGTAGGGTGAGCCCATTTTTTGTTCATAAAAATGGCTGGGCATGGTGGCTCATGCCTGTAATCCCAGCACTTTGGGAGGCCAAGGTGGTAGATCAGTTGAGGCCAGGGGTTCGAGAGCAGCCTGGGCAACATGGTGAAACCCCGTCTCTACTACAAATACAAAAAACTAGCCAGGTATGGGGATGCACGCCTGTAATCCCGGCTACCTGGGAGGCTGAGGCACGAGAATCGCTTGAACCTGGGAGGTGGAGATTGCAGTGAGCCGAGATTGCACCACCGCACTCCAGCCTGGGCAACAGAGCTAGACCCTGCCTTAAAAAAAAAAAAAAATTGCCGGGCGCGGTGGCTCAAGCCTGTAATCCCAGCACTTTGGGAGGCCGAGACGGGCGGATC
>NW_016807449.1:1724200-1749269 GCF_001698545.2 Rhinopithecus bieti | reverse complement strand
AAAAAAAAAAAAAAAAAAATTACCCTGTCCTCAAAAAACACTTGTGCGTTTTTGTTTTGTTGTTGTTCAGAGGCACTTGTGAATGTTTTGACGATTTTTGTCTTTCTACAATGGGTACATATTACAAATGCAATTTGGAAAACTAAAAAAAATGAAGAGATGTAAGGAGAGGCCACCCCAAGATGGATCTGAGCCACCAGGTCCCGCCCAGGTCCCTGCCTGTTCCCGCTCCCTTCAGGACGTACCTGAGGGTCTGATCCAATGACCGCAGGGTCCCACAAAGGGCCCCGGCTTATCAGTAAACCTGAAGGGACAGAAGCACATGTGAAAGGTCTTTTAGGGAAAGGAGAGCAACCTTTTAAAACAGAATGTCTAAGATATATACACAGCCTAAGATATATACACAGTCCTCTCTGCCACCCAGGGAAGTTATGTTCTTAAAGCCGCTGTGAACACTGGATCAACCAACCCACTACCATTGCTCCCAGGGGAAACAGCAGTGGCCTCCTGCGAGCCTCCAGCCACACTATTTTCCCCGATCAATACACCTTGTTTTATGTATGTTTCTGTTGAAAGACATCTTATGTAATAAGTACTGTTGATTCATTAGCACTGAACTCTATTTTAATCTGGGATCCTTAAGATGGAGAGGATTCCTTCGATGAGGAGGAAAGATCCAAGATGAAAATAAATATTTTATTACTTACAGGTCCTGGGGGCACACGACACACCCAAAGGTGACCTCCCCCCCCGTCCCACGCACACAGACACACACAGACAGACACACACACACACACACACAGGTCAAGGAGCTCGTGGTTGCATGAGGGGCCAATGGGTGGTATCCACACATTTTGAGGAGATTTTAACTGGTGGGTTCAAAGCAAGCAGGCTCGAGTTCCTGGAGGTCACGCTGTGCCTGAGAGGGGGTCGCTGTGGCATCTGCACAGTTCAGTGGGATGTGGGGGCCAGCAGGGCCAAGTAGGCTGTCTGTGGCTGACCCATAGGGAGGGAGGTGTTCCCCCGGAGGCGGCTGCATAAGGGAAATATCTGAGTCAACCACACGGAGGAACTGGGAGGACGTGGAAAACTGTAAATTGTGCTGAGGGTGACCAAGCCCTGCTTCTGGCATGAGAAAGTCCAACTTACATTCAAATGAATGCCAAGGCAACCTGAAATGATAAGAATTCCCCACAAACTCACGGCCAACAGCACCGTAGCTCATGCCTGAACAAAGCTGATACAACACACGAATTATTAACCATCTCAGGCTTCGGGACATCAGACAACACTTCAGCATTATGCTAGGTGGCTGTTTGATTTTTTGTAGAGACGGGTTCTCACTATGTTGCCCAGGCTGCTCTGATCCTCCTGTCTTGGCCTCCCAAGGTGCTGGGATTACAGGTGTGAACCACCACGCCTGGCTGAGGCCATTTTAAATGGCATCATCACTGACAAAAAGCATAAAAACAGGAAAAAATGTAGCATTAACTAAACAGTGAAAAGGACACTGACGTATATAGTGTAGGCGCTGAAACAGGGAGGTAGAATGCTGTCTGGCTCCAGCCTAGGCTGGGAACATGTGTGCCAGGTGATTAAAATTTTTCTCCACACTATGTGTCCGCAAGTGGCCACGAAAGAACTGCAAGAATTGATTTGGGGTTACAAATACTTTTAGTGAGTAGAATTCACACATATGGACTCTGAATAATCAGGACTAACTGTATATGTACATACACACACATACACATATATGTATAACACACACACACACGTGCATGCACGTGCACCCCTCTTTGGCTGTTCAGGAAAAATCCTGATTCACCCACTGCCTTTGCTGGGGTCAGCAAAGGCCCAGCCCCACTTCTCTGCCTGGCCCATCGGGCTAGCTCCCACCACCTGCCCAGTCACTAAGCTCTGACCCTGCCTTCGTTATCCCCCAGCCCCACTCTCCTGCTCCTCAAATCTCTCTGCCCTGTGGATCTGGGCCCAGCTCAGGCCTCATCCCTTTTCCCTGGACCTCAACTCCTCCCTGGCCTCCTGTGCATCCCCACATGACCCCAGAGGGTCTCTACCTGTCCCTGACCCTCCCTGCTCACAGCCCACTCTGCCTCCCATGGCTCCCCAGCACACACTGGCCACCCTCTATCTCCATCTCTCCACTCCCTTCTCCCATCGCATGTCCCATCCACACCAAAGGACTCCTAGTCCCACCAGGCCACACATCCACACACATCTGCCTCTGCACATATCACTCTCGCTGCCTGGGTTGCCTTCCCCACCCTGAGCTCTGGCAGGTGGCTGTTCTCCCTTCGAGATACAGCTCGAGGGTCTGGCCTCCTAGGAAGTCTTCCCCAGACCCCTCCAGGCAGAGGAACTCCGTCCCTCCTGGGCCTGTGTGTAGGTCCGCGGATGTCCTACGGCAGCCATCGACATACAAGCGCAGGAAGGCCTGGTTGTGCCATCAACAGGATGTTACACGCTGCACAGCAATGTCACTGCCACCCCCTGCCGCGGGCTCTCCCTGACCAGCTGGGGAGCCCTGAGAGCGGGTCCAAAGCTGGCTCTCATTCATGCTTTGCCCAGCAACGGGCCTTGAATGCCAGAAAGCCTCAGGGACTCAAATTGCCTCTCCTCCTTCTTTTACTCATTCTGCCTGTCGTGAACTATCATGTGCAAAAAGTGAGTATCTGTGGAATGAATGGAAAAAGGCCGTGTATACCAGTAAAACGTCCTAGCGCAGGGCACCTTAGGGTGCCAGGAAACAAGCATGTAGCAACATTGCCCCCTTGTGGTCCCCTTGGCCACAGTCTGGGCTAAGAGACGCGGGGCTGGGAGTGAGGAGGGGTGCCTGGGGAACAGTGTCAACATCACCAGCTACTCTCCAGGGAGCATTTTTGTGCGCCTGGCCCTCTACGGTTGTGGTCTGGAGCTGGGGCTGTGGAATTACTGTTATCCATGCTGCTATCATTGATACGAGATGATTACCGTGACCTCTTATTCACCCTGCACCATGTTGACGAGTGCAGGCCCTCTCTGTGAACCAGTCACATTCATCAAGTCTCTTTAGGCGAGGGGATGTGAAAAGGGTGACGTGACTGCTCTTAGGAGTTAGGAAGTGGAGTGGGGAGAAGACTCAACCCAGAGGAGCCTCAGGGACCGGTTTCCCTGACAAGATCGGAGTGCAGAGGCACCGTGGGCTGATTCCAACCTGGGTGTCCAGCACAGCCACTGGCCTCAGGAACCTGGCACTAAATGCATGAGTGGAGAGGGTGCAGAGCTGTGCTGTCCTGTCTGCCTAGGAATCCTGCCTCCCTCTTGCCCACCTGGGAGGCTCTTGTGTTCTCTACAGACCAGGTCAGGCATCTCCCAGGTGAGTGTTTCCAGGAGCCGGCGGCGGGGTCCTGTGCCTCCCCTCTGCTCCCACAGTGCCGGGCTACCTCCACCCTCACCTGCAGCTTCGGCTTCCTGTCCGTGTCTCCTTCCAGCCCTGGAGCCCCCGACACTGGGCCTGCGTCTGCCTGACCTCTGTGTCCACAATGAAGCCTGGGCGGGCTCAGCATTCACTCCTTAGTTGTTCTTCATTCCACTATGATTTTTCTTTCCTTTTCTTTTGAGACAGGGTCTCCCTCTGGTTGCCCAGGTTGGAGTGCAGTGACACAATCACAGCTCACTGCAGCCTCCACCTCCTTGGACTCAAGTGATTCTTCCACCTCAGCATCCTGAGTAGCTGGGACTACAGGCATGTGTTACCACACCCGGCTACAGTTTTTGTAGAGATGGGGTCTCATCATGTTGTCCAGGCTGGTCTCAAACTCCTGGGCTCAAGCAATCTGCTCGCCTAAGCTTCCAAAGTGCTGGGATAAAAGGCATGAGCCACTGTGCCAGATCTGCCCGTTTCTTGGGCACCCACGATGTGTGCTCTCTGTTGCATCCAGAGGAGGATGTGTGTGTGTCACAGGGAATTGAGGCGCCGCTACTGCCCTCAGTCTCCTGTCTTGGGACTGTTAGTTAGAGATGTGAACCCTCCCTCATGGAAGCTGCAGTGTTTTGGGGTCTCCTCGTGAGAGCAGCTCAGCCTTGTCCTGAGCTAACCCATCAGAGTGTGTGAGGGAGCATTTCACTACCTTCACTCACACAGGGACTCGAGCGGGGTGCTCATTCTGTGACTCATCGTTTTTACCTGGCTTCATTTCAAAAGAAACCTTTGTCTCACTGCTGTGAGCAGAAAACCCCAGCACCATGTGTTAAAGCGAGAGAGTAAGTGTGAAAATAAGCTCTAAGGAAATGGGCAGTGGACTTGTCTAGTGGGTTCTGAGGCTGGCTTCCCATGCAGAGGTTGCCTGTGGAAGTCTGGGGGCTGAAGGTCTCTCTGTCCCTCCCTCTTTCTGCAGGGATATTGGGGCAAATTAGCCAATGTGTGTGATATCCTTCTTGCCACTGTTTAAAGCTTCATGGTCCTTCAGGGGGCAATTTACCTGTTACCATCGCTGTGAGACCTGCCCCCGACATCAGACCTAAAAGTGTGCTGCACACCCCCACCAACAGTCCCACCAGTGGACACCCAGGACCTGGCCCCAGGATCCCCAGCAGTCTGACCTCTGACACACCGTGTTTCACTCTTTAGCTCCTGTCTCCCCCAATAGGATGTGAGCTCCCTGAGGGCAGGGATTTTTGTCTTACTCACTCCTGTATCTCCAGGGCCTAGAACAGAGCCTAGCACATGGCAGGGGTTCAGTACTTGTTGAGTGAAGGTAGGCTGGGTCCAGGCACCACCAGTTCACCTCATAAGCCTCCTCCACTTGGGAAGCAGCGTGTAGGTGACAGGGGCTGTCTGTGGAGTTGAATGGCCTGGGTTTGAGCCCAGGAGCCCCTGCTGAGTAGCTGTGTGGCCTGGGCTGATTACCTAATTCTCTGTGCCACAGATCTGTGTGAGAGCACATAGCCCAGAGCAGTTGTGAGGATGCAGGGGAAGCACCAGGGGCAGTGCCTGGCACAGACAAGTGTATAATAAATGTTAGCTCTGAACAGTCAGTAGGAGGAAGTCAAAATGATGAGACACATCCCCTCATCTGAAGGAGGATGAAATTCTGGGCATGGTGCCATATACGCCAATTAAATACGCACCCAAGAACGTCACAGAGTTTTTAAGGACACAGATGCATCTAAACTAACACATTTAGGAGCATTCGGAAGTAGTGAACTAGTTGTATAGCTAAAGTTAAAAACGTAACATTGAGTGAAAGAAGGCAAGAAACAGCATGAGGTTTAGAGCATAGTACTATTTATACAAATTAAACACACAGTACCACCATATATAGTTTAAGGACACAGACATGTCTACAGAAAATTGATTTAGAAGCAGCAGTCAGGAGCAGTGACCTCGATCCACATGTAGGGGTAGGGTTAAATTTGAAGAGAGCCAGAGACAGATGAGATGCAGAGAGGAACATCAATTACGCAAATCACACACAGGACCACGGCCAGCATGCGATTTTGAGGGTATAAATACATCTAAGTGAACACGTCAGCAGAACACATGTTAAGTGTGCTTGAGCAGCTGTCCATGGTTGAGAGAAAGAAGTTGGGGGATACGAAGGGAGTAAAATAAATGAGAAAGGCTTTACGTGAGGGAAGGACTGGGAAGGAATTCACAGCACACTAAGGACAGGGAAGTATGAGGGACTCAATGCCATTCACTGGAGGGTTCACCCTCTTCCCACTCTATATGCTTTCCCAGATAATCTCATCCTCTCCTGGGGCTTCAGTTGACAGCTCTTGAGATATTCCTGGGATCTGAGTCTCCCTCTAGACTTCACTCCTGCACTTCAGATGGAGATGGCCAGCTGCCTCCCAGATGACTCGGGCAACAAGTCCGAGACGGAGTCTTGCTCTGTCACCCAGGATGGAATGCAGTGGCGTGATCTCCGCTCACTGCAACCTCCACCTGCCAGGTTCAAGCAATTCTCCTGCCTCAGCCTCCCAAGCAGCTGGGATAACAGGTGCCTGCCACTGTGTCAGGCTAATTTTTGTATTTTCAGTAGAGACAGGGTTTCATTATGTTGGCCAGGCTGGTCTCAAACTCCTGACCTCGCGATCCACCCACCTTGGCCTCCCAAAGTGCTGGGATTAAGACGTGAACCACCGTGCCCGACCTGGGTAACTCTTATTCATGTCTGAAGTGCATGCCTAGCACGCCAGCTAGGACCAGTTGCCTACTGTCCTTGGTGCTGAACCTACACCCCCGCGCTTCCATTTTGTGCCCAGCGGCCCACTGTCCCTCGTGCTGAACCCACATCCCTAGCACTTCCCTTTGTGTACTGCCGCCTGCTGTCCTTGGTGCTGAACACACACCTCAGTGCCTCCCTTTTGTGCCCAACTGCCTGCTGTCCCTAGTGCTGAACCCATATCCCTAGTGCTCCCTGTGTCCAGCTGCTCAGTGCCCTTAGCGTTCAATCTCACCCCAGAACTTCTCCATATGTTCCGCTGTCCACTGGCTTTGGTGCTGAATGTTTAAACCAGCAATGGTAAGACCTGGTGGTTTACATACAGAGGTGAAGGCACTGATCTGGCGGTGTGAACACTGGATGGGTGCTGCTACCAGTGCTGCGGCAGGGCCTGGGCCTGTCCTGCTCAGGTTGCCTGTGTGTTTGTGATGAATGAGTCATGGTGCCCCACACACGATGAGCATTTTCTACAAGCCAGGCCCTGTGCTAAGTGCTGTGTATACCTGACTTCCCTGAACCCTTCTGCAGTCCCGTAAGGTGGGCGCCAGTAGGAGACCATCTCATGGAGAAGGATACTGAGGCTCGTAGACATTAACACCCCACAGTGGTGGGGCCAGAGTCCAAGCCCAGGCAGCATGGCTCCGGAACCCCTGCCTCGCCTGCTGTGTGGACAGCGCAGCACATGTCTGTGCAGCTCAGAGGACTTGGGCTCTGCTAGATGCCACTTCCCCTTCCCTCCTACTCCCAGCTGGGCTCTGGGCTTCTGCCCACCTGCAGGGGTTCTGCTGACCCCCCGACTCACTTCTGTTTTTGCTTCATGATGTCCTCAGTGTTAGGAAGGCAGTTTGTCCATGGCAGAAACCCGTAGAGCCACTTCAGCATGCAGTAGCCCAGGCTCTGGAGGTCGCTGCGGCGGGAGGGCCCTGGGAAGGGAAGGTAGAGGTGGCACCTCAGTCTGGATGCTCCATTCACCAGTGCATCCACTCCCTTCCTTCCCCTCTCTCTCATTGACTCAACCACGCGCTCATGCACTCAGCATTCCAGCCATATGGGCTGTCTCCTCTGCTCATTCACTTTCATGAGTAGGCAGAAGCTGACTCTTATCCTGACTTACTCTCACTCAACCATCTCCTCAGCCCCTTTCTTCAGGTCACCCTCATCCACTCTTCTCTCATTCATGCACTCATTCAATCCTCAGCACCCGTGTGCTGGGCTCAGCTGATTTCTGAAAACCCAGACTGGAATCTCGTCAGGTCCCAGCCCATGACAGCCTAGTTGGGAGACAGCTATGGCGTGGGACTATCTGAGTGACAAAGGACACAGAACATACGGGAGCCCAGGAGGATGCGTACCAACCCCAGCCTCAGTGGGGCAGGGCCGGGGAGACTCGGACAGTGTATTTTCCTTATGCTTCCTGAGCATAAGACAATGCTTAATTTAGACAACACTTTGTGTAAGCACTCGACAAGCACTACTTGTTGTCCGTGCTGGCCTTCCACCACCTGATGCTGGGGGCAGGGGTACCTTCCCCGCCCTGGAGGAGCTCAGTCTGGTGGGAGGACGTGGCAAGCATGTGGACGGCCATGATATAAAGGGATGTGAGAAAGAGGGGCTCAAGAAATCTGCCCCAGGCCCTCTTCCCAGTCTCTACACTTTCCCTGGATGATCCCATCCTCTCCCAGGGCTTCGGCTGATAAACTCCCGAGACACTGCAGAGCCTCTGCCCAGATTTCCCTCCCACATTCCAGACGTGGTGGCCAACCACCTCCTCAACAGTCCCTCCTGGATGACTCCTAGGCAACTCCCATCTTCCAAGTCTACACCAGATCCTGAATCCCAACCTCTGGAACTCAGGGCTCCCCAGTGCCCAGCCTCCCACTGTCCTTGGTGCTGAACCGCTACCCAACACCCCCCCACCCCTCACAGTGGTCAGGACGCTGTCTGTGGTTCTGATCCCTGTCCTGGCGCCCTTAGTGCCTGTCCTGTGTGGCCACCTGCTGTCTCTGGCTGTGAACTCCTAGAGCTGCCCTTGCATGAGAAGCATGTCTCTGTGGTCCCCAACCCTTCCCTGGCCTCGTACCGCATCCCTTGTGCAGGTCCATGCTAATGAACTCAAGGTCCCCCTCGTGAGGGCTCCTGCTGCCTTCCACATAGGCCACGTGTTTGCCACTCGGGCAATAGCGGAAGGCGAAGCCATAGCCTGCCAAGGTCACCTGTGGACACAGGGAGAAGCCATACAGATTGGAGGTGAGGAGCACGACTGAAAACAACCATTCCATCAAAGATGACATTTTTCACTTACAAAACTAAGCCATGCTCATAGTAAAAACGATGTGAAGTAAAAAGAACCCAAACCAGCCATCATATTTCCTCCCAGCCCCTAAAACCCACTGCTCAGAAATAACCACTAGTAAGTTTCTTGATGCATCATTGCACATTTTTTTTTTTTTTAAATAACCAGGTAACATATGTGGATAGGGAGGGGCTCTTGTTTTCCAGAGGCCTCACACCAGACCTCCTGTTGGACACCAGAACTTAACACTTCAACAGCGGTTCTGGGCATTAACTCTGGGGCCAGATGGCCTAGGTTCAAATGCCAGCTCAGCCCGCTGGTGGCGGTACAACCTTGGGCAAGCTATACTACTCTCTGCTATGATTTCTCCATTTGTAAAATGATAATAGTCCCCACCTCAAAGGGTTCTTATGAGGCTTAAGTTTAAAACAAAAGTTAAATGCCTTCTGCCTGATACACAAAGTTAACCAAATCTTCTTTCAAAAATATTTATTTATTTTGAGATGGGGTTTCACTCTGTCACCTAGGTTGGAGTGTAGTGGTGCGATCACGGCTCACTGTAGCCTCCTAGGCTCCAGTGATCCTCCCACCTCAGCCTCCCGAGTAGCTGGGACTACAGGCATGTGCCACATGCCCAGCTGATTTTTTGTATTTTTTTGTAAAGATGGGGTTTTGCCCTGTTGCCCAGGCTGGTCTTGAAACCCTAGGCTCAAATGATCCTCCTGCCTTGGCCTCCCAAAGCGCTGGGATTACAGGTGTGAGCCACTGTGCCCAGTCCATGTCCTCTTTTCAATGGCTGCATTTTATTCCATCATATGGATAGTGGACAACTGTTGGTTTTGTCTATGTAAGACCTATACACTTCCCCTGCTCCCTGTTTTTCTGTTCACAGTTTGTGGTGTTCATTAAAACATATATATATTTTTTTAAGTTTTGAGACAGGGTCTCACTCGGTCACGCAGGTTGGAGTACAGTGGAACGATCATGGTTCACTGCAGCCTCAATCTCCTGGGCTCAGGTGATCCTTCTACCTCAGACTCGAGTAGCTGGAACCACAGGTGTGTGCCACTACACCTGGATAGGTTATTATTTTTTATTTTGTAGAGACAAGGTTCCCTATGTTTCCCAGACTGGTCTCGAACTCCTGGGCTCAAACGATTCTCCCACTTTGGTCTCCCAAAGTGCTGGAATTAGAGGTGTGAGACACGGGACCCAGCCAGGATGGTCATTTTTATGTGGCAACTTGACTGGGCCATGGGGTGCCCAGACATTTGGCCAAACCCTATTCTGGGAGTGTCTATGAGGGTGTTGCGAAAGAGATGAACATTGGGGTTTGTAGACTGATTATTCTCCCTAATGTGGGTGGGTCTCATTCAATCAACTCAAGATGTGAACAGAATAGAAAGCTAAGTAACCAGAAGCTCTTCCTCCCTGACTGCTTGAGGTAGAACATTGGTCTTTTCCTGCCTTTGGACTGGAACTGAAACAACCCCTCTTTTTGGGTCTCAAGCCTGCTGGCCTTTAAACTGAAACTCACATCATTGGTTCTCCTAGGTCTCCAGATTGCAAACTGAAGATCTCAGGACTGCTTAGCTTCCATTATCAACGAGCCAATTCCTTATAATAAATCTCTACACATACACATACACATATACACACACACACACACACGCACATCCTGCCAGTTCTGTTTTTCTGAAGATTCCTAATGCTTAGTTTCAGGATTTTCATCTGGGATTGTCTCCCCCCACTTCTCAGTCCATGCAGTTCAGGTCTGTTTCTGCCAGGGCTGCTGAGCTTTGGAGATTTAAGCCTAATCTGCTGGTGGCGATTTTCTCACCAGGAGGAACAAGTGTGCCTGACAACGAGCAGTGAGAAGCACGAGCCCAGAGACGGGAGAGCTGGCTTCCCATCTTAATTTTGTCCTTAATTCTTAATCATTCAAGTTCAAAATCATTCTTCATTTTGTTCAGAGGGTAAAAATAGCATCTTGTTTTAAGTTACATCTCTATGATTACTAAGGAAGTTGAATATCTTTTCTTTTTCTTTTTTTGAGACAGAGTCTCACTGTGTTGCCCAGGCTGGAGTGCAGTGGTGTGATCTCGGCTCACTGCAACCTCCGCCTCCCGGGTTCACGCCATTCTCCTGCCTCAGCCTCCCGAGTAGCTGGGACTACAGGTGCCCGCCACCACACCTGGCTAATTTTTTGTATTTTAGTAGAGACGGGGTTTCACCGTGTTAGCCAGGATGGTCTCGATCTCCTGACCTTGTGATCCGCCCGCCTCGGCCTCCCAAAGTGCTGGGATTACAGGCATGACCCACCACGCCTGGTCATATCTTTTCATATTATTTAGTTAGCCTGTGGATTTCGTTTTTTAAGAATTGCTTTTCTTATCCTTTGCCAATTTTCCTACTAAGTTACTTTTCTTATTTATTTGAAGGAGCTCTTTATATATGATGGACAACAATCCTTTGTCTGTAATAAGCACTGTGAAATAGAGGTTTGGAGACAGATGGGAATCTGAGCCCAGAGATCTTCCAGAGTAGGCAGGAGCTAGCTCTTACCTGACTCCGGTCCTCTGGATCCACAAAGATATTTTCAGCTGTCACATTTCCATGAACATACTCATTCTCATGGAGGAACTCCAGGGCATCCAGCTGGGGGAAGAAGCAAGCCAGTGTCTGCACAAGCAGTAGGACTAACACAGCCTCTGGTGCAGACTGGGGCAGGGAGCCCCACTATTAAGGCCTGGGGTTGTCCGGCACTGTGACTGGGGGTTAAACCTGACTAAATCCGGGGCAGCATGAGGAGCCCACTGTGATAGCACATTGAGCATGCCTCTAATCAGGCTGTCAGGGAGCTCACCAGTTGAGCTAATGTGTGGCTTCCTGTATTTCTCTCTTAGCTGATGGCAAACTCAGGAGAGGGAGAAGGGGTTAATGTCTGTCTGCAAAAATGACTCAGCACCTGTGAATATCAAAAGAGCTCTTCTCACCTGTCTTAGAGAGCAGAAATCAATCTTGTTAAGTAATTTATATCTTGATCTCCAGCTCCAGCTGTCCCACTGAGCTCCAGACTCTTTTTGGTGTGTGTATATATACATATTTTTGAGACAGGGTCTCACTCCTGTTGCCCAGGCTGTAGTGCAGTGGTGCAATCACTGCTCACTGTAGCCTTGATTTGCCAAGCTCAGGTGATCCTCCCACCTCAGCCTCACAAGTAACTGGGACTACAGGTGCGCACTACCACATCCGGCTAATTTTTTCTAGTTTTATTAGAGAGGGCATTTTGCCATGTTGCCCAGGCTGGTCTTGAACTCCTGAGCTCGTGATCCACCTGCCTCATCCTCCCAAAGTGCTGGGATTACCAGTGTGAGCCGCTGCACCAGGCCAACTCTTCAACTGTGTCTGCTGCCCGAGTATCAGCTACATTCCGATCATATCCCTAACCCTCTGACCCCAGGGCCAAAGTTCTGCTCGTTCTCCTTTTATAGACTCTCCATTCCCAGTGCCTGAGACCCTCCCCAGCCTTGTCCTCTCCAAATGGACCCTGAGATTCTTCTCCCCATTCCAGTCCCTCCACATATGGCCCCTGAGGGCCTCTGTGTACCCAGAGCTGACCCCGCCCTCCCCTAATCCTAGCACTCTTGTGGCTCTCCAGTGCCCTCAAGACAGATCCCAGCCCCTCAGCCTGCTGTGTGAGGCCCTGTGTGATGTGGTCACTGCTGACCTGTCCACACCAACTCCATCTCTCCCCACTGCAGGGCCATAGTGCAGATACTGAACATAAAGACCTTAGGACTCAGCATGTCGCTCCCTTGGTACGTCCATCCCTCCAGCAATGCAAACTGGGCCCTCTTATTCTCCATCACAGCAGGGGCCGCTTCTACTCAGAGCACTCGTCATAGTTTGCCCAACTGTTTTACTATTGGTCCCTCACACTAGACTGTGAGCTCCAAGACACAGAAACCATGTTTGTGCTGCTCCCTGCTCTGCACCCAGCCCTGGGGACAGCATCTGGCACCCAGCAAGTGCCTGATGAATATTTAATGAGGATGAATGAATGAATTAATGAACAAATGCCATATGCTCTCTATTCCACATAAGTCTTGCTCCAGCTGTATCCTTGGCCGGACCATCCTCTCATCTATCCTCTGCCTCTTCCACCCAGCACCTCGCTATTTCCACTCATCCTGAGAGTCTTGGCTTAGAAACACCCTCCACCAGGAAGCCTAATCTAAGCCTTCAGTTTGAGGCTGGGGCTCCTTCCTCCAATGCTCATGGCCCCCAAGGGCCCTCCACAGGACTGACCCCCCAACAACTGGCTCTAACCACCTGCCATGTCAGTCAGTGAGCCAACCCCTAGTGTGCGGCAGAGGGAGGTGGGGGCCAGATGTGTCAATGACTAAAGAGCCTGCTAAACTAGGATCTGACGCGCCCTCCCCGACGCAGCAGCTCAGCAACTTCTGGGTACGCACCAGGCGGCAGGCCACCTGCAGCACAGACCTCTCTGACAGCACATGCTCTGGGCTGACATCCAGGGCCGACTGAAGGCTCCTCCCCAGGCTGGGTAACACCAAGAATCTGGAAGACACAAGCACCCCAGGAGGTGGGTGACGAACAGGGGAGAGAGGAGAACCGGCTGCCAAGGATGGACTGTGGCGGGGGCTGCAAGGTCCTGGTCCCAGGTGAGATGAAAGGTTCTGACTGGCTGGGCAGCAAACTGGGTCAAAACTACGAGAAGGCAGGAAGCAAAGAACTGGCCCACGGCTTCAGGGTCCCAGCCATGCCTGGACTCACGACAGGAAGAGGAGGAAAGGGGCCAGTGAGGCAAGCAGTGAGTAGAGCAGTTCACCTGTATTTGTCCTGGTGAACACCGAAACCCACGCAGGTAGGGACGGCCAGTCGCGGGGTCGAGTACAGCTTCTTCCACTTGTTGACTGCGGAAAGTAGGGGCTTGAGGTTAGAACACACCTAGTCCCAAGCCCATGGCAGTAAGAGCCAGTTCTCAGAGCAGAAGCAGAGTGCCCAGACTGCCTCTGAGTCTCTTTGTAGGAGATGACAACATTGTGGGTGGGTGACAGTGGGAAGGGGCTGGTGACGGGGCAGGCATGTGTGACCCATGAACGTCTGTGATCCAGGTCTGTAGGTGATGGGGTGAACATGGTGGTTCTGGAGGAAGCATATACAAATCTGGAGTGCAGAGATGGGATGACAGGGTTACTTCCGAATTCACACATAGAGCTAACAAGACCAACACGTGTCTAACCTAGCCATGACATCACCAGATTGTGCCTCTGCCTGTCTTCCAGATGTCAGTGGGGTGGAACAGAACCAATGGCAGCTGATGCTAGTTTAACAGCTGGCTGCCCAGGGAAGTCAGTCCTGATGGGTAGCATTTGCTAATTTCTTTTTTTTTTTTTTGAGACGAAGTTTCACTATGTTGCCCTGGCTGGAGTGCAACGGCGCAATCTTGGCTCACTGCAACCTCTGCCTCCTGGTTTTAAGCGATTCTTCTGCCTCAGCCTCCCGAGTACCTGGGATTGCAGGCGTCTGCCACTAGACCTGGCTAATTTTATTTTTTATTTTTTATTTTTGAGATGCAGTCTTGCTCTGTCACCAGGCTGGAGTGCTGCGGTGTGATCTCGGCTCACAGCAACCTCCACCTCCCGGGTTTAAGCGATTCTCCTGCCTCAGCCTCTCGAGTAGCTGGGATCACAGGCACGCGCCACCACGCCCAACTAATTTTTGTATTTTCAGTAGAGACGGGGTTTCACCGTGTTAGCCAGGATGGTCACGATCTCCTGACCTCATGATCTGCCCGCTTTGGCCTCCCAAAGTGCTGGGATTACAGGCGTGAGCCACCGCGCTCAGCCCTTTTTTTGTATTTTCAGTAGCGATGTTTTGCCATGTTGGCCAGGCTGGTCTTCAACTCCTGACCTGAGGTGATCCACCCGCCTCGGCCTCCCAAAGTGTGGGGATTATAGGCGTGAGCCAGCATGCCCGGCTGCATTTGCTAATTTCTGCAGTGTAAATACACCTGCTATGGCCAACTCCAAGCTACCAACATGACATGACTGGAGGTGGGTCGGGGAGATACACAGCGGCAGCCGCCATGCAGCATTCTCTCCACACAGAGACAACAGTGCACACAACCTCACTGGCAGACATCACAGGACATGCAGGGAAATTATTAGAAAGTGATGAGTTTCTGAGGGTTCATTACCTTTGTTTTGAATATATCTGTAAGATTATATAATTTATTTATTTTATATATTTTTTGAGACTGAGTCTCACTCTATCGCCCAGGCTGGAGTGCAGTGGCATGATCTCAGCTCACTGCAACCTCCACCTCCCAGGTTCGAGTGACTCTCCCGCCTCAGCCTCCCGTGTAGCTGGGATTACAAGCACATGCCACCACGCCTAGCTAATTTTTGTATTTTTAGTAGAGATGGGGTTTCACCACGTTGGTCAGGCTGCTCTCAAACGCCTGATCTCAGGTGATCCACCCACTTCAGCCTCCCAAAGTGCTAGGATTACAGGCGTGAACCACTATACCCGGTCTATATAATTTAATTGCTAATACTGGCTATATGTAACTACCAGCTTGCCATCTTCCTGAAAATTTAATTTTTTTTTTTTTTTGAGACAGGGTCTGGCTCTGTTGCCCAGGCTGGAGTGCGGTGGCACAATCACCACTGCAACCTCCGCCTCCCAGGCTCAAGCTCACTGCAACCTCCGCCTCCCAGGCTCAAGCAATCCTCCCACCTCAGCCTCTTGAGTAGCTGGAATCACAGGCGCATGCCACTACACCCGGCTAATTTTTGTGTTTTCAGTAGAGACAAGGTTTTGACATATTGCCCAGGCTGGTCTCAAACCCCTGGGCTCAAGTGATCTGCCCACCTTAGCCTCCCAAAGTGCTGGGATTATAGGCGTCAACCCATGCCCAGCCTGAAAATGTAATACTTGGCTTCCAAGAGCTGGTGTGAGCCAGCCACAAAACACACTGAGGCCTGAGGGGTGACAGGAGTCAGGTTATGGGCACAGATGGGAGCAAACCTGGACCTTTAATCTAAACCCACCCTTCTCATGCCAGCAGGTAGAAGCCAGGTGCTGTGACCACGCTGGCGCCCCCCTCACTCTCCCCTCCTTGCCCAGTTCCCTGCCAGGTACCTTGCAGAGGCTTGGCGGCCCGCTGGAAGAAGTTCTGCTCATTGAACAAGCGCCCATCCTTGGCATCCTGCTGGGGGACAGGAGAGGCAGAAGGCTGTCACACTGAAGTCTCAGACAAGGGCCCCCAGTTCCCACTGGCAATTTATTACTCCCTCGATGATGAGGTTCCTCACCGAGTCCCCACATCAGAGCCAGATTCCTCAGGTACTACACACAAACACACATCAGAGACTGCGAGCTACCTCCCAGTACCCAGGTTTCTTTTCTTTCTTTTATAAGAGCCACAGTGTTCCCTAGAATGTGGCGTTCAGCTTAAAAACTACGTTTCCGGCCGGGCGCGGTGGCTCAAGCCTGTAATCCCAGCACTTTGGGAGGCCAAGACGGGCAGATCACGAGGTCAGGAGATCGAGACCATCCTGGCTAACACGGTGAAACCCCTTCTCTACTAAAAAATACAAAAAATTAGCCGGGCAAGGTGGCAGTCGCCTGTAGTCCCAGCTACTCGGGAGGCTGAGGCAGGAGAATGGCGTGAACCCGGGAGGCGGAGCTTGCAGTGAGCTGAGATCCGGCCACAGCACTCCAGCCTGGGCAGCAGAGCGAGACTCCGTCTCAAAAAAAAAAAAAAACTACGTTTCCCAGCCTCCTTTGCAGTGAGGAATGACCACATGACCAAGTTCTGGCCAATGAGGATGTGAGCAGAAGAAACGTGGGCAACTTCCAGGTTATGCCCTTAAAGGGCTTTCCGTTCCTCTTCTGTTCCAGTTGGCTGCAATGCAGATGTGATGGTGGAAGCTGAAGCAGCCACTACAGCCCAAGAGATGCAGGTTATGCGTTGAAAATGTTGGTGCAAAAAGACAGAAGGAAACAGGGCCCCTTGTTTATAAAATCATCATATCAGCTCTGGAAAACTGCCCCTGATTTAAGTGAAAAGCAATAAAATATCATCTTGCTTAAGCCACTCTTAATATTGGGTATTTGTTAAAAATAACACCAATGGCCAGGCAGGGTGGCTCACGCCTGTAATCCCAGCACTTTGGGAGGCCAAGGCAGGTGGTGGATCACTTGAGGTTAGGAGTTCTAGATCAGCCTTGCCAACATGGTGAAACCCCGCCTCCACTAAAAATACAAAAATTAGCCAGGCGCGGTGGTGCGTGCCTGTAATCCCAGTTACTTGGGAGGCTGAGGCAGGAGAATTGCTTGAATCTGGGAGGCGCAGGTTGCAGTGAGCCAAGACTGCACCTTCAGCCTGGGTGACAGAGTGAGACTTTGTCTCAAAAAAAAAACAAAAAACAAAAAAAACAGCCACCAAATATATATATATATATATTTTTTTGAGATGGAGTTTCACTCTCGTTGCCCAGGCTGGAGTGCAATGGCACGATCTCGGCTCACTGCAACCTCTGCCTCCCAGGTTCAAGCAATTCTCCTGCCTCAGCCTCCGTAGTAGCTGGGATTATAGGCATGTGCCACCACGCCCGGCTAATTTTGTATTTTTAGTAGAGATAGGGTTTCTCCACGTTGGTCAGGCTGGTCTCGAACTCCCGACCTCAGGTGATCCACCTACCTTGGCCTCCCAAAGTGCTGGGATTACTGGCGTGAGCCACCGCACCCGGCACACCAAATATTTTAATTAAAACACAACTCGTGCAGCTGGGTTCTTAAGAGTACAGAGTCAGCTGGGTGTAGGTGGCTCACACCTGTAATCCCAGCACTTTCGGAGGTGAAGGTGGGAGGATCGCTCTACTAAAAAAAATACAAAAAGCTAGCCGGGCGAGGTGGCGGGCGCCTGTAGTCCCAGCTACTTGGGAGGCTGAGGCAGGAGAATGGCGTAAACCCGAAAGGCGGAGCGTGCAGTGAGCTGACATCCGGCCACTGCACTCCAGCCCGGGCGACAGAGCAAGACTCCGTCTCAAAAAAAAAAAAAAAAAAAAAAAAACCCAACAAAAACCCAAAGAACTAAATGACATAATGCTTGTGACACTCAGCACAGGGACTGTCACATAATAGGTTCTCAATAAGCAGGTGCTGCTACCGGTCATTAGTGAGCCTAGGTCCCTGCCCCAGCTCCTCCTCTTCTTGTCTTTCCTTTTCCCTTTGTGCGTCCTGGAGCCCTCCCCACGATGCCGGCGAAGCCCATAGTGACTGACGCGAGTGACGCGGGCACAGCCACGTAGGCCCTGAGCAATCTCACATGGGGTATTCATGCCTGCCCCACTCTCCCAAGCGGGCTGCTCCTTCAGGGCAGCAATTGGGTCTGACCCATCTCTGCAGATGTCCCCAGCACTCAGTTCACAGGAGGCTGCAGGAAAGGCTTGGTGAATGAATAAATGGATGGATGAACACCACTGGGCATTCAGCCCCCGACCTTTCGAATGCTTCAGAACAGAGCTGCCTTCCCAGTGGATGGGGAGGGTGAATGTCCTCTGGTCAGCCTGGTGCCCTGTGCTCCCCTCCCAGCCCATCCCTCTTCCTGATGGGACTGGGACATGGCACGGCCCCCACCAGACTGGGAGCTTCTCCAGGGCTAGGCCTGGGGCCAACTCTTCATCACCGAGTTTTGAGCCTCAGGAAATGCTGATGAGATCAGATGCACGAACAGAGAGCAAGGCTCTATTTCTAAGATGATGAGTGTAATTACAGTAGTAATAACAGGAACGGCTCAGGTTGACGGGGTGCATACTGTGCCAGGAACACCTGAACCACGCAGAGAAGCATTAAATGGGACACAGTAGCTGCCCTGCTGGGAGGATTCAATGAAGCAGTGCTTGTGAAACACAGCCCGGCTCAGGCCATGCCAGGCTCTCAAAGCAGGTGCTACCCATCACTAGTGAGCCTGGCTCCACAGCCCACGCTCTGACCCACTCTCATGGCCTCCATCTAGGGCGGAGGGAGGGCAACCCACCCAGCTGTCCCCAGTTTTCTGGGGTGTGAGATAATTCAGATAAACAAAAAGAAAATAAAAGTCACCCAAAATCCCAGCACCCAGAGATGATGGCGGGGCTATGAACCATGACGATGCCCTTCTGTTAGGCACCTCCTCTGTGTGGAAGGCATGACTCACCCTCGTGGCCACTCTCCCTTTCTCTGTTTCCTTTTGGCCCCACCCTCGAGCGCACATGTCTGACAGCTGAAACTCATGGTCGGCACCTGATGTGTGATTTCACTGAATCCTCAGCACGGGGACCCCATCTGATGGGTTCTCTGTTGGACCCCACACCCAGCATGGTGATACACAGTAGGTGCTTGATACGTGCATGCTGCGAGGCCGGCGGTAGGGGGCAGATGGGCCACACCCTGTGGGTATTAGCGGCTCCATTTCATGGATGAGGAAACTGAGTTCTGAGGGGGCTTGCCCAGGTCACACAGCCGGGGAGCATCAGAGCCAGACTCTGGCGGATCCAACTGTGGGTTTCTAACACCCCGGGATGATGGAGAACTGGGTGCCTGCCCCGTCCACGGTCTCATCGCTCCTTGCAGGTGGGGACCCTGGTCCCCAGCCGAGCTCTCCCAGCTGATAGAGGGGCTCAGAAGTCAAGGATGTGTTTGTGAAAGTCCCTGCCCTCCAAGCTGCCCCCCTACCTGCAGGGTCACTTACCAGTTTGAGCGAGAACTTTTGCTTCTGGGGTCCTGAGTCACAGGCGAGGGCGGAGGTGGGTGCAGCTATAGGGGAACAAACAAGGGAGGGAGGTTATAACAGCAGGGAAGGTCAGGGTCATCACCCCCAGACTTCCCAGCAATGAGGAGCAGCTCTGGTGCTCTGGTTCTGACAAGGTCAAGCGCACTCTTGGTTCTCACGACCTGCTGCTTCCTAGTTTTTTTGTTTGTTTGTTTTTCTTTTTTGTTTTTTTGAGACGGAGTCTCGCTCTGTCGCCCAGGCTGGAGTGCAGTGGCCGGATCTCAGCTCACTGCAAGCTCCACCTCCCGGGTTCACGCCATTCTCCTGCCTCAGCCTCCCGAGTAGCTGGGACTACAGGCGCCCGCCACCTCGCCCGGCTAGTTTTCTTTTTTTTTTTGTATTTTTTAGTAGAGACGGGGTTTCACCAGGTTAGCCAGGATGGTCTCGATCTCCTGACCTCGTGATCTGCCCGTCTCGGCCTCCCAAAGTGCTGGGATTACAGGCTTGAGCCACCGCGCCCGGTCCAAGCTTCCTAGTTTTAAATAAGCTTCTTCTCCCTCTTTCTCTCTGTCACTATCCAGCCATGCAGGAAGGGTTAATGCAGCAGGCCTGAGGCGGCTCTCCTGGCAAGGTCTGGGAGCCTGGATTCCGGCAGGGCTCCCAGAATCCCCTAAGTGAGTGGGGCTCGCTGAGCCTAAACTGCTTGTGCAATCACTGTGGTTTCTGTGCAACACCTTCTTTCCTCTGGGGAACCTGAAATGCAGATACATGTCAGACAGAGGGGGCCACATGACTGCTCCCCAGTAACAGCCCTGGGCACTGAGCCTCTGAGGAGCTTCCTGGTGGACAGTTCCCACGTACCGTCACAGCCTGTGGCTGGGGAATTAGGTGTGTCCTAGGCAGAGTGACCTCATCCAAGGCCACATCCCAGGGTGACCCAGGTCCAATGACTGATTAAGGTGGACATAAAGGCCCAGCCTCTCCTGGCCCAACACGGACCCACGCTGAAGGACCACTTTTGCTCCAGAGCCCTGCAGGGTCAGCTGAGGCCATCACTGGGCTGCATCACAGCGCCGCCTCCCGCTCTGCCCTCCCTACAGCGCCACCTTCTGCTCTGCCCCGCCTGCTTCCTTACCCCTCCCTGGGTTCTGATCCCTGAGGCAGCTCCCCATAAGCACCCTGTCCGCTTGTTCCTCGACACAGCCTGCTCCAGGAGCCCTTACTGTTCATTTACAGACCCCACCACGTCTCCAGCCCTGTGCTAAGTGTGGGCTTCACATGCATCGTCTCATCTGACAGATGAGGAGAGAGGCCAAGAAAAGCCAGGCTGGCCAGGGTTCAAATCCCAGCTCCTCCCTCTACTCTCTGTGTGACTTTGGGCCTCCATATGCATGTCTGTAAGATCGCAGCAATAAGGCCTACCCGGAGACTGGCTGCAAGGACTCAACAGACAGGCAGGAGTAAGAGCAGCACCAGCGATGTGTGCAGCAAGAGTCTGCATCCCCCTGCACGTACACTGCTCTGTGAACCCACTCAACCCAGAGCCCAGCACGGAGCCTGGAGTGTCAGGATTGCTCCACAGGTGGCAGCCCTAAAATATCCCCATAACACCAGGGCTCCGTAGCTGGGGAGTGGCAGAGCTGGCTCGACCTGGGTCCATGAGCTGAGCTACTGTCACCCGCGCACCCTGACTCATGCTGGTGTCCCTCCTTCCTCTGCTCTCATCGTTCCCACCCTCCCTTCCCCATCGAGGCTGGTATCATCTCAGACACTGGGCTGAAGGACGGGGGGTGACAAAGTCACCAAGAAGCCGTCCTTGCCCTCAAGAAGCTCCAGCTGCAGCAGGGTTGGGAGCCAGCTCTACACGTTCAAGGCCAAGGGTGCTCTGAGCCCAGGGGAGGAGAGAGAGACATATGCAGGACCCGCATCTTGGGGAAAGAGAGATCCTTTCCAGCTGTGGGGAGAGCACTGGGGGGATCATGCTGGAGCAGGCCGTGACATCATGACCAAGCATCCGCCCCTGTCTGGAACACAGGCACAGGAACAGTACCTGTCTCTCACAGGAACCATGAGGTCAATGACAATGCGTACATGCCTGGCACTCAGAGGCAGGCAGGAAAAGCTGGCAATTTGATACAATTTTCCTGCACTGCTTTGCAGATTATAGAAAGCTTTTCTCTTTAACTTTTCTAACTGGCCCTGCTGCCAACAGCCTGGAAAGCCAGCTGGGCAATTTCCAATGTAGAGGGAGTCAAGGGAGGCCACAAGGGAAAACGGGCTTGGCCAAGGGCCCCAACAGAGCCGGGCCACAAGCCCAGGGCTCTAGACTCTGTGATCTAGGGTGGCAGATCCAGGTTTCTGCTTGACAGAAATCTGACACATGGAAAAACTCTATGTGTGCCAAATGAAGACCTGGGAGTGCCAGGCAGGCAGGTGAGAGCCTCCCCTTGCCAAAGTCAGCCGGTCCTGAACTTAGAGCAGGAGCACTGTTCTGGGACCCATCCTGACCCTAACACCAGGAAGCATGTACACAGCGCTGGCTATTTTCCCGGCATCACTCTACTCATTTCACTCTCCTGACTGCAGCCCTGTGAGGGCAGTAGCATTACCATCTCCCCTCTGCAGATGAGGAAACTGAGGCACAGGGTCACGCCTGTCATTTGAAAGGTCAAGCGACAAGTGGCCAGCAGAGGCAGCCCAGCCCACTGCTGAGCTCCAGGGTGTCCCATGCCTTCTACCTCCCGAGGCCCTGCTGGGGACCCTGACTGACTTCTCCCTTCTGGCCTCCAGAAGGAACCAGCATAGCCAACACCTAAACTCTGTACCCAGTGATTCTAGACTTCTGGCCTCTAGAGCTGCAGGAGAATAAGCATGTGCTGTGTTAAACCACTCATCGTGGTAACTTGTTACAGCGGCCACAGGAAACTAACGCAAGCCCCATCTTCCATCCGTGAAGGCAGAGGCTGTGGAGGGCAGCGTGTGCCTGACCCTGAGCTGCTACTCACGGACAGCTCTCCGCAGCCTACCGCAGTGAGCAGCTGCAGGGACTCATGTGACTGACGACAGATGGTGGTTCTCCCACACAGCTCCGGGGAGGCCCAGGAGTATGACATTATAATTCAGTACTGGACAGAGAGATAAGGGTTAATCAAGTGCTTAGAGCATGGTGCGGAGAGTGGGATAAGTGTCCACTGCTCGAATAACCGTAATGATTCAGCTTGTTCTTGTTTTATTGTTATTGCTTTAAACTACGGGACACACAACTCCACCATCTCTTCTCGACTGGTGCAAACTGGCAGAAGAAAAGGGCGATTTGCTCTGGGGCGATGCCACCCGATGGTGGTGTGACCCAAATGCAAGCTCTGCGTCAGCAGGGCCTTCGCCAGCCCTGCTCCCCCTGCACTGTGTCTGTGATGGCACCATGGCCAGGCACACGGTAGGTGCTGCTTAAGGATCCACTGAGCCGCCAGGCGCAGTGCTCACGCCTGTAATCCCAGCACTTTGGGAGGCCGAGGCAGGAGGATGGCTTGAGGCCAAGACTTTGAGATCAGCCTGGCCAACATAGTGAGATCATCTCTACTTTAAAAAATAAATAAATAAAGGGACTGCTGAAGGAATGGATGGCTCAGGCAGGCTGGGCGCTGGGGTTTGCTATTTTTATCAAACAACCCGAGTCATAAAACGCAACACCGGAACCACATTGGCCCAGAGTAGCCCCTTCCTGTGCTTTCACTGTGGGTTTCCGGGGAGGGTAAGTGTCCTTTCTTTTCTCAGGAGCTCCTGGCCCAGTGTGTTTTCCTCTCCTTCTCCCTCTTCCTTCCCCGCCCTCCTGCCCTCTCCCCACTCTGCTCTCTCACCTCAATCTCTTTCTCACGGTTGCTTTTCATCCCTCTCCCTTTCTCCTCCCTCTGTGCTCCTCGGCCCCTCATTCCTTCTCATCCAGATCCCTTCTCGCTCTTTCTCCCCGACCTCTCCTGCTTTCTCTCCCGTTCTTGGGAGAAGCCAGAGTGCCTGCGTTCAAATCCCAGCTCTACAACTTCCAGGCTGTGTGCCTTTGGACAAGTAGCTTCCCCTCTCTGTGCCCCAGTTGTAGGATGGGGTAATACGGGTGCCTATCTCACAGTGTGGCTGGCAGCATTGCATGGGTAAGACACAGAGAGTTCCCAAAGTGTCTGGCATGGGATCCTGCCTGTTAATCCCAGCACTTTAGGAGGCTGAGGCGGGAGGATCGCTTGAGCCTGGGACGTTGAGGCTGCAGTGAGCCGTGACTGCACAACCGCACTCCAGCCTGGCTGATGGAGCAAGACTCCGTCTCTTAAAAATAAAAGTGCTGGCACAGGTGAGGGCTCCCTAGGTGTTAGCCACGGTCCTCTTTCTCTTGCTCCTGCTTGGTCTTGGTCACACTCTTTCCCCTCTCCGTCACCTTTCCTGGCCCTGCCTATCTGTCCCTGTTATTAACACTGCCTCCCTCTGCCTCGGAAGGACCCTGAACAGTTTTCCAAGCGCTTGGCCTCCATCTCCTATCATCATTTGAGCCAACAGCCCAAGGAGACAGGGGGCAAGGCTTCATCTCACTTTTCCAGTGGGGGACATCAAGGCATAGAGTGCCTGAGCTGTTCGCTGGGGCTCCCTCAGCGTGTTGGAGCCAAGTCAGGACTCAGATTCGGGGCTGTCTGAAACACCAGCTGTCCTGCCCGCCCGCCCATACTCCAAGGCAGGGAGGGCCAACGGAAGGCTCAAAATTGCCCACGCTTGTGGGCACTTCCAAATCAAAGATTTCCTGTCGAAATCCAGGTTTCAAGCTTTTCCTGAAAAACCTGGAAGATTCTGGAGCCCAGAGCCTAGCTAATAATTCACACCTCTGGGATCCATGTTCTTCATGTATAAAACGGGGATAGGGATAGTACTGATACCCTAAGGCTGTGGTGAGAATGTAGCAAACCTCTGTCCATCAAATAACTTGTAAGCAAATATTCACGGCAGCGTTACTCATAATAGCCCACAGTGGAAACAACCCACACGCCCATCAGCTGCTAAGTGGCTAAGCCACACGGGGTGCCCCCATACCGTGGAATATCACGCAGCCGTAAAATGACTGTGGCAGTGACGCGCCATGGCATGGATGCACCTTGGGCACATGCTGCTGAGTGAGGGATGCCAGACACAAGCGGCCACACAGTGCAGGACTCCGCTTCTGTGAACACCCAGAAGGGACAAATCCACAGAGGGAGAAAGGCGGTTAGTGGCTAATAGTGGATGGGAGGAGAGAAAAATGGGAGCGATGGCTCAAAGGTACTGAGTTTCTTTTTGCGGTGACAGAAACGTCCTGGAATTAGATAGTGATGATGGTTGCACAACACTGTGAATATCCTGAAGGCCACTCAGTTGCACCCTTTAAAAGAATGAATTTTCGTGGTGGCTCACGCCTGTATTCTCAGTACTTTGGGAGGCCGAGGCAGGTGGATCACTTGAGGTCAGCAGTTCAAGACCAGCCTGGCCAACATGGTAACACCCTGTCTCTACCAAAAATACAAAAGAAAAAAAAAAGAAAAAAAATTTAGCCAGGTGTGATGACATGTGCTTATCATCTTAGCTACTCGAGAGGCTGAGGCAGGAGAATTGCTTGAACCCAGGAGGTGGAGGTTATAATGAGCTAAGATCACGCCACTGTACTCCAGTCCAGGCGACAGAGCAAGACTCTCTCTCAAAAATAAATAAATAAATAAACAAATAAATAAATAAATAAATAAATTAAAAATA
>NW_016807449.1:1711059-1723283 GCF_001698545.2 Rhinopithecus bieti | reverse complement strand
AAAGAAAAGAAAGGAAAAGAAAACCCATGTAAAGTGCTTAGAACAGGCCTGGCCTTGCAGAAGCACTCAATATTTAGTACAGTTAATACTAACACTACTGCCATAATTATTTTCCTCCTTGTAACAGAGCCCGGGATTTTCAGCCTCATGCCTCCCTCCTCCCCTTCCATTCCACACCTGGGCGAGCGGATGAGCAAGCCTGGGTGCTCCCTCCTTTGGGGTCTGCATCCACAAGACTCAAACCATGCGTGGTGTTGGCCCGTGTGGCGGAACCCTCAGTCCAGCCCCACCCCCAACTACGATGAAACACCTGGCCAGTCTCCTGTCCTCACTCTCAAGGCATCTCAGATCTGCATGGGAGGCCTGCCTGCTCTCCGCAGAGCCCGCCATTATGTAAGCAATAAACCTCTCCTATCCTCTTGGTGTGTGACATCATCAGCCTCGATGTTTCAACCAAATCTTAGGTGAGGATCCATCCTCTCTCTGCACACTGGCCAGAAAACAATCATCCTTAGCACGCAACCCCTGGGCCTCCCACATGCCAACAGCAGGCGGGCTGAAAAGGGGCACACTTCACACAGGGCACATGCCTTCCAACTGGCCACAGTCCCCACCACGCCCAACTGCCTTACTCCAGCCTGCGGCACTCATTCCCACTGTTGCCCGGCCCTGCTAGTGGGTAGGTGTAGAGTCCTAGGTCTAAGAGAAAGTTGCCTAGCGGCAGGTCTGCAGCTAGGGACATGACTTCCATTCCCATTCTCAGGAAGGGGTCCCCTCCCACTGTCCTAGCGCTGAGACGACCCAGTCCCTGGCCGTCCATGGACACAGCGCACCTTCATAGAGAACGCCCTGGCCACCCATGGACACAGCATACCTTCATAGAGAATGCCCTGGTCGTCCCTGGTCTGGAGGAACTTCAGCTTCCACTGTCGCCCACTCTTGTCTGTCAGCACTGTCCCTGTGGGCAAAGCTTCAAGTGAGGTGGTCACCCGGCTCCGCTTCAGCGTCTGAGGGCTCCGCTTCAGCGTCTGAGGGCTCCGCTTCAGTGTCTGAGGGCTCTGCCTGGTCTTCTGAGGGCTGCAGCTGGTCTTCTGAGGGCTCTGCTTGGTTTTCTGAGGGCTGCAGCTGGTCTTCTGAGGGCTCTTCCTGGTCTTCTGAGGGCTGCTTTTGGGGGTTGGGGGTCTGCTCCCAGAGCCTGCAGGAGGATGGTCAGAATAAAGCAAAAGCACCATCCAGGAGAGAAAAGTTGGATGGGGAGTGAAACAGCATGCAAACTACTGTTCCTTTATGAATTCGTTCATTCAACAAACACTTTCTTGGACCTTCTATGAGTCAGGCCTTTGAATGATGACATTGGGGTACAAGATAGAAATCGGACCTGCATCCTTCCCTCAGGAGTGCCCAGTTTGGTGGGCAAGTCTACTCTAGACATAGCCAGTCAGAGGCGGGTCTGAGATAGAGCAGCACAGACAGATATTATGGCCCAAAAGAGAAAGAGGTCCTGCCTGGAGAAGTCAGGGTAGGCTTCCTGGAGGAAGGGATGTCAGAGTTGGGTCTTGTTGGATGAGTAGAAGTTTGCCAGGGAAAAAAGGACATTCTAGACATTTACGCAAAAACATCCTGAAAAAGGACTCAGTCCTGAGATAGAAAGGGGCCAAAATATTTGTTAGACCAAAGCCCTGCCCTGGAAGGGTTCCTAGACTGGCAAGAGAATGGGGCGGGTGTGGTGGCAGACAGATTTGGACACAGGAAAAGACATCGTTTACTCCGTTCCTCCCACCCACCATCCCCTAAAGGCAAGTAATGGCAAGAGGCCTCCGGGCCCAGAGAATAATGAGGAGCGAAGGGGACACCTCACATTGCCACTGCGGCTGTGGCTTCAGATCCAGGGGCCCAGCGAACAGAAGGAACACAGTCCTCAGGCCTCCCGTGTCCTGGGCACTGGCTGGGCACAGGGAATATACACAAGTTGTGCTGGGTCCTTGCCCGCAAAGGGCCCCCCGTCCAGAAAGTGAGGCAGAAAGGCCCGTGGAGCCTAGAGTGACATGTGCTCCAATGAAGGCTGCAGCAGGCATGGGGATGCCAGACAAAGAGGCTGGAAAGAGGCTCTGGTGGACGATGAGGAGGTCTGAATGCGAGCCTATGGCACTCAAGAGAAGCTTCCTAGAGACCAGACCAGCTGAGTGGCAGTACACAAGGCCAAGACAGAAGGTGAGAGTGTCCTGGGCTGAGGGAACAGGCTTAGCAAAGACCAAGGTTAATCTTCAAAAGTGTTTTCTGGGCAAAGACTGTGTTGAGGGCTAAAGCAGGAACCAGGCCACACAGATGCCAGACTGAAGAGCTTGGTCTGAGGGCACTAGGAACAATAGGAGGCTGTGTGCAGGGTGGGGCCGGGGCAGCTCTGGATGCCAAAAGACCCATCTGGGGCCATTCAGAGGCAGACTGGAGGGGGAGATGGGAAGCTGGAGTCAGAGAACAGGCAGGCATGGATGATGTTTGAGCCAGGACTGTGGCAGTTTTGTCCCAAAGATCATTAGACAACCCAACTTTGCTCCACTTAGAGTCAGGCCAGATGGACCTTAACTCTTACCTTTGGATCTCTCAGAGGAACTCAGAGTATCTTCAGACTCAGAACTGTCACCATCTGAGAAGAGGGATAATCGGGGAGAGGTGACGGTGCTGGACCATTTCACTTTCTTAGGAGAGGTTTCAAAACTGGAGTTCAGCCCTCTCTTTGAGCCTAAAGAAAGGCAGACAAAATGCAGACTGGAGTTACAAAGGCCCCTTTGCAGGCTCCACTGGATTGGGAGCCCTGAGGTTATATTCAGCTATGCTCTTCTCTTTGGCCCTCAATACCAATTCTTGTTTCTTCTATCACATAAATATCTAAGTAAACTGTTCCTTTTAGTTGTTCTCTCCTTCTTAGGTCTTAGCCTCTCTCGTATCTTCCAGTACTTTGCCACTCTGTGTCCTTTCCACATAATTTCTGTATATGCACATATATTTGAGATGGTGTCTCACTCTGTTGCCCAGGCTGGAGTGCAGTGGTACAATCTTGGCTCATTGCAACCTATGCCTCCTGGGTTCAATCAATTCTCCTGCCTCAGCCTCCCAAGTAGCTGGGATTACAGGCATGCATCAACATGCTCAGCTAATTTTTACAGTTTTAATAGAGACAGGGTTTCACCATGTTGACCAGACTGGTCTTGAACTCCTGACCTCAAGTAATCCACCAGCCTCAGTCTTCCAAAGTATTGGGATTACAGGCATGAGCCACCATGCCCAGCCTCTTCCATGTAATTTCTTAAAATTTATCTTCCAGTTAACTAATTCTCCCTTCAGCTATGTCTAGTCTGCTGTTTAAACCACCCACTGAGGTTCTGATTACAACGATTTTGTATACAGACACACACACATACATACATATACACATATATACACACAAAATGATTGTGTATATATATACACATATATACATATATAGACACACACATATACATATATGCACATATAATCATTAGAGTTATTTGGTTCCTTCTCTTATTTGCCTGTGCAACTTTAACCTATTCCTTCACTATACTTTCAATTTGTTATTTTATTTATTTAAATGTATTAAGCATGCTTTGTAAACATTCTCATCTATTAATTCTAAAGTCTGTGGTCTTGGCAGGTCTGATTCTGTAGTTTGTTGTTTCTGCTGACTCTCAGGCTAGCTTATTTCCTGGTGTCTTTGTAAATTAACAGAGACTGGTGCTTATGTTCCTTGGACATTGACCTGTGGTAATTCCCTGAAGTTTGTCTTTAAAGGATGTTTTCCAAGAGAAGATTTGTTTATATCAGGCAGGGAGTGGTACCCACATCTCACCACTTTAAGTTAAATGTTCAGCTTGCATTTTGGGGGACCACACAGATCAGTGTGAATTCTGGCCCCAAACTGGTGAGAATGTAAATTCTTGATTAGGAATTCTCAAAGAAGGCTGGGCGTGGTGGCTCATGCCTGTAATCCCAGCACTTTGGGAGGCTGGGGCAGGTGGATCGCCTGAGGTCAGGAGTTTGAGGCCAGCCTGTCCAACACGGTGAAACCCTGTCTCTACTAAAAATATAAAAATTAGCTGGGTGTGGTGGCCAGGTGCCTGAACCAGCTACTTGAGAAGCTGGAGGCAGGAGAATCATTGACATGGGAGGTGGAGGGTTGCAGGAGCCAAGATTACACCACTTGCACTCACCTGGGTGAAGAGCAAGACTGTCCTCAAAAAAAAAAAAAAAAAAGGAATATCAAGAAGACATTCCTCCTTTTTTACCCACCAACCCAAGGCTGACAAATATCTCCACCAATTTCCAGTGGAACAATACTTTTGCTGTAGTTCACCCACTGAGGAACCCCCAATTTTAAGAAGGAGGTTAAGAACATGTTCCTTTCTTGTTAGTTGACACTGACTAAGCTCAGCCAGCACGGTTGGTTCCCTGGGCTATACTGGAATGCCTCCTAAACTGGGTTTCCATGCCTCAAATTCATTTTCCACCACAGAGAAGCCAAATAAGGTTTTTCAAATGCAAAGCCCTATCGGTGTTGCCTACTTGGCAAGAACTCTTCCACAGCTCCCCATCACCTAACCGGTTAAAACCAACTCCTTCCCTGTGGCCTGCCTGTCTTCCCCCCAGGCGAAAGTTCCTTACTCCTCCCAGTGGTGCCTGGCCTTCCTTCACCGTCACGATCTGCTCCCCATATCACGTCCCAGTGCCTAGAACACTGTGCCAACTCCTACCTGCCTCATTCTTTTTTTTTTTTTTTTTTGAGATGGCGTTTTGGCTCTGTTGCCAGGCTGGAGTGCAATGGCCACAATCTCGGCTCACGCAACTTCTCCCTCCCGGTTCAAGTGATCTTCCTGCCTCACCCTCCGAATGAGTAGCTGGGATACAGGCAATGTGCCACCTCGCCCGGCTAATTTCTATTTTAGAGAGACGGGGTTTCTCCATGTTGGGTGAGGCTGGTCTCAAACTCCCGACCTCAGGTGATCAGGCTGCCTCAGCTTCACAAAGTGCTGGGATTACAGTGTGAGCCACTGGCCCGGCCCATTCTTTTCATCCTTAAGCTCAATTCGAACTTTACGACTAGGGAGGTTTCCCCTGAGCCCCGAAAAACCATGTTCCCTTATACGTGTTCCAGGGTCCCATTCAGTCCCCTCTGTTATCATGCAACCTCTGATATATCATTACGGCCCGGGCGCGGTGGCTGAAGCCTGTAACCCAGCACTTTGGAGGCCGAGACGGGCCAGGATAACGAGGTCCAGGAGATCGAGACCATCCTGGCGAACGCGGTGGAAACCCCGTCTCTACTAAAAACACAAAAAACTAGCCGGCTGAAGGGTGGCAAGCGCCCTGTAGGAGCTGAGGCAGGAAGTATGGCGGTGAACCCGGGAGGCGGAGGCTTGCAGTGACTGAGATCCAGCCACAGTCACTCCAGCCTGGGTGACAGAGCGAGACTCCGTCCTCAAAAAAAAAAAAAAAAAAAAAAAAAATCATTACTCAATGTCCTGTCCCACCTTCTGAGCTGTAAAAACTATGAGAGAACAGAAACCATGGCTTCTCGTTCTTACCATAATCCTCAGGACAAATACACACCTCAGCACATGGCCGGTTACTCATAATATTTGCCATCTGATGACTGAGGGAGTGAATAACGAACTGGGCTCTAGGATTAGCATTAGGAAAGGCAGGAGGTTGGGGTAGAACTGACTGGGCGGGGCACGGTAGCTCATGCCTGAATCGCCAACACTTTTGGGAGGCCAGATGGGTGGATCACCTGAGGTCAGGAGTTCAATGGACCAGCCGGCCAACATTGTGAAACCCAGTTTCCTACAAAAATCAAAAATTAGCGCCGCCAGGTGTGGTGTTGCACGGCTGTAATACCAGCTACTAGGGAGGCTGAGGCAGGAGAATTGCTTGAACCTGGGAGGTGGAGGTTGCAGTGAGCCGAGATTGTGCCACTGTACTCCAGCCTGGGTGACAGAGGAAGACTCTGTCTTAAAAAAACGAAGGCTGGGCGCACTGGGTCACGCCTGTAATCCCAGCAGTTTGGGAGGCCGAGGCGGGTGGATCACGAGGTCAAGAGATCGAGACCATCCTGACTAACACAGTAAAACCCCGTCTCTACTAAAAATACAAAAAATTAGCCGGGCGTGGTGGCGGGTGCCTGTAGTCCCAGCTACTCAGGAGGCCGAAGCAGCAGAACGGCGAGAACCCGGGAGGTGGAGCTTGCAGTGAGCCGAGATCGTGCTACTGCACTCCAACCTATGCGACAGAGCAAGACTCCGTCTCAAACAAAACAGAACACAACACAACAAAAAAAACACTCTGACTCTCAAGTTGGGCCAAGGCCAACGCTGTTCACATTTGCCTGGAACTGTGTAGATGAAGAAGTCAACCTGAGACCTCAAGGCAGTAAGCATGGGAACAAAAGCCATATGCTAAGGATGGCTCAGTGGAAAGAGAGAAGAGCCTGGGTCCCTTAGGGCATCATAGGGACACCATCCCAACACTCACTGTCTCCTTTTTTCAGTAAGAAAAATATTGCTCTACATACTTGCCAGTGAAAGAAAAGAAAAATAAACCCAATCATTTGTTTAAACCCTTGTCACAGCATTTTCTGTTATTTGCAGCTAAATACACTCCCAAATGATAAAACGAATGTCACTCAACTCCCCGCCACGTATGCTGACTGCCTTCTGCACAACTGTCCGATGGATAAACCCTCTTTAATTTACCAATACTGTATCTGGGCTTGGGCCTTCCAGTGAGCAAGACTGACTACTGATATTTAATTCATTCAACCAGTCACTAAGATTTCTCAGCACCTGATACCATGCCAGGCACAGACCCAGGTGCTGTGCTAACAGCAGGCTACAAAACCACCATCAACACAGGTCACAGAAACACACAAAGTTTCTGTCCTTATGGAGCTTACAGAAGAAGCAATATAAGTAAAATACTGTATTTAATAGGATTGAGACAAGCACCAAAAACAAATACACAGCAAGGAAGGGGGCAGGGTCATTGCATAGAGGAAAGACGCAACTTTAATTAGTAGTGGCAGGGAAAGTGTCTCTGAGAAAGTGACAACTGAATAAATACCTGAAGGCATGGATGGGCGCAGTGGCTCATGTAATCCCAACACTTTGGGAGGCCGAGGCTGGTGGATCACTTCAGGCCAGGAGTTCAAGACCAGCCTGGCCAACATGGTGAAACCCCATCTCTACTGAAAATACAAAAATGAGCCGGGCATGGTGGTACATACCTGTGATCCCAGCTACCTGGGAGGCTGAGGCACAAGAATCCCTTGAACCCAGGAGGCGGAGGTTGCAGTGAGCTGAGATTGTGCCACTGCACCCCAGCCTGGGTGACAGAGCAAGACTCAGTCTCAAAACAAAACAAAATAAAACAACAAAAAACAAAACCCGAAGGCAGTGAGAGAAAGAGTGGGGCATGCAGGCCCATAAGGGAAGAGGCATTCAGGAGGGAGCGGGAAGCGCACAGGCTGAAGCCCAGGCATGCTGAGGTGTGGAGGGGCAGCCGGGAGGCCGGTGCAGCTAGAACGGCGCAGTCAACAGCAGGAGGGTTGGGAGGTGGGGTCTGAGGGGAAATGGGGACCTGGTCCCATCGCCTCACGTGGGAAAGTATGAGCAGAGGAATGACGGGCTCTGACTCTGTATTCATAGGTTCCCTCTGGCAGCTGCATGAAGACGACTACAGGGACAAGAGAGGGGAGCCGAGGGCAAAAAGGCTTCTTCTGCACAAGAGAGGTGAGGGCAAGGGGTGTGGGAGGTGCGGGGAAGGAAGTGGGTTGATACTGCACTGATTGTAAAGAGGGAGCCAACAAGATTTGGGTGGGTCATGGGGTGGGAGACAAAGAGAACAAATGGATGACCCCCAGGGTCCGGCCTGAGAAACTGGATGGAGTGCTATTCACGGCAGAGGGGAAGTCTATGGCAGGGCAGGCGGCACGAACACCAGGAGCTCAGGTGAAGGCAAGTTCAGACTGAGATGTGATCAGGACATCCAACACAGGTTAAGCATCCCAAATCCAGAAATCTGAAATGCAAAATGCTCCAAAATCTGAAACTTTGAGTGCCAACAGGATGCTCAAAGGAAATTTCACTGGGCTACTGTGGAATTCAGTTTTTTTTTTTTTTTTTTTTTAATCGAGTCTCACTCTGTTGCCCAGGCTGCAGTGCAGTGGTGCAATCTTGGCTCACTGCGACCTCCGCCTCCTGGGTTCAAGCGATTCTCCTGCCTCAGACTCCCAAGTAGGTGGAATTACAGGTGTGTGTTACTATGCCAGCTAATTTTTGTATTTTTTTTTTTTTTTTTGAGACAGAGTCTCGCTCTGTCGCCCAGGCTGGAGTGCAGTGGCAGGATCCCAGCTCACTGCAAGCTCCGCCTCCCGGGTTTACGCCATTCTCCTGCCTCAGCCTCCCGAGTAGCTGGGACTACAGGCGCCTGCCACCTCGCCCGGCTAGTTTTGAGCCACTGTGCCCAGCCAGATTTCAGATTTTTGAATCAGGATGCTCAACCAGTAAATACAATGCAAATATTCCAAAATCTGAAAAAATCCAAAATGAGAACACTTCCGGTCCCCAACATTTCGGATAAGGGATACTCAACCTGCAGGTGCCAAGCAGGCAGGCTGCACATATATCTCCTCCAAGCAGGGGAGTCCAGGCTGGCTGGAGATAGAAATGAAGGAATTGTTAACATGGAAAGAGTGTCCAAAGCCATGAGGCCAATAAGAGGCCAAGGGACTGAGGGTAGCCAGAGGGGTCCAGTCCGGAGGCCTGGGCTTCTCCAGGATCAGGACAAGGTCAGACAGGCTGCAAAGGCATCCTCCCTCCCCACCTCCCCAGACACACACGTGCATGCACCTCATCCCCACTGCAGAAATGGGCTCAAAGCTCTGGTTCTTACCTTGGAAGGATGACACATGCGGACTGACAGAGGTTTCGGACCCCACATGCTCCTCTATGGGCAGAGAATTTCCACAGTAGGGGCAGAACTTGAATGCCGCTTGGATACTTTTGCCACAGTCTGGACAGAAGGAGATCATGCTACAAAACAGTATGAACAAACGCAAAGTCAAACAGGCCAGCTGAAAGTCAGTGGAAGTATTGTTGGAGAACTGCTCTTAATCACAGGGTGAGTGTGCAGGAGGCATAGCCAGGGTCTTCAACTATGTTTGTGATGTTCACTTTTTAAAACATGCAATGGGAACGGGAGTGACAGTCAATGTTCCCCAAATATCGATATGCTCCCCTATACTTCCCAGGCTCCCTGGCAGTGAGGCAGAGGCCACATGACTAATTCTGGCCAATGGGGTGTGAGTAGAGTCATCTCATGGCCGAGGCAGTTAGGAGTCAGAATACCTCCTCTGCTTCCCTCTCCACCTGCAGGGATGACCCTGGCTCCCAACCGACATAGCAACAAGATGAAGGAGGGCTGCCGGGTCCACACTGGAACCTCATGATCAACAAATACACTTCTGCTGTATTGAGCCAGCAAGATTTCAGGGTTTATTTGTCATAGCAGCACAACCTACTCTATCCTGACTAATTTAGTAGAATGATGAGAGTTCACTGAATTACTCTCTATGCTTTGCATCTGAGCTAATTCCTGATACTTTTTAAAAGTCCAAATTACAAACTGAGCCTATGACAAATGAGGATATAGAAGAGTTTTAAGCCAGTTAAGTGAAGAAGGGAAATTAACAAGGATGAAGTACTACAGGCAGTTTGTATTGCCCTTCATTATGGCAGCGCTGTTTGTAATGAGCACTAACACATAGCAGCAACAGGCTGGGTGCGGTGGCTCACGCCTGTAATCCCAGGACTTTGGGAGGCCAATGCAGGCAGATCATCTGAGGTCAGGAGTTCAAGACCAACCTGACCAACATGGAGAAACCCCATCTCTATTAAAAATACAAAATTAGACAGGCGTGGTGGTGCATGCTTGTAATCCCAGCTACTTGGGAGGCTGAGGCAGGAGAATCGCCTGAACCTGGGAGGCGGAGGTTGTGGTGAGCCGAGATCGTGCCATTGCACTCCAGCCTGGGCAACAAGAGTGAAACTCCACCTCAAAAAAACAAAAAACAAAAAAAAACAAACAAAAAAAACCCCGGAAACTATCGAAATAGAAGTTAATATAAACATGTGCTTGTGATTTAATTTCACTTTGAAACAGAATATTCTTTTCTAAATTTTTTTAGAGATGGGGTCTCACTCTGTCACCAAGTATGAGTGCAGCAGCATAATCATGGCTCACTGCAGCTTCAAATTCCTGGGCTCAAGCAATCTTCCCAGGTAGCTGGAACTATAGGTGTGTGCCACCACAATTGACTAATTTTTTGTTGTTGTTGTTGTTTTTTTGATACAGAGTCTCGCTCTGTTGCCCAGGCTGGACTGCAGTGGGGTGATCTCGGCTTACTGCAAGCTCTGCCTCCCAGGTTCACGCCATTCTCCTGCCTCAGTCTCCTAAGTAGCTGGGACTACAGGCACCCACCACCAGGCCCAGCTAATTTTTTGTATTTTTAGTACAGACAGCGTTTCACCATGTTAGCCAGGATGGTCTCGATCTCCTGACCTTGTGATCTGCCCGTCTCGGCCTCCCAAAGTGCTGGGATTACAGGTGTGGGCCATCGCGCCCAGCCACAACTGACTAATTTTTCAATTTTTTTGTATAGAGACAGTGTCTCACTATGTTGCCCAGGCTGGTCTGGAACTCCTGGCCTCCAGCAACCCTCCTGCCTCAGCCTCCCAAAGTGCTGGGATTACAAGCATTGAGCTACCATCGTGGTTGCAAGAGACCATTCTGATCAAACCATTTTCCTTCATTCACTGTAAAGGCTGGCTTCTGTTGCAAATGCAAACAGTGGGGTCCTTAAAATCACAGGTTTGGCCCCAGGCTGCCAGATTTCAATCCCAGATCTGCTACATGCTGGGCAAGCTACTTAACCTCTCTGTGCCACAGTCCACCCCATTGTAAAACAGGGCATCTCCCAGCACCTATCTGATAGAATGGTTGATGAGGTCTAAATGAATACATTTATATGAGGTGCTGAGAACAGGGCCTAGCCCACAGAAAGCCTTTTATGTAAGTGCTTGCTGTGACCATATCATGCCTTGTACCCAAGTTACTATATTCCAGTCATTAATATTTCTCTTCTTCCCCGATAGGAAGTTCTGAGTTTCTCAGGCCTGTCTATTTCCTGTAGGTATGAACTTCTGAAATTCTAGAGCTTGTCCTTAAAAACCATAGGCCATTCCATCAGCTGGTGAAATAAATCTCAGTCGCATGGGGAGAGAAGGGGTCCTGGATTCCTCTTCCTCAGGCTGCAGAAAAGCAGAACCACTCTGTGGCATGAATCTGCCCTTCTGTTTTTTCAAACAAAGGAGTCGTGTAAGACATCTGGACTGCAAAGGCTGTCGGTCAAGTATCTTTTACCCTCTAGAAAGCCAGTCATTCTGACTGGTTGTCTAACTTAGTGATTTGTTGTCCTGCTAATAATATGTAAAAGAACATCTCTGTCTTCTCAAAGGCATAAATACCAGTGAGCATTTTTGTTAAGGTAGAGGTCTTACTGCCTCTTCCCTCTCCCCCAGGCACATCTGGGTGTTTGACACTGGCGTCACAAGACCAAATTGCCTAGATGTACCCAATAAATATATATACCTACTATGTACCCCGGTAAATTAAAAATTAAAAAAAAAATTTTTTTTTTTGAGATGGAGTCTCTCTCTGCCACCCAGGCTGGAGAGCAGTTGTGCAATCACGGCTTACTGCAAGCTCCGCCTCTCGGGTTCAAGCGATTCTCCTGCCTCAGTGTCCCGAACAGCTGGGATTACAGGCATGAGCCACCATGCCTGGCTAATTAAAGATATATTTTTTTTGGCCAGGTGCAGTGGCTTACGCCTGTAATCCCAGCACTTTAGGAGGCCCAGGTGGGTGGATCACAAGGTCAGGAGCTTGAGATCATCCTGGGTAACATGGTGAAACCCCCGTCTCTACTAAAAAATACAAAAAATTAACCAGGCGTGGTGGCGGGTGCCTGTAGTCCCAGCTACTCGGGAGGCTGAGGCAGGAGAATGGCGTGAACCCAGGAAGCGGAGCTTGCAGTGAGCCGAGATTGCGCCACTGCACTCTAGCCTGGGCGACAGAGCGAGACTCTGTCTCAAAAA
>NW_016807449.1:1674193-1710824 GCF_001698545.2 Rhinopithecus bieti | reverse complement strand
AAAAAAAAAAAATATATATATATATAGATAGATAGATAGATAGATAGATAGATAGATAGATATGTACACACACACATATTTTTATATATATATACTTTAAAAAAAAGAAAAAATAGCCAGTTATGGTGGCACATACCTGTAGTCCCAGATACTTGGGAGGCTGAGGTGAGAGGATGGCTTGTGCCCAAGAGCTCAAGGCTGCAGTGAGCCATGATTGCGCCATTGCACTCCACCCTGAGTGACAGGCTGTGTCAATATTTGGAGTGCAAATATATATTATATACATATTTATATACATATATTAAATAACATATTATATATAACATATTATATATATATATACATTAAACTGCATAGAGGCTGGTGCCTGGAGAGTTGTATTAGCGAGAAGTAATGTGTGATTGTGTGAAACCACTAAGATTTAGAAGTCGCTTGTTACTGAAGCCTCGCCAGCCAGACTCTGCTATACTTCTTTTCTATTTCCTAGTAACGGGGTCCCACCCTGTCACTCAGGCTGGAGTGCAATGGCGTGATCGTGGCTCACTGCAGCCTTGAGTTCTTGGGCTCAAGCCATCCTCTCACCTCAGCCTCCCAAGTATCTGGGACTGCAGGCATGTGCCACCATGAATGGCTTTTTTTTTTTTTGAGACGGAGTCTCGCTCTGTTGCCCAGGCTGGAGTGCAGTGGCCGGATCTCAGCTCCCTGCAAGCTCTGCCTCCCGGGTTTACGCCATTCTCCTGCCTCAGCCTCCCGAGTAGCTGGGACTACAGGCGCCCGCCACCTTGCCCGGCTAGTTTTTTTTTTTTTGTATTTTTTAGTAGAGACGGTGTTTCACCGTGTTAGCCAGGATGGTCTTGATCTCCTGACCTCATGATCTGCCTGTCTCGGCCTCCCAAAGTGCTAGGATTACAGGGTTGAGTCACTGCACATGGCCTCTTTTTTTTTTTTTTTACTTTTTGTCGAGATGGTGTCTTGCTATGTTGCCCTGGTCTCAAACTCCTGAGCTCAATCTTTCTGCCTTGGCTTCCCAAAGTGCTAGGATTACAGGTGTGGGCCACTATGCCTAGATTTCTTATGTGAACAAAGGGTTTGTTTAGAAATCTGTGATAGTTTGTTTTATTTATTTATTTATTTTGAGACAGAGTTTCACTCTGTTACCCAGGCTGGAGTGCAGTGGCACGATCTTGGCTCACTACAACCTCTGTCTCCCAGGTTCAAGAGATTTTCCTGTCAGTGTCCTGTGTGGCTGGGACTACAGGTGTGCCCTACCACACCCAGCTGATTTTTTTTTCTTTTTTGAGATGGAGTTTTGCTGTTGTCGCCCAGGCTGGACTGTAGCGACGCGGTCTCGGCTCACTACAACCTCTGCCTCCCAGGTTCAAGCGATTCTCCTGCCTTAGCATCCTGAGTAGCTGGGACTACAGGTAAGTGCCACCACACCCGGCTAATTTTTATATACAGGTACGCGCCACCACACCTAGCTAATTTTTATATACAGGTATGTGCCACCACACCCAGCTAATTTTATATTTTTAGTACAGATGGGGTTTCACCATGTTGACCGGGATGGTCTGGAATTCCTGACCTCAAGTGATCCACCTGCCTCAGCCTCTCAAAGTGCTGGAATTATAGGCGTGAGCCTCCACACCTGGCAGAAATCTGTGATGGTTTTAAATGGCTTCATGTTACGTAGAATTTCCCCAGATGCTGGCTGCCCTCCGGGAAGGATGCCTCCAGAACGCAGCAAGTGCCTAAGCAGGCGAGCCCTGCCATACCCACCACAACTTTCCTTCTGGGAGTAAAGCTGGGCAGCAGCAACCCAGAGGAGACAAGCAGGAGCCAGCTGCTGGTGGGAAAAAGGAAAAAGGCCTTGAGAGGCTATGCCCAAGGGATAATACCTTTATGAGGTCACGGTCTGGCCCTTGGATTTACTGGGCTGGAAACTCCATTTTGACAGCGACCTGTAAGTGAACAAAAGTGGAGTGGCTGACTCATGCTTTCACATAGAAAGGGAAGATAATAGCTAATGTTTACTGAGCACTGGTGCCATGTCACCAGCATGTGCCAAATCCATTCGTTCGTTTATTCACTCATTCATTCACTCGATAATTATTCACCGAGTTTCCTGTTTATGCCAGTCACTGGGGAAATAGCAGCAAAGGAAACAACACAGCCCCTGCCTTCAGGATGCTCAAGTTCTGGTAGGGGAAGAGAAGCTAACAAACAAATGAGCAAGGAACCGCTGAACAGGTCAGATGGAGAAAGTGCTATGGAGGACAACAAAGTACCACAGAAGAAAACAGGATGCCACAGAGGTTGATGGGTCACTACTCACACAGGGTAGCCAAGGAGGGACTCACCCAGAGGGAGGCATCTGAGCTGAGACCCAAAGGAAACCAGGGAGTGAGTTGTCAATATCTGGGAAGGAGTCCTCCAGGCAGAGAGCTTTCTATGCATTACGGTATTTAGTCTATACAACAGCCCAGGACGCCGGTTCCAGAATTATCACTTCTTAGGAGAGTGGCACTCGTATTTTCCAAAGCAGGTCACAGCAATATTTCTGGTCTTGTGTGCTCTTTGGAACCTTGTAACCCCTCTTCCCAGGAGTCAGGGTCTCTGTTCCTCCCCCTTTGGATCTGGGCAGAGCTGTGACTGCTCCTATCAACAGAGGACTGGCAGCAGTAAGGCCATGAGACTTCCAAGTCTGGGTCATAAAAAACAACTTGCACCTGGCTGGCTCACTCAGGATGCTCACCCACGGAAGCCAGTTTCCATGGCATGAGGCAGCCTAAAGTAAAGTAGCCCAGGCAGAGAAACCACTTGGAGAGGCTCAGGTGGAGAGGAACTGAGGCCCCCGGCCAACAGCCAGCATCAGCTGCTGGGTGAGTGGGCAAGTCCTCAGACCACTTAAATCCCAGCCTTCAAATCTTCCTGCTAAGGCACAGGCATTGGGGAGCAGAAACAGGCCACTCTGCTGTGCTCACTCTGAATTCCTGGCCCACAGGTTCCATGGGCACAAGAAATGGCGGTTCTACACCAGTGAAATGTGGGATAATTTGTTCTCTAGACACAGTAACCAGAACAGGGAGTCCCCTGCTGCACAGAGAGGTTAAGTCACTCACTTAAGACGGTTCTCATTTCATGACAGTTCAGTATGTGCAGATCACTGTGCTAAGTTCTTGGGAGGTATTATCTACAGAACCTTCCCAATCACCCTTTTCAAGGTAAGAATGATTTCCCCTTTGCGGAGATGAGAAGCAGAGGCTCAGGGAGAAAATGACTTGCCCAGGGCCACGTAGCTCTTCAGTGGCAAGCCAGACACATGATTTTGTTTACTCTTCCCCTCCATTCTATGAGGTAGGGATGATCATCCCATCTTTGAAACCTGCAAAATGATGCTCAAAGGGTGACAATTCTCCTTTCCCCAGACCTGACTCCAGTCACCTAGAAAACAGTGGGGACGCAGCTGGAATCCAGAACTTAAAAGCCCATGTTCTTAACCTGGTGCCAGTTTATACAACGAAAATGCAAAACCGGACTGGGATCTTGGGGCAGCAGGTCAGAACATTCTTGTAGATTTAAATCTGGAAGCTGATGCTAGGTGTAGAATCAGGGTAAGAGAGTCTTTTAACCATGTGCCATCCCCGGTTCTGACACCGTCACCAGCCTGGTCTAGGCCACCATCTTTCCCTTGTGCTACTATAGCAGCCTCCTAACTAGACTTCCGGCTTCTACACTTGTCCCTACATCGATTTTCAACCCAGTAGCTAGAGGGGTCCACTTAAAATCTAAATCAGACCCTGCCCCTGTTCCTGCCCTGGCCCATATGGTGGGTCGGACACGGTGGCTCACGCATGTAATCATAGCACTTTGGGAGGCCAAGGTGGGCAGATCACGTGAGGTCAGGAGTTCCAGACCAGCCTGGACACCACGGTGAAACCCCGTCTCTACTAAAAACACATACACACACACATCAGCCAGGTGTGGTGACAGGTGCCTGTAATCCCAGTTACTTGGGAGGCTGAGGCATGAGAGTCGCCTGAACCCGGGAGGCAGAGGTTGCAGTGAGCCAAGGTCGCACTGCTGCACTCCAGCCTGGGCGACAGAGTGAGACTCAGTCTCATAAACAAACACATTAAAAAAAATGTAAGTCAGTCCCTGTCCCTCCTCTACTCAAAACCATATGGTGGATTTCATTTCAGACAGAATCAATGCCAAAATTCCTACCATGGCCCAGGAGCCCCTGTGTGATCTGCCACTTCCCTGCTCCCTCTCTGGCCTCTCCCACCATCTCCCCTTGCTCACGCCGAGTCAGCCACACTGACTTCGGTGTTTCTCCCCGATTGTGACAAGAACGTTTCTTCCCCAAGACCTTTGCACCTGCTCTCCCATCTGCCTGGAACACTGTCCGCGCAAGAGTGCACACACGTCACTTCCTCATCACCTTCTTTAGCTCTCTGTTCAAATGTCACCTTCTCAGAGATCTTCTTGGACACGATTTTACTGTGTTTTTTCTTTTCTTTTTTTTGAGATGGAGTTTCGCTCTTTTGGCCCAGGCTGGAGTGCAATGGTGCGATCCTGGCTTACTGCAACCTCTGCCTCCTGGGTTCAAGTGATTCTCCTGCCTCAGCCTCCCATGTAGCTGGGATTACAGGTGCCACCACGCCTGGCTAATTTTGTATTTTTAGTAGAGATGGCGTTTCACCATGTTGGCCAGGCTGGCCTTGAACTCCTGACCTCAGGTGATCCCCCTGCCTCGGCCTCCCAAAGTCCTGGGATTACAGGCTCGAGCCACTGTGCCTGGCCCTGGACACAATTTTACTAATAGCATGTTTTATTCTCCTTACCTTGCTTTATTTTTCTTCACAGTGCTCGTCACCACCTGACATACTCTGAGTTACTAGAATGTAAGCTTCATAATGGCAGGGACTTTTCCCTGTCTGGTTTGCCATAGTATGTCCAGAGCCTCACCCAGGCCTGACACAGAGCAAATGCTGGGTCTGTTTGCTGAGTGAATAAATCATTGTCTCCTTTGCAGAAGAAAACGTGCCAAGAAGGCAGGGGGGTCCCCAGCTATGTCACACACATTCATCTTTCAGGCAAGTCTAGACATCTAGCCAGAGACTCAAAGCTCACGGCCAGAATTATCTAGCTGGATGGTCTTTAAAAAAGACCTGCCACTTAGAAACAGATCTGTATAGGGGTTAAGAGGATAAACTTGGGACATAATCTGCCTGGGTTTGGATCTTGCTTCTGCCATGTATTACATGATGGTGGGCAAAAAATATATATTATTTTTTTCCCTTTGGGACAGAGTTTTGCTATGTCACCGAGGTTGCAGTGCAGTGGCACAATCTCAGCTCACTTGCAACCTCCGCTTCCTGGATTCAAGCAATTCTCCCTGCCTCAGTCTCCTGAGTAGCTGGGATTACAGGTGCATGTCACCATGCCTGGCTAATTTTTTAATTTTTAGTAGAGACGGGGGTTTCACCATGTTGGCCAGGCTGGTCTCGAACTCCTGACCCCAGGTGATCCGCCCGCCTTGGTCTCCTAAAGTGCTGCGATTACAGGCAGGAGCCACCATGCCCAGTCAATTTTTTTGGATTTTAGAACCTATATTACAACACCGGCGAGATCCAGGGGCAACTCTCCATAAGCAAGTATATGATTTGCACAACAAAATCTTTAAAAATTCTAAATAGTCACACATCAGTTCAGAGTGGGTATTGCCAGCAAACAAGTTCAAAGCCAGGTGAGATTGGGCTACCAGGTAAGTTGCAAAACAAAGAAAAGATCTTTCAGTTTTACAACGTTTTGGATTTTAAAGTTATAGACAAAGGATTGCAGACCTGTAAATATTCTTTAACATTTCTTTTTTAGTGTCTGGCATCCCCAACCACCCTGAAAATGTGAATTAGCTGGGCAGGATTTTTGTTTTAGACACTGCTATAATAACGTGGGCTTGAGCAGTGCCTATTAGACTAGCACCGTTCAAGCCCCGGTTATAGTAGTGTAACATCGGTTGCACGGAGCCTTCCATATAGTAAACACTCAGTAAAAGTGGATGTGCTGAAGTCACCTATGCAATGGCCAGGTCAGGACTTGAAACCCCAAGACTCCAACCCTCAGGCCAGTCTTTATCTTAATTTATTTGACTTACTCAACAAATGTTTAGTGAACAGCTGCTATGTGTCAACTAAATAGCATAGTATAGTGTTCCTCCTAGAAACTTCAGGAGACAACACAGCAAAAAGGCCAAAGGTCAGACCCTACCCCAGCGCAGGTGGGCGATTGCCTAGGCGACAGAGACTCCCTTCGGCCGCATCCTCCATAGAAACCATGACAGATGCCAAGTTTGACAGCGGAGGAGCTGTCAAACTTCCCACAACTTCCGCCCATCTCCGCCTTAGCCATGCCCAACACGGAGCCAAAGGTGGCTTCGGAAGCTGAAGAGGAAGCCAGTAAACCACGCTACCGGGAGCCGCTCTCATTCCGAACCCCGACCGCAGGGGCGCCTGCCTCCCACAAAGGGCCGTGCTGACGTCACGGACACCCCAGCCGAGCTGCGGCTAGGGGGTCGGGGGACGTACGGCCATTCCGCCTCGCTTCCCCTCACCTCTTTACTTAGGGACGGGGTTGGGATTCTAGGCTTCTGCAGCCTGACCCTCGGATCCTCCGCAGTTACCGGGACTCACCTTCTCGGTTGCCCCGCGAAAACTTCCGCTGGGCGGAGAGCGCTGCGCGCGCATCCTCAGTCTGTGGCGTCCGCGCAGGCGCCGCGGACTTCCCGACAGCCCCTGGGCTTCGCCTACCTGGGAACTCCGTTTCCCAGAGGCCTCCGCGGCAGGCCCGCCCTCTGATTCCAGACGGAATGCGGAATATTCCGTCATTGCTCATCCCCCTCCCCTCCGTTCTAGCCTCTTTGGAAGGCCTTCTGGTTCTACTGCGCATGTGTCAGTGTGAAACCAATCGGAATACACCGTGAGGCATCGCTCCGCCAATCAGAGGTCACATTACCACTTCTCCCGCCTCAACTCCGCCCCTTACTTCCGCGCGTTTTCTCAGAAACCCCGTCTCAACGCGTTTCCATGGCAACCTACCGCTTGCTCTTCGGAAGAGGGGAAGACTCCCAATCTTCTAATAAAGGCAAGAAGCTAATTAGATGATTATTTAACAAGGTAAAAATCTGGACTACAAATCCTGATGCCGCCTGGTCCTGATTCTGTTTCTACTCCACTCCCAGAGTGATAAGGCTGAAGAAGCGGGAGGAGATGGGAAGGCGAATGAAGTCGCCCGCACAGCCCTCTGGGAAATAGAGTCCTGGCGCTGGCGCGGAGGATCCTGGGTGCAGCCGCTCAGAGAAGCTTCTCGCGCGCAGGAAGTTGGTGCGAGTAGGCTCGTGTGCGAGGAGTTGAAACTCCCAGTCCCTCGAGGCTGGGGTTGCGTCTGTTGACGCGGCGGATTACAATCCCGAGGTACGGACATGCTGGGGCTGAGGGTCTTGCGGGCTCGGTCCTTCCTGAGAGGTGACGGAATGCAAGTGGGGGCGACTTCGGCAAAAGGGTGCGTCGTCTTGGGCGGCGGTTGTCTGGGTGGAGGTGTGAACCGTCTTTCACAGTCTGTTAGGAAAACCGCTCAAGGACCGGGCACGGTGGATCACTCCTATAATCCCAGCACTTTGGGAAGCCTTGGCGGGGGATCACTTGCGTTCAGGAGTTCCTCGAACCCCTTTCTCTACTGAAAATACAAAATTAGCTGAGCGTGGTGGCGGGCGCCTGTAATCCCAGCTACTCGGGAGGCTGAGGCAGGGGAATCGCTTGAACCCAGGAGGCGGAGGTTGCAGTGAGCTGAGATCCGGCCACTGCACTCCAGCCTGGGTGACAGAGCGAGACTCCGTCTCAAAAAAAAAAAAAAAAAAGACCCTATGTGGCCTGTGGCGATCCAGGTGAAGTTTTGCGGTCAGTTTATAAATCAAGTTCCGTTCTTTGGAGCATTTAAAGGACCGTGGATCTGTTGTATTTGTTCCATTTGGTACATGTGGAAACTGAAGCTTAGAGAAGGTAAATGATCTGGAAGGAGGGGCAAGACTCTCGGGCCCAAGGTTTTCAGCCCGATAATTGTTTGGCTTAAGTCACTCTGGGCTGGATGACCTTGGGCTCCACCTCTGGGCCCTCATTCTTTCCTCCCAGGGCTAAGAGTATATGAGATGTGGACAGAATGTGATTTGGTAACTGCAGACAGGGGTCTCAAGCGCAGCTGTCTGTGAGGGCCAGGCAGATAACATACAGGCAAGAAGAGAACTGGTCCAGGTGAGGCTGCGGGGCCTTGGGGAGCACTTGCCTCATATAAAGGGGAGAGTTGTGTTTGTTTTTTTTTTTTTGTTGTTGTTTGTTTGTTTTGGAGACAGAGTCTCGCTCTGTCATCCAGGCTGGAGTGCGGTCTCACTGGAACCTCCACCTCGGGTTGAAGCAATTCTCCTGCCTCAGCCTCCCAAGTAACTGGAATTACAGCCATGCACCACCACGGCTAATTTTAGTATTTTTGGTAGAGACGAAGGTTTCACCATGTTGACCAGGCTGGTCTCAGACTCCAAACTTCAGGTGATCTGCCCACCTCGGCCTCCCAAAGTGCTGGGATTACAGGCATGAGCCACTGCACCCAGCCGCTTTTTAAACTTAAATTTATTTATTTATGTTTTTGGAGGCGGGATCTTTCTCTGTCACCCAGGCTGGAGTACAGTGACACAATCATAGCTCACTGCAGCCTTGTGATCCTCCTACCTCAGCCTCCCAAGTAGCTGGGACTACAGGCACGTGCCACCACAACTTGCTTATTTTAAAATTTTTTTGTAGAAACAAGGTCTTGTTACGTTGCCCAGGCTGGTCTCGAACCCCCTTCAGCCTCCTAAAGTGCTGGGATTATAAGCATCCCCCACTTGCCTAGCACTGGTCGGAGAGCTTTAAATGGGCTCCAGTGAACTAACTTCGTGGGATGTAGACCCAGTGTTGCCAAATCCTAGGATGTTTCAGCAGTTGGAAACCTAATTTTTAGGTGAAATTTTCCAGTTTTCAAGTTTGAGACTAGTGAGCCATGCTTGAATTTTCTTTCAAAACATTCTGTCTGCCAACAAACATTATGGACCAAATATCTGTCAACTGAGTTATACTCATAGATTAAGGCTTAACCTCTGACATGTAGAAAAACTCATTGTTCAGTAGAATTAGCATTTATTGTAGGTCTACCACATTCCCATATCTGTAGTCTCAAAAATCTGGAAAACTCAGAACAAATATTTTTTTTTCGTAAATTTAGTATTCATGCCTTACCTGAACTACGACAGGGTATTTTTTTAAATATAAATTTAAATTATTCTACCTAGAATGAATGATTATACCTTTCTCTAGAAATGGTAAAGTGTTCAATTATGAAGTGCAGCCTGATCCACGCTGTGCTGGGATTTTGTTTTGTTTTGTTTTTGTTTTTGAGACCAAGTCTCGCTCTGTCGCCCAGGCTGGAGTGCAATGGCACAATCTCGGCTCACTGCAAGCTCCACCTCTTGGGTTCACACCATTCTCTCACCTCAGCCTCCCAAGTAGCTGGGACTACAGGCGCCCGCCACCATACCTGGCTAATTTTGTTTTTGTATTTTTAGTAGGGACGGGGTTTCACCATGTTTGTTAGCCAGGATGGTCTCGATCTGACTTCGTGATCCGCCCACCTCAGCCTCCCAAAGTGCTGGAATTACAGGCATGAGCCACCACGGCCAGCCCTGCACTGGGATTTTAATGAAATATGCCATATATATGCCATATCACCTTTTTAAAATAAAAGTTGAATGTCAAAGCACATCTGGTGTCGGAGTTTGAAGAATTTGTGGACTTGTGTCATTGGTAAGTGATCCGTGCTGCTTTGTGATATGAAGTGCTTTCAGCACTCCGCAGATATATGCCACTTGGTCCACGCAATGGATACAAATGGGTAAAGATGTCTGTGGTACAATGTTTTGCATATTATGGGTCATGAAAATAACTGGGTGGGCAGTGACTATGTTTTTTTGTTTTTTTTTTTTAGACTGAGTCTCGCTCTGTCGCCCAGGCTGCAGTGCAGTGGCGTGACCTCGGGTCACTGCAAGCTCTGCCTCCCAGGTTCACACCATTCTCCTGCCTCAGCCTCCCGAGTAGCTGGGACTACAGGTGCCAGTCACCATGCCCAGCTAATTTTTTGTATTTTTGGTAGAGACGGGCTTTCACCGTGTAAGCCAGGATGGTCTTGATCTCCTGACCTCGTGATCTGCCGGCCTCAGCCTCCCAAAGTGCTGGGATTACAGGCGTGAGCCACTGCGCCCAGCCGATTTTTTTTTTTTTAATGAATGAGAATAAAAAAAGACTAGAATAGAAAATATCCCAGTACATCTTACATTGCAGAGTAAGTATTGCTTCATGAAACTTTTGTTTAGTTACACTGTGTATTTGAGTAGTCATGATACTTTTTTTTTCTTTTTTTTTTGAGATGGAGTCTCACTGTGTTGCCCAGGCTGGAATGCAGTGGCACCATCTCCGTTCACTGCAGCCTCCGCCTCCCGGGTTCAAGTGATTCTTTGCCTCAGCCTCTCGAGTAGCTGGGATTACAGGCACGTGCCACCAAGCCTAGCTAATTTTTGTATTCTTAGTACAGACGGGGTTTCAGCATATTGGCCAGGCTGATCTTGAACTCCTGACCTCAGGTAATCTGCCCACCTTGGCCTCCCAAAGTACTGAGATTACAGGCGTGAGCCACTGTCCCAGGCTTGACTACATATTAGTGTTGTTACTGTGGGTAATGGTTAAAACAAAAGTTGAAATACTTTTTTTTTTTTTTTTTTTGAGACGGAGTCTCGCTCTGTTGCCCAGGCTGGAGTGCAGTGGCCAGATCTCAGCTCACTGCAAGCTCCACCTCCTGGGTTTACGCCATTCTCGTGCCTCAGCCTCCCGAGTAGCTGTGAGGTGCCTGCCATCTCACCCGGCTAGTTTTTTGTATTTTTTAGTAGAGATGGGGTTTCACTGCGTTAGCCAGGCTGTTCTTGCTCTCCTGCCCTCGTGATCCGCCCGCCTCGGCCTCCCAAAGTGCTGGGATTACAGGCTTGAGCCACCGCACCCGGCCAAGTTGAAATATTTCTGTTGTAGAGATAGCGGCCAGGTGCGGTGGCTCACACCTGTAATCCTAGCACTTTGGGTGGCCGATGAGGGCAGCTTACTTGAGGTCAAGAGTTCGAGAACAACCTGGGCAACAAGTGAGATCCTGGCCCTACAAAAAGTGAAAAAGATTAGCTGGACGTGGTGGCACATGCTTGTAGTCCCAGTTACTTGAGAGGCTGATGTTGGAGGATTGCTTAAGCCCAGGAGATTACAGTTGCAGTGAGCCATGATTGTGCCGCTGTAGTACTCCAGCCTGGCAGCAGAGCAAGACCTTGTCTCAAAAAAATAAAATAAAATAAGGAACCGTTTTGGAGGCCGATTTACCTGAACCCAAATTCTAGAGATGATAATCAGAAATCCCAGAAGCATTGTTCCATTGGTTCTTCAGACACCTTCATTCTGTCAACAACTGTAGGTGCCTTTACACCTACTGTGAAAGCACCTCCTGTACATTAAGTGACACAGCAGTGAGCAAGACAGAAGTTCCCACTGCGGCCATAGACTTTCCTCACCAAATCTCCTAAGCGTGTTTTTACTGACTCTGTTAGGTGCTAACAGTGGTGGCGAAGCTGTTCTGTAGGTTCTGAAGCACAGTGGAGATGTGGGGCTGGGGTAGCTTCAGTAAATACAGTTGTTGTTGTCCCCTGCAGGGAGACTCACACTGGGACTTGTCTTCCTCCTCCTGGACATTTTGGGGGCTCGGCAGCATGGACAGCGAGTCAGCCATGGGCGGAAGGGAGACTTTCTCACAGCTCCCTTGTGCTTCCCACAGCCCTGCCAGCCGGGAACACGGAGGGGAAGGAGGAGGAGCTTAAAAGAGGCTACTGAAGCCCAGTTGGCCATGACTGAGGTGAGTTGAATGTCGCTCTGTCTTCATCGGTCACCCCCAAAGGCAGGAAAGTTGGCTTTCCTTTGTGGCCGAGGTGAGTTGAAGGCCGCTCTGTGTTAATCAGTCACCCCCAAAGGCAGGAAAGTTGGCCTGCCTTTGTTTTGGCCTCCCTGTCCCACGGTGGCTCCCAGGTGATTTTTAAAGGGAAGCTCACATGCTGTTCTTTTCTGCTTGTACTCTTCTGGGAACCCCTATTGCTTATAGGATCAATTCCAGGTTTTTCAGCCTTCCTGTGTGTTCTAGGTTCTACCCACCTTTGCACCATCTTCTCCCATTTCTCTAGATGACCAGTACTCCCTTTGGCCTAGTAGTAAAACTTGATTGTGTACTTTCCAGCAGCTTCCTTGCCTTTGCTCAGGTTGGGTCATCTGCTGGAATCCCCTGTCCCTTTTCCATCTGGTAATGTCTCACACAGCCTTTAAGACCCGGCTCAGTTCCCCAGCTCTTCCCTAGGCACTCAGTACTTTCCCACTGTGACCTTCCATAGCGCCCTCTGCTGCCTCCACTGTAGCACAGATCCATCTAGATATGGATGTTCCTGCCCATACCTGTCATCCCGACCAGACTAGATGCTCCTTGGGGACACGAACTGATGGGGATTCATCTCTGGGTCCCCAGGGCCCAGCACAGGCCAGGCACACAGGAAGCCTCATGAGGTATTAGGTGAATGTACGAATGAATCAATGAATGATGCATGAAACCATCTCTCTATCTGGTAAATATCTGTTCATCCTTAGTGATCCAACTTTAATGACCTCCCCTCCAGGAAGCTTTCCCTGACCTCAAGGCAATGGCCTCCCTCCTTCCTCTGGCCCACACAGCCCTCGATACGTCCCTGTGCCACAGACCTCCTTCCCTCATGTCTCTTCATCAGACCATGAGCTCCATGAGGCCAGGAACCAGGTCTGACACACATCTGTGTCCCTAGTGCCCACAGTGTGGTCTGGCACACAAGGTAAATGGTTGCCACATATGTGCTCTGACCTTGTCACTTTCCTGTGGCTCCCCAGTGCCTCAGGGATCAAGTCTGCCCTGTCTTCCCACCTTCTGCATCACTGAGACCAGGGGCCCTTGTCCAGCACAGTCTGGGAGTGTGAGGAAAGGAAGCCCCTCAAAGGTCCTCTGTGATCTGGCTCCTGCTGAAAAAACTGCTTGACTGGTACTCTTGACAGGATATAGACAGCAACAATTTCTATTATAAGTGTCAGAAATCGACTTACGCAGTCAGGAGACTACTAATTATATAACCAAAAGTCCAGAGGTAGGGCTGTCATCATCTGCAAGAGTGATTGGGACTCAGTTTATTGTCCCCATCTTGAACCTCGCTTAGTATGGGTTCCATCCTTGATGAGCTCCTTCCCTTGTCCCAAAACAGCTATCAGGACCATGTGCTGCTTTGCCTCCTTCGACAAGTATTTACTCTGTGCCTGCCATGTGTGGGCTTTGTTATAAGTCTGGACTAGGGAAACAGTTTAGGCGGTTCCTGTCCTCATGAAGCTCACGTTATTGCGAGTGACAGTGTATGAGCTTGCTAGGGCTGCTGTAACAAAGTACCACACACTGGGTGGCTGAAAACAACAGAAATGGATGGTCTCGCAGTCCTGGAGGCCAGAAGTCTGAGATGGGGGTGTTGTCAGGGCTGGATCCTTCTGAGGCTGCGAGCCAGGCCTCTCCCCTAGCTTCTGGCAGTTTGCTGGCCAGCTTCGGTGTTGCTTGGCCTAGAGAGGCATCACCCCAGTCTCCGCCTTCATCTTCCCAGGATGTTCTCCTCGTATCTTCACATTGTTTTCCCTCAGCCTGTGTTTGTCTTTTTGTCCCCATTTCTCCTGTTTATAACAACTTCAGTCATGTTGGATTAGGACCCACCCTGGTGACCTCATCTCAGCTTGATCACCTCTGTAAAGACCCCATTTCCAAATAAGGGCAAATTCTGAGGTACTGGGAATTAGAACTTCATTGTATCTTTTTGGAGGGTTACAGTTCAACCCATACCACACAGTAAAATGCATTCAGTAAATCACATAGAATGCAGGCAGTATTAAGGATTGTGGAAGAAAGGGATAGGGAGACTCCGGGTGGATTTGCTGTTTTATACAGAGGGGTCGGAGAAGGCCTCATGGAGAAGAGGCATTTAAGCAGAGAACTGAGGGACTCTTGACTCTAAGATGGGAGCTGGCAGGTGTGGTCGGGGAGCAGCAAGGAAGCTGGTGTGGCTGGAGCAGAGTGGATGAGCAGGAACGGGGGAGAAGGTGAGGCCTGAGGGATAGCTGGGGCCTGATCTTTAGGGCCCTGGAGATCATTGTATGGCCTTTGTCTTTTTTTTTTTTTTTTTTTTTGAGACGGAGTCTCGCTTTGTCGCCCGGGCTGGAGTGCAGTGGCCGGATCTCAGCTCACTGCAAGCTCCGCCTCCCGGGTTTACGCCATTCTCCTGCCTCAGCCTCCCAAGTAGCTGGGACTACAGGTGCCAGCCACCTCGCCCGGCTAGCTTTTTTTGTATTTTTTAGTAGAGACAGGGTTTCACTGTGTTAGCCAGGATGGTCTCGAACTCCTGACCTCGTGATCCGCCCGTCTCAGCCTCCCAAAGTACTGGGATTACAGGCTTGAGCCACCGCACCCGGCCGGCCTTTGTCTTTAAATGCGATGAATCCGGAGGCCATTGGAGGGTTTGGAGCAGAGGATGGACAGGATTTGTTGTAAGTAGAAACAGGATTCCCGTGGCTCGTCTACCCAATTCCTGCTTAGCATCTCATTGGGACGACTGTTTCAGGATCTTGCTGCTGCTGTAACAACACAAACCTGGGGGCTTAAAAACAACACAAATTTATTATTTCACAGCCTCTAGAACTATAGGAAATACATTTCTTTTCTTTATAAATTACCCAGTTACAGCAACAGAAGATGGACTAATACACTGTGTGACTTGGAGAAAGTGACTATTTGGGCCTTGATTTTGTTTTCTATAAATTGGGGATAATCCTGCCTCAGAAAGGAGTCAGGCGGTTTAGTGAGTCACTGCACCTAAAGCATTGAACCATTGCGGGCATGCAGAAAGCTGTTGGCCAAAGAAGGGCTTTTGCAGTCAGATGCCTGGAGCGTTGGGCTGGGCAGTGTGAGCCAGAGTGGAATTGCCCCTTTGTGGAGCTCTTCCTTTGTGCTAAGTACTGTGCAGTCACCTCCCAGCAGTATTTCAGTTGCTTCCTGTAGCAGCCCTGATGAGATGGAACTCATTGGTCCCATTTCACTAGGGGAGCAGGAATTGGGGTCACAAGAGACATGCAGCTTACTTGCCAGTAGTCACTCGTAAGTGAAGGTAGTAGGGCCAAACCTCAAAGCCAAACTAAAGAGAGGTGGTTTTCATTCTTCCTTAAAATGTGCCTGTGTGTGCATGCACATGTGTGCCTGTGCCCACATCGATGGAGATTTGGAAGAGACACAGCAGTCGTGGTTTCACCTAGAGATGGGGTGTGGGGGGCAGGCTTTCACGTTTTATTGTCGGTACTTCTCAAGTATTTGAATTTTTATCCTAAACATCCATTAACTGGCCAGGTACGGTGGCTCATGCCTGTAATCCCAACACTTGAGGAGGCAGGGGCAGGAGGATCACTTGAGGCCAAGAGTTTGAGACCGGCCTGGGCAACATGGCAAGACTCCTACTCTACCAAACAAACAAACAAACAAAAAATTAGCTGGGTCTGGTGGCACATGCCTATAGTTCTGGCTACTTGGAGGCTGAGGCAGGAGGATTGCTTGAGTCCAGGAGATCAAGGCTATAATCGTGCCACTACTCCAGCCTGGGTAACAGTGTGAGACACTCTCTCTCTTTCTGTCTCTCTCTCTCTCTATATATATAATATATATATGATATAAATTATATATATAATTTACAAATTACCAGATTTATAAATCTACCATAATTTATAAATGATAGAAAGGAACCATTCCTTATAGTGAAAACCTAAGCCAATAAAAGGAGAGTCAAGCATTTACCTACCTGTCCATATGAATTCTACAACTGACTAGCCAAATATAGAAATTTTTTTTTTTTTTTTAGGCAGGGTCCACTGTCACTGTCATCCAGGCTGGAGTGCAGTGATGTACACAGCTCACTGAGCCTTGATTCCTTGGGGCTCCTGTGATACTCGCACCTCAGCCTCCCTGAGTAGCTGGGACTACGGTGCAATATGTAAATTATATATAAAATATATGTAATTATATATAAAATAAAATTATATATAATACATATATTATATATACATTAAATGATGTATATATACGCTATATACACACACACATACATATAAATAATAATAAACACTTATTAACTAGAAAAGTTTTAAAATGAAAGATGGCATCACTAAAAGTTGGACAACCAGCTAGGAGCCTTAGGTAGTCATGGGGCCTAAAGTGGACCTGGTACCATCTGTGAGTGGGTCTTTCCCCCAGAGGCTGTACTGACTCAGTCAGGCCTCTGCTCCCCTGACCAGCTCACAGGAAATGTGCAGCCAGGGGAGCAGCCAGGTGATACTGCATAGAAGCAGCTCGCCACATTCAGAACGTGAAATCCCAAATCAGGAGCATGGAGGATGAAGAAGGCACAGGGGTACAGCTGTAGATTTAAAAATCTCAGAGCTACATCAGTTACACGCAGGGTATGGGCTCCCCTGGATTCTGATTGAGACAAGCTAACTATAAAGACACACCACTAGGCTGGGCATGGTGTCTTATGCCTGTAATCCCAGCACTTTGGGAGGCCGAGACAGGCAGATCACGAGGTCAGGAGTTCGAGACTAGCCTTGCTCACATGGTGAAATCCTGTCTCTACTTAAAAATGCAAAATTAAAATTAGCTGGGTGTGGTGGTGTGCACCTGTAATCCCAGCTACTCAGGAGACTGAGGCAGGAGAATCGCTTGAACCCGGGAGGCAGAGGTTGCAGTGAGCCGAGATCGTGCCATTGCACTCCAGCCTGGGCAATAGAGTGAGACTTCGTCTCAAAAAAAAAAAAGGGGACACACCACTGAGACGTCAGCCTAATCTGTATACAGATTTCGAATGTGGTCTAGGTGTTCAGTGACTAAGGAGTTACTGCTCATACTGAAGTCTTCACAGGTGAAATCAGATGGCCCCTGGTGATGGGTTCATGGTTGGTAATTATATACATCTCTCTACTTGTATGTATGTTTGAAAATTTACAAAATCTTGAATGAACACTAAAAAAAGCAAAAGTGTGAAATAAATAGATTTTTAGGACCAGACAGACCTGAGTTCAGTCTCACCTGTGTTAACCTTGGTTGACATTCTGTCCCCTGGTCAAGACTCCTTTTCTTTGACTACAAAATACAGGGGTTTCCAATCTCTTACGTCTCAAGATTCTTGTGAGGCTGAGGCTGGGATAGTTTTTGTGAATGGCCTGGCAGATTGGGCCCTGAGTGAGCTTTTGGGCTCCTCCCTGACCCCAGCCTCTGAGTGACCAATAGTGTATTGTGTTTTAGGAATTTGTGACCCTCAAGGACGTCGGCATGGACTTCACCTTGGAAGATTGGGAGCAGCTCGGGCTGGAACAGGGGGACATGTTCTGGGACACAGCATTGGACAACTGCCAGGACCTCTTCCTGCTGGGTGAGTGTTCCCTGTCCCCAGGGGCCTACTCACTGTCCTGCTTGGTGATCACCTGTGCTCTCCCCCAGCCACAGGGTGAAATCCTGGGCTCCTCTGAATCCACATGACCTAACCCAGCAGTTCTCAGCTGGCCAAGGAGACATTGGCAATGTGTGGAGACATTTTTGATTGTTACTTCTTGGGCCAGCAGCGTGCTGCTAACATCTGGCTGGTGGAACCCAGGGAGGCTGCCACACATCCTGCAGTGCACAGGAGAGCCCCACAACCAAGGACTGGCCTATGCCAGTGTCAGTAGTGCTAAGCCTGGGAAACCCTGCTCTGGCCCCATCTGCCTCCCCAGCCTCGTCTTCACCACTTTTCTGCTTGTAGTCAGTCATTCTTCAAGCTGAGACTTCAGGGTCTTCCAGTTGCCCTCCCCTCTGCCTAAGTGGCTCTCAGGGCTTACCTTCTTCAAGTCTGACCTGCGACCCTGTGAGAACTCCGTATCTCCTCTCCTACTCATCTTGGCCATCGCTCCATCACGTTCTAACTACCATTTTATCATCAGAGCGGGAGCTGTGTGAGGACAGGGGCGTGTCCACAGTGATTGGAACAAACAGTTCCTGCTCCAGGGCCCAGCGGATGGCTCTAAATTAATGAACGATTGAGTAGCAGCTCTTCGGACTTGCTCGTTCAATCCTCCAGTCACCCCATGAGGAAGCTGGGTTGTCCCTCTTGTGCCGAATGGTCTGAAACTGAGGTTGAAAGAGAGGCAGTCACCTTCCCAGCCATGCCAGTGTCCCCAGGACACCCACAGCTCCAGTGATTGACTAGGATTCCCGGGACTCATCCTGTAGTCAGACTCATGGCTAAGACTGACTACAGTGAAAAGAGTCAGAGCAGTCAGCAAAGGGAGGAGGTAAATGGGGCAGAGTCCAAGGGAGCCAGGCACAAGCTTCCAGAATTCTCTCTCAGGGGAGTCACATGGGACATGCTTAATTCCCCCAGCAATATTGTAGAATGTGGTATCACGTGTGAAATGCTGTCCACCAGGGAAGCTCATCAGAGCCTCAGTGCCAGGGTTTTTACTGGGGTCCGGTCACGTGGGCCCCTTTGCCTGGCACATACCAAAATTGCAGACTCCCAGAAGGAAAGCAGGTGTAAGCCACAGTGTTCGCAGAGTTTAGGTCCAGGGAGCGTGTCTCTTCAGTTCTGGAGACACGGGGTACCCCCCTGAAATCCAGCCTTGCCAGCAGGCCTTTCCCAGGAGAGCAGCCAGCCTGCTGTGTCGCCCTCTTCCGCACACCAGTGTCACACAGTGAGAGAGCGGCAGGGCCCAGACTCCAGCTAAGGTCTGTGCAGCCCCAAGGCCACATCACCCCAGCTGCCCATCAGTGTCACCTCATTAGCTCATTTTCCCTCTCTGTTGCCTCAGTTCTTTCTTTTTGAAGAACCAGAAAAATAATTTACTTCAAAAGATGAAAGCAGTAAAAGATAACACACTGTGGAAACTGTCATTTGATAGAATCTCATCACATTGGGCAGACTTTCTCCAGACTGAGCAGTGTGTGCTAAGAAGCATCTAATGGGAGGTCCTACCTCAGTGTCGTTTTGAATTTTTAAACTACAGCCCACAGTAAGAAGTGTGTTTACCTTGACTGCCCCTTCACCCATTTGCGTGTATGTATGAGTAGTGTATCCACTTCCTATTGCTGTTGTTACACATAGCACAAACGCAGTGGCTTCCACCGGCACGCTTGTATTATGTTATAGTCCTGGAGGCCAGGAGTTCCAAATGCATGTGGCTGGGCTGGAGGCGAGGTGTTGGCAGGGCCATGTTCCTTCTGGAGGCTCCAGCACATACAGTCCTCTCCTGGCCCGTTGCCAGCTTCTGGAGGTCACCTGTATTGCTTGACTCATGGCCTCTCAGTCTTCAAAGCCAGCAGTGGCGTTTTCTCTGCTGTAGCCTGTGTCCCTCTTGGATGATGACTCTGGTCCCTTACTTGGGGAAGCTTGTAGAGGGTAGGGCTCAGGACTGCTTGGACCCTGGGACCCTGACATCATCTGTCCTTGGCCCATGGAGGCCTCGGGCGTTGTGTGGCCCATGGGTCCGTGAGTGAACCATGAATGGCTAAGGAAGTGCGTGCCTCTCCACCTGGCAGATTCTGCCCATTAGAGAGCTGTCACAAGTCCTTTGTGTCCCCAGCCCCAGCTGTCACAGCTTTGATCACCCTGGATTGTGATTGTTTGGCTCCCTCTCTATCACTGGACTGGGAACCCTACAGGACAGGCATCCCCAGAGTCGCCCAGGCAGCACCTGGCCCACAGGAGCCGTGTGCAGGATAAAGCATAGAAAAGTCAGGAGAGCCAGGAGGTTCTCACTGAGTGTCTGGATGACCCTCCATGTCCTGGTTAGATGACAATGCTGTTCTCTCCCTGCAGACCCCCCAAGACCCAACCTGACCTCCCACCCAGATGGCGGCGAAGATCTGGAGCCTCTGCCAGGAGGAAGCCCAGAAGCAGCGGGCCCTGGTGAGTGGATGGAGAGGGGCCCCCTGTGTACCTTCTGTCCTCCAGACCTCCATCCTGGGGCTGCCGCCAGCTCTCCCACAGGTCTACCGAGACATTACAACGCTTAGTTTCAGGACTTTACTCGCCACTTCCTGGCTTCCACCCCCTCATCCTGGGAGCTGGGGGCGATCCGAACATTTTTATAGACCCTCACTCTGGTGTCTCTCCACCTAGCCCTTCAGCACAGGGCTATCCTGGTGCCTCTCCGCAGCTCCTCCTCTTCCTTCCAGACTCAACAAGGAGACGCCCTCCACTCTCTGAGTTGGTCTCTGCTTTCCTGCCTTGTGCTTCCTGGGTGTGTTGACCCTCATTCTACTTCTTTTACCTCCTTTCCTTCAGGTCCATTTTTCCTTCCTATCCCTGGGGCACAGCAAATGGCCACATTAGGGAGTAACTTAAGCCTAGGCCTGAATGCTGCCAAGAGCATCTGCCCTGCCATCTCCCAAGCCAGGGTTCCTCCAGGTGGATCAGGTTAGGTGGTGAGGATTCCTGGGGTATTACCCATGGTAGAGACATCCCCAGTAGGAGAAAGCAGAGGCAGCTGCCTTGCCTGGCATGGGAGGCTTCTCTCATTGTTTCTTTATCTGCATGAGAAGCAGGGCCCTGAACCAGAGAGCACAGGAGTCTCAGGCTGTACCCAACCCAGTCAGTCTGTAGCTCCCTTCTTGGCTCACCACACTCAAGCTCGTGTACATGAGGCCTCTGCAGCCTCCTGTTCAGCACATCAGTGTCCCTCGTAGGTGACTAACCCATGCACAGGCTCTCACAACCTCTGCTTTCTGTTTCTGTCACCTCAGCATATTGGCTGTTTCCAAGCATGGGTAGCCATGCCTTTACTAACAAATACACTTCCATATCCTCTAGTAGTGACACTCGAGTTGCATAGTTACCACGTAAGCGTCTTTCCCCTTTAACGGTGTGCCTTTCTTGGAAGCAGGGCTTAGCTGATTCACCCTGTATTCCCAGCTCCTGACATCATGCTTGGCACATAAGGGGTGCCTATTACATGTCTGTCGGTGCATTTGAGGCAGAGGGAACAACATGAGCACCGGTGTGGTGAGGAGAGTGAGCTGGATATCTGTGGGAGAGATGAGCAGAGGCAGAGGTGACAATTCAGAACAAGGTGTGATTTCAGAAGGCTTTCATTTGCAAGTTTTAATTCCAGGTGGAGAGACTTTAAGCAGTCTCATAGATACTCAGAAGGTGAGTCAAGAACTGCAGAAGGGATAGGCTGGAAAAGGTACGATGATAGAGGAGAGGAGAGATGGGGAGACTGGAGGCATACAGCAGAGCAGGGACATTCATGTTTTGTGAAGGATCCCAGAGAGCATACAGCTTGGTAGTTAAGAATATGGGGGCCAGGCATGGTGGCTCATACCTGTAATCCCAGCACTTTGGGAGGGCAAGGCAGGCAGATCACTTGAGGTCAGGAGTTCGAGACCAGACTGGCCAACATGCTGAAACTCTGTCTCTACTAAAAATACAAAAATTAGCTGGGTGTGGTAGTGGGCGCCTGCAGTCCCAGCTATCAGGAGGCTGAGGCAGGAGAATCACTTGAACCCAGGAGGCAGAGGTTGCATTGAGCTGAGATCGTGCAGCACTTCAGCCTGGGCAACTGAGCAAGACTCAGTCTCCAAAAAATATATATATATATACACACATATACATACATACATACATATATGGGGTCAGAGGGGTTTAAATCCTCTGCTGCCCACTTAGCTTTAAGAAGCAGAAACGTGCCTACCTTACGGGAGGTTGTCGAGTATAACAGAGTGCCTGAGGCACTCCTGCCTGTGAGCAAGCATGCCATGAATGGGATTTACTGTCTGTGAATTTGTCCCATGGCTGCCGCTGTGGCAGTGGATGGATGAGCAGTGGAAGGTCTCCGTTAAAGAGCTTACCTTCTGGTAAGGGTCAGGGGTCAGACCCTTTCATAACCTGTCAAGGTAGAGAATGGTAAGTGCTCAGCTGTTTTTCAAATACAGGGCAGGGGACTTAAAGCAGAATGGGGATGAGGTTGTCAGGGAAGCCTTTCAGAGGAGGGTGATACTCAAGCTGGGTATTAAAAGACTTAGAGGAGTTAGCCCAGGAAGTGCCATCCAGCATGAGGGACCATTAAAAGCACAGAGGAGAAAGTCTGGTAGATTTAGGGAACCGCAAGAGTTCTATGAGGTCAGCACAAAGAGCGCTGGGCTAATACACTCATTTCTCTTCTCCAGGCAGGAAGCCATGGAAGGGTTTAATCAGAGGAGTGATATAGTCAGATCCATTTATTACAAAACCCTTCAGGGCTAGCGTGGAAAACTGGAGAGAGAGAGACAGACAGAGATAGGAGACCAATGAGCAGCCTGGGGTCAGATGGAGTCAGTGATAAAGAGAGGAGAGGAAGGGAGTTGAGACATTTCGATAGAGACCAAATGAAAATAGTGCCAAGTTGAGGGAGAGGTAGGGAGGAGGTTGACTCCTAGGATTCTAGCATGGAGAACTGGATGGATGGTGGAGTGGGGGGAGTGGGGTGTTGTCTGGGATAGAGTATGCAGGATATGAGGAGGAAGATTTTGGTAACAGTGCAGGATAGAGTGGAGCGTAGAAGCAGGTGAGTCCAGGTGACTTTTTAGGGAACTTGGTCAGTCACCTAGTTGTGAAGGTAATGGTCGAATCTCCCTCCTTGTTGAACCCCTGTGGTTTCCCAGCTCCCCTGTTGACCCTCCTGGGAATGGGCTCTCTGTTTTCTTTTTTTTTTTTTTTTTTTTGAGACGGAGTCTCGCTCTGTCACCCAGGCTGGAGTGCTGTGGCCGGATCTCAGCTCACTGCAAGCTCCGCCTCCCGGGCTCACGCCATTCTCCTGCCTCAGCCTCCCGAGTAGCTGGGACTACAAGCGCCTGCCACCTCGCCCGGCTAGTTTTTTGTAGTTTTAGTAGAGACGGGGTTTCACCGTGTTAGCCAGGATGGTCTCGATCTCCTGATCTCGTGATCCGCCCGTCTCGGCCTCCCAAAGTGCTAGGATTACAGGCTTGAGCCACCGCGCCTGGCCGGGCTCTCTGTTTTCTGTGATGCCAGTTCCACATGGGTCACCCCTTTGGGTCCCTTAATGGATAGGCTGGACTCAAGATCCATCACCCCTACTTGCTCTTGTCTGTGTTCTCACCCTTGGTGAACAGGAGACATTTGCACTTACTCTTTCAGATGTGACTGAGACCAAGAACTCTCCTCTGGTGGAGGATTTCTTGGAAGAAGGATTCTCCCAGGAGATTATAGAGATGTTATCCAAGGATGGCTTCTGGAACTCCAATTTCGGAGAGGCCTGTGTAGAGGACACCTGGTTAGATAGTTTGCTAGGCGATCCAGAAAGTCTTCTGAGGTCTGATGTTGCCACCAATGGGGAAAGTCCCACGGAATGCAAGAGTTATGAATTAAAGAGAGGCCTCAGTCCTGTGTCCACCCTTTCCACGGGAGAAGATTCCATGATACATAATGTTTCTGAAAAGACCCTCACACCAGCTGAGTCTAAGGAATATAGGGGTGAGTTTGACTCCTACTCGGACCACAGCCAGCAGGATTCTGTTCAGGAAGGGGAGAAACCATATAAATGTAGTGAATGTGGGAAAAGCAGTGGGAGTTACCATCTTACCCAGCACTGGATTACTCATACTGGGGAGAAACCCACTGTCCATCAAGAGTGTGAGCAAGGTTTCGACCAGAATGCTTCCTTTTCTGTGTATCCGAAAACTCACACGGGCTACAAATCCTATGTGTGTAATGAATATGGGACAACTTTTAGTCAGAGTGCATACCTGTGGCATCAGAAAACTCACACTGGAGAAAAACCATGTAAGAGTCAATACAGTGACCACCCACCCAGTCATGACACACAGCCTGGTGAGCATCAGAAAACTCACACAGATAGTAAGTCCTACAACTGTAATGAATGCGGCAAGGCTTTCACCCGGATCTTGCATCTTATTCGGCACCAGAAGACCCACACTCGGAAACGCTATGAATGTTCCAAGTGCCAGGCGACCTTCAGCTTGAGAAAACACCTCATCCAACATCAGAAAACTCACACTGCAAAAACTACCTCTGAGTGTCGGGAGTGCGGGAAGACTTTTCGGCAGAGTTCGCTGCTCATTGAGCACCAGGCTCTTCATACGGGAGAGAAGCCTTATAAGTGTAATGAATGTGGGAAATCCTTCAGCCATAACTCTACCCTAAAGATCCATCAGCGGGTTCACAGTGGAGAGAAGCCTTACAAATGCAGTGAGTGTGGGAAGGCCTTCCACCGGCACACTCACCTTAATGAACATCGGCGAATTCATACGGGCTACAGACCCCACAAATGTCAAGCATGCATCAAGAGTTTCAGCCGGCCCTCGCATCTGATGCGACATCAGGCCATTCACACTGCAGAAAGGCCCTATCGCTGTGCTGAATGCAAGGAGACTTTCAGCGATAACAGTCACCTTGTGCAACACCAGAAAATGCACACTCTCAAAACCCCGTATGAATGCCAGGAGTGTGGAGAACGCTTCATTTGCAGCTCAACCCTGAAGTGCCACCAGAGTGTTCACACAAGAGAAAAACAAAGATTTGTTGTGAGTGGGAAGATCCTGGATCAGAACCCAGAACAGAAAGAGAAGTGCTTTAAGTGTAACAAATGTGAGAAAACCTTTAGCTGCAGCAAATACCTAACTCAGCACGAGAGGATTCACACCAGTGGGGTGAAGCCCTTTGAGTGTGACCAGTGTGGGAGAGCCTTTGGCCAAAGTACTCAGCTCATTCACCATCAAAGAATCCACTCTAGAGTGAGGCTGTATAAATGGGGTGAGCAAGGGAAAGCCATCAGCAGTGCCTCCCTTCTCAAACTTCAGTCCTCCCACACAAAGGAGCACCCTTTTAAATGTAACGAATGCGGAAAGACCTTCAGCCAAAGTGCACACCTCTCAAAACATCAGTTAATTCATGCTGGAGGGAATCCCTTTAAATGTAGTAAGTGTGACAGAGTCTTCACCCAGAGAAACTACCTTGTTCAGCATGAGCGAACTCATGCCAGAAAGAAGCCCTTGGTGTGTAATGAATGCGGGAAAACGTTCCGTCAGAGCTCGTGCCTTTCTAAGCATCAGAGAATTCACTCAGGTGAGAAGCCCTATGTATGTGACTACTGCGGGAAGGCCTTCGGCCTGAATGCGGAGCTTGTCCGCCACCAGAGAATTCACACTGGAGAAAAGCCTTATGTTTGTCAGGAGTGTGGGAAAGCCTTCACCCAGAGCTCATGCCTTTCTATTCACCGGAGAGTTCACACTGGGGAGAAGCCCTACATATGTGGTGAATGTGGGAAAGCCTTTGCCCAGAAAGCAAATCTAACACAGCACCAGCGAGTTCACACTGGGGAGAAGCCTTACTCCTGTAATGTGTGTGGCAAAGCTTTTGGCCTCAGTGCCCATCTCAACCAGCACCTGAGAGTTCACACCCAGGAGACACTTTATCAGTGTCAACGTTGCCAGAAAGCCTTTCGGAGCCACTCGAGCCTCACCCGCCATCAGCGTGTACACAACAAGCAGCAATACTGGCTGTAGCCATTGGGTGGCAGCAGAGTCCCAGAATATGAGACTTCATGCGCTATCGAAAGTTGGAAACCATCCCATTGCAAGTTTCTCTCCAAATAAATACATCTAAAGATTGATTAGAAAGTTTGTGCACATGTGTTTCATTATAACAGTGAAAACACAAAAATGGAGAAGCTGTACGTCAGGATACAGAGGTAGGCTCTGGAGCCAGTCTACCTGAGTTAAATCCCACCTCTGCCATCTACTACCTAAGTGACCTTGGGAAAGTCAGAAAAATCTCTCAGGGCCTCGGTGTCCTCATCTGTAAAATGGGCATCACCTACCTCAGAGGGCTTTTCTGAGGATTAAATACATAAATGTGAAGCACTTAGAACTGATGGCCAGCACATGAGGGCTCACCAAGTGTAAGCCACAAATACATATCAGCCATAGCACAAATACACTCGTGTTACAAGAAAGGAATTGGTAATCTCTGTGTTTACTGTAGTTAATATTCTTATAATGTATCGCTTTTAATGTAAGTTTTCCTTTTTTAAAGGTTTTCTCCAGCACCTCACTCTTCTTAAATGCCTGGCCTTTTTTTGTCCCTTTATCTCTCTTTCGTGGTTTTTTTTCCTTAACCCCAGAAAGCCAAAAGAACATGTAAACTCCTAACCTCAACTAGCTACAACCTTCCACTCCTAACCTCCCAAGCCTCTCACTCAGAGAGGACTCCCTATCCCACAAACACATGCTTCCTCTTCCCATGACCTTCCTCTGTTTAACAGTGTTGGCTATGCAGTAAGGCACCCAATTTGTCATGGGAGTTGACACCAAAACACAGCTAGATTCCTTCAGGAAAGCTGTGTTGATCAAGGTGTTAACCGCATATGAAACAAAATCCATATGGAAGACATGCTTGGGGGTCAAACCTGTGGTGCGTGGAAGTGACCACTGGGATGTCATCATTCACCATTTATCCAAGATAGCCGCTCACCAGGCAATTTGCTAGGCTCGGGGGTGGGTAGTATCAATACACTATGCACTACTACTGCTCTGAAGCTTCTGGAATCAGAGAAATGAATGAACTCATTTTCACAGACGATTGCTGTTAGTTGACAAGTGACATCTTAAAAATGCCCCATTCCCTCATGTCACAGGAAGTTCTGGGATCACCAAGGATTGTTGGAGAGTCCAGTGAGATGGACCCACACAACCAGTTCCCTCCTGACAGTGTCTTGTCAGCTCTGGGTGTTTGTGCCCTACCACTAAGTGGCTCAGTCACACATTTGCTGAAACACAGTAGTCTTATGAAAAGCACTGGACACATACTTTCAATACCTTTCAGATTTTAGGTGCTTAAAATGGTTAGGGGGTAAGTGCTCTGTACCCTTGGGCTCTTCAAGTCTTGCACCTGGAGTTCTGCTGGTTAAGTTTGTTAAACTTAGTGGGAACCTGTTGGCTAACCATTGGGCCCTTACGCTGTTTTTCAAATGGCTGCAACATTTAACTTCTTGCACATGGTTCCTGTCCTCTGGAGCTCTGTCTTGTCTGGGAGATGGGCATGTTATATACCGAAAGAGTGGACAGAGTGTTGCAGGGCTGGAACACAATGGGGACTTTGGAAAACTGGCAGCCATTGGGGGTGGGGGACAGTCTATAAATCAGTCACCTGTGTTGCTGCAGGCCAGGGTAGAAATGCCCTCCATGTGTGCATATTTGTTGGTTCTCTGATTAAAGTTTTGAATCTGAAAGCATTGATTCCTTCTCTCAGCCTCCTGCCATGCAGCCACGCATCAGTCCCTGCCTGCCAGGCCTCACGTCTTTGTGGGGGAGGGCTTCTGATGGTGATCATTGCCCAGTAAGAAACAGCTCACTCTGTTTTCCCACTGTCTGGGTGGGGCATGCGCCACTGAGGAGGCACGCAAGTTCACCTGGTCCTTGGATGCATCATCAAACAACACTTTTCATTGTGTAAGCCTAAGTAATCAAGGAGAGAGCACAGGCAGCCTGCAGTTCACTCTTCACAGACATGTCAGGCCCCAGGCTTGGGGAGTATTTCTAATTAGCATCCAGTAATACACATAACTTCGCTTAGTGCTTTAATTTTGTCCCCACCTTTTTCCTTTAGTGGCAAGAGATACTAGTTTCCTGCTCGTGGTAGTACTAGAAAGTTGTTTTTTTTTTTGATAAAGTGAGCTGATCGGGCTGAGTGTGGTGGCTCATGCCTGTAATCCCAGCACTTTGGGAGGCCTAGGTGGGAAGATGACTTGAGCCCAGGAGTCTGAGACCAGCCTGAACATGATGCAACCCCGTCTCTACAAAAGAAATATGCAAATTAGCTGGGTGGTGACCACAGATCACTTAAAAATGATTAAAATGGCAAATTGTATGTATATTTTTACCGCAATTTAAAAGCATTTAGATAAAGTACTACATTTTTAAAGTTTGTGTGGTAGGCTGGGTGTGGTGGCTCATTCCTGTAATCCCAGCACTTTGGGAGGCTGAGATGGGTGGATTGCTTGAGCTCAGGAGTTTGAGACCACCCTGGGCAGCATGGTGAAACGCCGTGTCTACAAAAAATACAAACAGCCGGGTGTGGTGGCACACGCCTGCACTCAAGCTACTAGGGAGACTGAAGTGGGAGAATCGCAAGCCTGGGAGGTTGAGGCTGCAGGATGCTATGATCACGCCACTGCACTCCAGCTTGGGCGGCAGAACAAGACCCTGTCTCCGAATAAAGGAAAAAAATGTGACTGGAAAAAGAAATGAGCTACAGGAGCCTAAACCAAGCAAGGCTAAGATGGCAAAACCCAGCACCTCTGAGGCTGATGCGAAGACAAGCTCAAACGAGGTCAAGGTATAAAGCAGCAGCAGAGTCTTCTAGGGCCAAGGTCTCCCCCAACATTTCAGAAGAGGGAACCCCTTGTCGGAACTGATACCCCAGCCAAATTCCAGCTTGACCTCTGGAAGGGCTGGAGACTAAGGTCAGTCAAGGTGATCAGCCTTGTCAACATAACCAACCTCATAACCCTGGGTACCAAGGCGTGGGTGAGCTTCTCTGGCAACACTTGGTGTGTTGTCACACGTTATTGTTGAGTACATTAAGTGCTCTCCATATGACTACTGGCAGAGGACACCTGGAAGCTCACGCCTGGTCTCTCCTAGACTCCATCCTATGCATCTTTTCCCATTGCTGATTTTAATCTCTATTTTTAGCTGTAATAAATGCAACCAAGTATAACAGCTTTGCTGAGTTTTGTGAGCCCTTCTAATGAATTACTGAACCTGAGGGTCCACTGCCCTCTCTGAGCCTCAGTTTCTCCAGTGGACTCAAGAATGATACTCGGTTTAAGGGTTCTCAGAACGAGCATCAGCGGGTTCTGCCCACGCCGGCCCCAGGGGCTAAATTCTCTTAATAACCACCTCCCTTCCCCGCCTACTCCAGCCAATCATTGCGCTGACTCGGCTCCTGGCCACGCCCTAACCCCGCCTCCCCTGCTTCGAAACCCGTCCCAAGCCCTGCAGCCCATGGGCTGCCGCCAGATTCTCGAGCCCCTTTACCTCTCGGTGGCCTAAATCCCTGACTGCTCGGGGCCACTCTTCAGGCCAAAATGGGCCCAAAATCGGGAGGGCAACTGATGAATGTCACTAGACAGTCGGGCCCTCAGGGACCTGGCAACTGGGAGCTTGGACCTCGGGTCGGCCTCCCACGCGAAGCTTGCTCCCCACCAGCATCTGCACCTTGGCGGCGACGCTGCCCCGGCCCCACGGATGCTTCTGCGCCTGTCAGACTCCTTGATGAACTACGCTTCCCAGAATCCCTCGGGAGCTGCTTAGGGCGACAGTCCGCTGATGGCCGATGCGGGAGAAACCCTGGCTTCAGGCGGCCCTCGAGTGGGGCACACGAAGTCGTGGCTTATTCTGGCTTCAGTTTGCGGGGTGGGGAAGGCGATCCACGAGGCTGCCTCTGTTTCCTATGGATCAATCGCAGAAATCGTTCTGTAAGCCCCGCCCCCATTGCGTGCGGGCGACTTTTGTCTCCATGGCAACCGTCAACTCTGGAAACGCCTGTCTTTCTCCATGGCAACTGTCTACGCCGCAGGCTGGGGCCGCCGATTACCGGAGCCTTTAAGCAGTATGGGTGCTGGACAAACAGCGTGATCGGGTCGTAAAACTTGATGGAACGAATATTAGAGCACAAGGAAGAAAAAACCGGGCTAGGCGGGACTGAAATAGTTGATGTGAGGGAAGATTTCTCAAAGGAGGGAGCCTATTTTTTTGTTGTTTTTTACTTTTAGTTTTTCAAGACGGGGGTCTCTCTCTGTTGCCCAAGCTGGAGCACAGTGGCACGATCTTGGCTCACTGCAACCTCTGCCTTCCGGATTCAAGCGATTCTCCTGCTTCAGCCTCCCGAGTGGCTGGGATTACAGGCGGCCGCCACCACGCCTGGCTAATCTTTTGATATTTTTTTTTTTTATGAGAGAGTCTTGCTCTGCGCCAGGCTGGAGTGCAGTGGCCGGCTTCTCATGCCTCAACTGCAAGCTTCTCGCCTCCCGGGTTCACGCCATTCTCCCTGTCTCAGCTCCCGAGTAGCTGGGACTACAGGCGCCGCCTCGTCACCCGGCTACGCTCTCTTATCTATAGATTTTTAGTAAGAGACGGGTTTCACCGTATTAGTCCGACAGGATGGTCTCGATCTCGACCTCGTGATCCGCAAACGTAAGGAACCGTACCCTCAGGCTCACAAGGCTGGGATTAGGCTTGAAGCACCAGCGCGGCCGCGGACTCTATTTCGTATTTGTTTAGTAAGTAGTGTGAGAAATGGGAAAGTTCTTCTTCAAAGATTATAAAAAGTCACAATTTCTTACTATAAGATTGCTATCCACTATTATATATTCCAAATCAGCTGTCCTAGCTTGCTCCGGCATGCCTGGACAGAACTAGACAAGCCCCAGCCCACAGTGCATAGTTAAGGAAGCATCCTTAACTATCCCTGTGTAACTTCCTTTTCTTTCTTTGTTCTGTTCCCCTTACCCAATTAAAAAAGTTTTAAACTAACAGCCAAACGGGTAAAGTGTAAAATGTGAGGTCCCATTCCAGCCACTAGAAACTGGACACAACAGTAGGGTGGATGCCTCAGGTTATAAATAACTCTGTCTCCTTTGTTCGGTGGGGTCTCATGGCTGGACAGCTATTGAGTAGCACCCTTTCTGCAAAAAGTAAAGCTTGCCTTGCTGAAACATCATTTGTTCCCGCATTCTTTCTTTCTTTCTTTCTTTTTTTTTTTTTTTGCAACACCAAAAACTTCATTCCAACAGCAGAGACAGGGTTTCACCATGTTGCCCAGGCTGGTCACCAACTCCTGACCTCAGGTGATCCACCCGCCTTGGCCTCCTCAAGTGCTGGGATTACAGGCGTGAGAGCCAGCACTCCTGGCCCAGGAGGCGACCTTTGAATAAGGCTTTGAGGGATGAGCAGGAGGTTGCCTGGAAAAGAAGGGAAAATATAGTATATCTAGAGATCTGGCCAAAATTAAGTCTTAACGAGGGTGTGCGGAAACCGCCATTCTCCTACCCTGCTGGTAGGGAGAGGAATGTCTTCAGCCTTTGAGGAAGTAAATCAGTCAGTCAGTGGGTGACTGCTGAGAACCTACTGTATACTGGGCAGTGCTCCAGACACTAGGGATACAGCGGGGAAAGATATACACGGGGGCAGGAAGTAACCACGAGACGTATGATTGGAAATTATAAGTGCTGTGAAGTAGGCCAGGTGTGATGGCTCACACCTGCAATCCCAGCACTTTGGGAGGCCGAGGTGGGTGGATCACTTGAGGCCAGGAGTTCGAGACCAGCCTGTCCAACATGGTGAAACCCCACCTCTACTAAAAATACAAAAATTAGCCAGGCGTGGTGGCCGGTGCCTGTAATCCCAGTTACTCAGGAGGCTGAGGCAGGGGAATCACTTGAACGTGGGAGGCAGAGGTTGTAACCGAGCCGAGGTCACACCACTGCACTCCAGCCTGGGTCACAGAATGAGACTCCATCTCAAAAAAAAAAAAAAAAAGTGCTGTGAAGTAAACAGGCAGGGGCTGAGATGGGAATGAAGGAGGGACTGTGGGATCAAGAAACAGAATTCTTTGAGAACATAGTGTGAAATAACATAAATAATATCAACCTCAAGAGAAATGTAGAGGAATACTATGAATTGCAGCTGGAATCTGCCCTAAATGTGTATTTCTTCTTCCTGGTGTCTGTGACACTTTGAGTTGGGGTTTTCTTTTAGTTTCTTGAGTGTCTTGCTTTTCATGCTTTTAGCTACTCAAGCCAGTAAATTATCGTTCTTGTTTGAGCTGTGTGAGAGGTGGTCAAGTTCAACATTTGAAGGAAGAGTTGAGAGATTCACTGAATGGGAGAGAGAGATAGGAAAAACCTACCTTCTTTCTGTTTAGGTTTCTAAGGTGATAGGAGATAAGCCTGGAGCTGCTGGTGGCCACCTTGCCACCATGGGGGGAGAACCTGCCAGAAAATGAACCTAACCAAAAAAGAAGCTAAACTAAGAGGAGTGACCAGATTACTGACATGTCACTTAAGCACCTAGATCTATCTGTTCCTGAAGGCAAAACTGTTCAATTACACAGGCTAATAAATTCCCTTTCTTCCTTAAGCAAGCAGAATACTCTTGGCTGGAAATGAATCTCTACCAGAAATTATTTAAAAATCCAGATGGATCGAGGGCTGGGCACCGTGATTCACACCTGTAATCCCAGCACTTTGGGAGGCTGAGGGGGGTAGATCACGAGGCCAGGAGATCACGAGGTCAGGAGATCACGAGGTCAGGAAATCAAGACCATCCTGGCTAACATGGTGAAACCCCGTCCCTACTAAAAATACAAAAAATTAGCCGGGCGTGATGGCAGACACCTGTAATCTCAGCTACTAGGGAGGCTGAGGCAGAAGAATGGCATGAACCCAAAAGGTGGAGCTTGCAGTGAGCCGCCACTGCACTCCAGCCTGGGCAACAGAGCAAGACTCCATCTCAAAAAAAAAAAAATAATCCAGATGGATCAAAGTTTTCATTGTGAAAAAAATCATAAAAGTACTAGATTAAAATATAGCAGAACTTTTTTTTCATAATCTTGGGGGTGAGGAAAGCCTTTGATATCATGATAGTAGATCCAAGAACTATAAAAGAAAATACAGAGATTTAAAAATTTAAATTAATTAATTAATTAATTAATGTACTTATTTTATTTATTTTTTTGAGACGGAGTCTCACTCTCTCGCCCAGGCTGGAGTGCAGTGGCCGGATCTCAGCTCACTGCAAGCTCCGCCTCCTGGGTTTACGCCATTCTCCTGTCTCAGCCTCCCGAGTAGCTGGGACTACAGGCGCCCACCACCTCGCCTAGCTAGTTTTTTGTATTTTTAGTAGAGACGAGGTTTCACTGTGTTAGCCAGGATGCTCTCGATCTCCTGACCTCGTGATCCGCCTGTCTCGGCCTCCCAAAGTGCTGGGATTACAGGCTTGAGCCACCGCGCCCGGCCTTAAAAATTTAAATTTAAATCTAAAAATTAAAAACTCTGTATGACAAATGTAAACAAAATTGAAGAGAAACTGGGAGAAAATATTAGTCACTTACACACCAAAGTGTTAATATGCATAATATATAAGGACTTGTCATTCTAAATCAATACAAAAGGCTTCTCAATTAAAATGGGCAAAATACATAAATAGGCAATTCACAGAATACAGAACATCAATTAATGCATAGAAAGAGAATCTCACAACCAAAAGGACATTTTTACCTATCAGATTAAAATTGCTTTAAAAAATGACTAATACCAAGTATTTGAGAAGGAAGTAAAGGAACAGAGAAATAGTCACTCATATACACTTCCAGGAGTTATGCAAATTGTTTCACCCTTTTTGGAAGACTACTTAGTAATAACTATGAAAAATTTAAATACAGGTGTTCTGTGATCCCACAAGTACACTTGTAGGAATTCGTTTTGTACATAAGTGAAATAATAAATATCCAATGATGGAAAAGAAAATGAAAACAACTTAAATATCCATCAATAGGGATTGCTTACACAAATTAAAGAAACCCTAGCATGAAATATTAGGCAGCTGTGAAAAATGAAGATACCTATGTATATATATATTTTTGTGTAATATGTACAGTATGTATATATTTTGCATTATCATGGGAAAGTATCCACATTATATCAAGTGAGAAAAGCAACTTCTTAAAATTATGTTTGCATGTGGTTATGCCATATATACCATACATATGTGAACATACATACATATAAAATCAGTTTCATAAAAACAGAAAGGGAGATTTCATATTTATAGAAAAAGTAGGAGGTCTTTGGAATGAAGGGTTTTTTTTTTTGAAATAGATTTTGCTCGTTGCCCAGGCTGGAGTGCAATGGCACAATCTCAGCTCACTGCAACCCCTGTCTCCCAGGTTCAAGCAATTCTCCTACCTCAGCCTCCCAAGTAGCTGAGATTACAGGCATGCACCACCACACCTAGCTAATTTTTTATTTTTAGTTTTAGTAGAGACAGAGTTTCACCATGTTAATCAGGATGGTCTCAATCTCCTAACCTCAGGTGATCCACACGCCTCGGCCTCCCAAAGTGCTGGGATGACAGGCATGAGCCATCACACTCAGCCTGGAACAAAGATTTACGGGGCACTAAAGATTTCTTCATTTTTGTATCATCTGAATTATTCACAATGAATATTACTTCAATCATTAAAAAAGCCACAAAAGATTAGGAGAAATACCTGGGCAATGACTTTAATATACGATAATAGCACAGAAGACGGCTAGTGAGACACAGCCCCATATATTCACAGAAGTTCCAGCTGATACAGAAGTTCTGGCAACCCATTGGCAACATACTCGAGGTCACAGAAATCCTCTCCCTATGGCCCCATGACCTCACTGCCAGGATTTCACCTGGGAAATGGGTAGGCACTCATCCCTTTCATAAAAGGCATGTTCCATACTATATATATATGAGTCAAAAGTGGCCGGGCGCGGTGGCTCACGCCTGTAATACCAGCACTTTGGGAGGCCGAGGTGGGCAGATCACGAGGTCAGCAGATCGAGACCATCCCGGTTAACACGGTGAAACCCTGTCTCTACTAAAAATACAAAAATTAGCCGGGCGTGGTGGCAGGTGCCTGTAGTCCCAGCTACTCAGGAGGCTGGGGCGGGAGAATGGCGTGAACCCGGGAGGCGCAGGTTGCAGTGAGCCGAGATCGCGCCACTGCACTCCAGCCTGGGCAACAGAGCGAAACTCCTTCTCTAAATAAATAAATAAATAAATAGTCAAAAGCTAGAAACAACAGCCTGGGCAACAGAGCAAAACTCCTTCTCTAAATAAATAAATAAATAGTCAAAAGCTAGAAACAACTGAAATGTCCAACAAGGGACTGGATAATATGTTGACTGAATATGCATAAGCTACGTGAAATGGCAAAACATCAGGTCATTAAAGGTGACTAAATGCTATGTTAAATAGCTGACACTCGTTGCTATAAAAACGTATTGCATCCATGGTCCGCATGCCCAGCCGCGGCAGGTAGGTCAAGTTCAGCCCTTTGGACAGCAATATGGCAACATGTGTGGGGAATCAGGAAAATGGCTGGAGCCTTGGTTCCCATCATTGCCATTGTGGGAATTTTACTTTGAGGAATAATCACCCCAAAGGGAGAGAGGAGGTGAGCACGGACATGTTCATTATAACATTATTTGTAATTGGGATAACTGGTGAACAACCCATCAGTCAAAAGCTTAAAGAACAATCTAAATGGAGAATGGATTTGTAAATTACACCTTCTCAATGGCATATCATTATCCTCAGTAATGATAAAAGTGTATGGGATAGTGACAATGCTCATGGTATAATGATGGCAAAAATGGTCTCTACATGGTGATTACAATGAAATAAACTTATATTTGTTTAAAAGATTTGAAAGGAAATATAAAAAATAAAAACAATATGACTTCTAAGGATGGCCAAATTGTCCGTGATGGCTTTTATGTTTTTGACCCAAAATTTCTGACAACTAAACCTATGGATATGGGATATAGATTTAAAAAACCATAAAGAGGATGGGTACAATGGCTGTCACCTGTAATCCCAACACTTTGGGAGGCCGAGGCGGGTGGATCACGCAGGAGTTCCAGACCAGCCTGGCCAGGATGGTGAAACCCTATCTCTATTAAACGTACAAAAATTAGCTGGGTGTGGTGGCAGGTGCCTATAATCCCAGCTACTTGGGAGGCTGAGGCAGGAGAATCACTTGAACCTGGGTGGCACAGGTTGCAGTAGAGATCATGCCACTGCACTCCAACCTGGGCGACAGTGAGACTCCATCTCAAAAAACAAAAAACATAAAGAAACACACCCAAGAATGACTGGCGAGTCTCTCTGAGCTGCAGAATTACAGGGAATTTGTCTTTTATTTCATACTTCTTTACACTTTCCAAATTATCCTTAATGATAAGCGTATGGTATTTCACTAAAATTTTTTCTGTTATAAAAATATATGGCTGGGCACGGTGGCTCACGCCTGTAAATCCCAGCACTTTGGGAGACTGAGGTGGGCGGATCATGAGGTCAGGAGTTCGAGACCAGCTTGGCCAATATGGTGAAACCCCATCTCTACTAAAAATACAAAAATTAGCCGGGCATGGTGGTGCACACCTGTAGTCCCATCTACTTGGGAGACTGAGGGAGAAGAATTGCTTGAACCTGGGAGGCAGAGGTTGCAGTGAGCCGAGAATTTGCCATTGCATTCCAGCCTGGAAGAAAGAGCGAGACTCCGTCTCAA
>NW_016807449.1:1666643-1673898 GCF_001698545.2 Rhinopithecus bieti | reverse complement strand
CACACACACATATATATATAATTATTAAATTAGAAATAAAACTATGTTTTAAAAATATGATTAAAAGTCTCCCCTTGGGAGGTGGGGCCTGCAGTGAGCCAAGACCGTGCCACTGCACTCCAGTCTGGGCGACAGAGCGAGACTCCATCTCAAAAAAGTAATAATAAAAAATCTCTCCTAAAAAAAAAAAAAAATCTCTCCTTGGTCATGAATAGTGATGCTTAAGAACATGACGCTTAATAGAACAATCACTTTGTAGGCCAGGCACGGGAGCTCACACCTGTAACCCCAACACTTTCAGAGGCCGATGGAGGAGGATCACATGAGGCCAGGTGTTTGAGACCAGCCTGACCAACGTGGTGAAACCCCACCTCTACCAAAAATACAAAAATTAGCTGGGAGTGGTGGCAGATGCCTGTAATCCCAGCTTCTTGGGAGGCTAATGTAGGAGAATCGCTTGAACCCTGGAGGTGGAGACTGCAGTGAGCTGAGATCACGCCACTGCACTCCAGCCTGGTAACAGAGCAAGATTCTGTCTCAAAATAAATAAATAAATAAATAAATAAATAAATAAATAAATGAAAAGAACAATAGCTTTGTAAAGCGTAGATCCCCGAAACATAATAAACAGAAACAATAGGACATTAAAAATGTCTATAAATATGTGAAACATATTTATATTTATATCCATATTTATATGAAACATTTATTAAGCCAACTGCAGATTCTGATATTTGTACCTTAAAGTTTTAAAGGAAACTAAAAATGTTACTTTAAAGGGTTAATCTTTACAGCTGTCTTCCCCCACTGAATATTCAGGCTCCAATTTAAGGAAGGATGAATCAGTTTAAAAAGCTTGGAGAGGCCGGGCGCAGTGGCTCACGCCTGTAATCCCAGCACTTTGGGAGGCTGAGGCGGGCGGATCACAAGGTCAGGAGTTCGTGACCATCCTGGCTAACATGGTGAAACCCCGTCTCTACTAAAAATACAAAAAATTAGCCAGGTGTGGTGGTGGGCACCTGTAGTCCCAGCTACTCGGGAGGCTGAGGCAGGAGAATGGCGTAAACCTGGGAGGCAGAGGTTGCAGTGAGCCAAGATTGCGCCACTGCACTCCAGCCTGGGCAACAGAGTGAGACTCTGTCTCAGAAAAAAAAGCTTGGAGAGAGCTGTTGTTGGTGAAGGTCCCAGACGAAATGGCTTCCCTTTTGGACCACCCCCTAACTATACCATGACCTAGGGACATGGCAGCATGGAGGAAATATGCAAGGGAAGCCCCCGGAATGATCAGAACCTGTCCCAGTTAGTGAAAAACTGTGCCACCTTCCCTCTAGGGAACAAAGGAACAAACCATCTCAACATACGGCACCAGCATCCTTCTCTGGGGAGTTCCTAGTGTTGATGAAGAGCAGATTGCCGAAAGGCCGTTTATGCACCTGGATCCATCTGTTCCTGAAGGCAACATTTTTCCTAGGGTTCCTAGTGTTGATGAAGGTGGGATGGAACCCAACAGCAGGACAGCTGGCTCATTACACACTCAGGTTGTCTCATCAGCATGAGTTCTCTGATGATCGGCCAGCTGTGTGCCCCAAACAAAGGCTTTCTCAAAATCATCACAGATATAGGCATCCTGGCCAGTGTGAAGCCTCCGGTGTTCAGTCAGGTGTGAACTCCAGCTGAAACCCTCTCCACACTCCTCACATGCGTAGCGTTTGCTGCCATTGTGGACCTTCTGATGTTGGAGAAGGTGTGAGATCTGGGTGTAGGTTCTCCCACAGTCGCTACACTTGTAAGGCTTCTCTCCAGTGTGAATCCTTCGGTGTTGGATTAAGTGGATACTCTGGTTGAAGGCCTTCCCACATTCCTTGCAGGCGTAGGGCTTCTCGCCGGTGTGAATCCTCTGATGTTGAGTGAGGGAGGAGTTGTGACTGAAGGTTTTCCCGCACTCCTTACACTTATAGGGCTTCTCGCCAGTGTGGATCTTCTGGTGCTCAATGAGGTGCGTGCTCCGGCTGAAGGCTTTCCCACAGTCACTGCACTCGTAGGGCCTCTCTCCAGTGTGAATCCTCTGGTGTTGAATGAGGTGGGAGATCTGGGTATAGGCTTTCCCACACACTTTACATTCGTAGGGTTTCTCCCCTGTGTGAATCCTCTGGTGGCGTGTGAGGGAGGAGTTCTGGCTGAAGGTTTTCCCACACTCGGTACATTTGTAGGGCTTCTCACCGGTGTGGATGGTCTGGTGCTGAGTGAAGGATGAGGTGTGGCTGAAAGCCTTCCCACATTCATTGCATACGTAGGGCTTTTCCCCCACGTGAGTGCTCTGGTGCCTCATGAGGTGGGAAATCTGCGTGTAAGCCTTCCCGCACTCGTGACAGGCGTAGGGCTTCTCGCCGGTGTGAATTCGCTGGTGCTGAGCCAGGGACGAGCTGTGGCTAAAGGCTTTGCCACACTCAGTGCACTCATAGGGTTTTTCTCCAGTGTGGACTCGCTGGTGCTGAGTCAGGGACGAGCTGTGGCTGAACGTTTTCCCACACTCGTTACATTTGTAGGGTTTCTCCCCGGTGTGGATGGTCTGGTGTTGGGTCAGGGAGGAGGTGTGACAGAAGGCCTTGCCGCACTCTCCGCATTGGTAGGGCTTCTCCCCCGTGTGGATTTTCTGGTGGCGGGTGAGGTGGGAGACCTGCGAGTAGAACTTCCCACACTGGCCGCATTTGTAGGGCTTCTCCCCGGTGTGGCACCGCTGGTGTTTGATGAGGGATGAGCTCTGTGTGAAGGCCTTCCCACAGTCCTTGCATTTGTAGGGCTTCTCTCCGGTGTGAATCCTCTGATGCTCGGTAAGCGAAGAGCTCTGAGTGAAGGTCTTGCCACACGCGTGGCAGGCATAGGGCTTCTCGCCTGTGTGGATGATGTGGTGCTGAATGAAATACGAGCTGTTGCTGAACGCCTTCCCGCAGTCATGGCACTTGTAGGGCTTCTCCCCGGTGTGAATTCGCTGATGGAGAATATAGTCCGAATGGTAAATGAAGGCTTTCCCACATTCCATGCAGTTAAATGGTTTCTTCTCCACGAAGGTCCTTTGGCGTTTCAAGCTCTTCCAGGGCCTGCCCCACTTCCGGGGCCTGTCTCCACGGGGCACTCGTTGCTTCCTGATGAGGGCAGAGGCCTGCCAGAGGCTTCTCTCAAGCTCGTTACCCCCAAGGCCTCTCTCCCACGAGGTGTCTCCCTTGGAAGTAGCAAATAAACACATCAGATGCCTCTCCTGCTTTCTTGGGTCCTCCAATGGATAGTGACATGCCAAGGGTTTCCCCACCTGGGCATCTGCAAGCACAGCCCTTGAAGGTCCCTCTACTGGGGAAGCCGAATCTTCAGAAATGCTCTTTTTTCGAGGTGTCTCTTGAATAGTCACAGAGCTCGTCTCCAAGTCTGAAAGAAATGGAAAATACCAACACCATCTGTCCCAGGACAAAGCAAGCTGATTACTTGGAAGTGGCAGTGTAAACCTAAAAAAAAAAAACAAGGTTTCAAACTTGATGTTGCTATTTTGTTTGTTTCTTTTTTTTGGGGTGGTGGAGAGTCTCTCTCTGTTGCCCAGGCTGGAGTGCAGTGGCACCGTCTCCACCTCCCAGGTTCAAGCAATTCTCCTGCCTCAGCCTCCCGAGTTGCTGGGACCACAGGTGTCCGCCACCATGCCTGCCTAATTTTTTGTATTTTTAGTAGAGACGGGGTTTCACCATATTGGCCAAGCTGGTCTCGAACTCCTGACCTCGTGATCTGCCCACCTCGGCCTCCCAAAGTGCTGGGATTACAGGCGTGAGCCACCGTGCTCAGCCGATATTGCTATTTTGAAAGCATGGTGTACGTAGATTGATTCATGTTCTGACATGGAAGGATAGTCTCAATACACTTGAAAAATGAAGACAACCAAGTTGCAAACAGTTTATGTACACAGAGTTGAGTAGCCATGCTATAGAGTTATTTTTTTACAAATCAATAAGAAAAATGATAGAAAAAATCTAAGAAAATAGAGAGGCGAGAATATGAGTAGACAATTCACAGAAGAAAAATAAAAGGCTGATAAATACATGTTTAGATGCTGAACATCAGCAATAGTTAAAAAAAATCAAATCATTAGGATGCTATTTTACCCATTTTAGATTGGAAAATATTAAAGATATTCAGTGCTGCCAAGGGAGCATGGTACAGACCTTCTCACACTATATTTGTAGGAATGTGCAAGAAAAGAGTGAACAGAAGGTCCATCTCACTCAGTTTTTTTTTTTTTTTTTTGAGACAGAGTCTCACTCTGTCGCCCAGACTGGAGGGTAATGGCATGATCTCAGCTCACTGCAACCTCCATCTCCCAGGTTCAAGCCATTATCCTGCCTCAGCCTCCCAGGTAGCTGGGACTACAGGCATGTGCCACCACACCTGGAAAATGTCTTTTTGGTTGTTGTTGTATTTTTAGTAGAGATGAGGTTTCACCATGCTGGCCAGGTTGGTCTCGAACTCCTGACCTCAAGTCATCTGCCTCCCTCGGCCTCCCAAAGTGCTAGGATTACAGACATGAGCCACTGTGCCCAGCCCATCTCACTCAGTCTTTGTTTGTCTCTGCAGACATGGCAATGACCCTTGGCCAATCTCTGGGAACTAAAGTCCAGGGATGTTTACAAAGGTGCTGGGTCAGATGTTCTTCCATATGCTCAAGACCACGGGTCAAGATGTAGTAGGTTGTCAGCATGGTTGACTGTAAATAGGAAGATGCATGATGGGTACCTGGTACCTGGATTGGGGTCCTCACCATGGCTGGTCGTGTAGCAGGGATGTGCGTACGTGACCAACTCTCTTCAAGAACTCTGGACTGTAAGTGAGCTTCCCCGGGTGGAGACACCTCATACATATGTCTGTGGTTTTGCACTGGTAGAAAAAAGTACATCCGTGTGACCCGCACAGGGAAAGGGAGGGCTGGAAACCTGCGTATGACCTCTCTTGCCTTTGTTAGTTCCTACTGTTCCTGTGTTACAAACTTTGCTGTAAACCGTCAATACAACTTGCCAAGTTATGTGACTCCTTCCAGAAAATCACCCCAAACCAGTGGCTGGTTGTGGGACCCCCAAAACAGAGACATGACAACTAAATGCTATGTGAGATTCCTGAAATTATCCTCTTATCATTGGATTAGGCAATGGTATCTTAGATATGATGTCAAAATCACAAAGCAACACAAGCAAAATAGATAAACTGGACACTGTCAAAATTAAAACCTAGGCCAGGCACATTGGCTCACACCCGTAATCCCGGCACTTTGGGAGGCCCAGGTGGGTGGATCACTTGAGTTCAGGAGTTCAAGAACAGCCTGGGTAACATGGCTGAACACTGTCTCTACCAAAAATACAAGAATTAGGTAGTGATGGCACATGCCTGTGGTCCCAGCTACTTGGGAGGCTGAGGTGGGAGGATCATCGAAGCCCTAGAGGTTGAGGCCGCGGTGAGCCATGACTGCACCACTGCACTCCAGCCTGGGTGACAGAGTGAGACCCTGTCTCAAAAATAATAATAATTAAAAAATGTAAACCTTTGTGCTTCAAAGACACTAACAAGAAGTAAAAATACAACTAATAGAATGGGAGAAAATTTTTTCTAATCATATGTCTGATAAGGAACTTGTTTCTAGAATATATAAAGCATACTTACAACTCTTTCTGTCTATATATATACACACCACACACACACACACACACACATATATATATATATTTTTTTTGAGACAGAGTCTCGCTCTGTACCCCAGACTGGAGTGCAGTGGCACGATCCCGGCTCACTGCAACCTCCACCTCCCGGGTTCAAGCGATTCTCCTGCCTCAGCCTCCCGAGGAGCTGGGATTACAGGCACCCGCCACCACACCCGGCTAATTTTTGTATTTTTAGTAGAAACAGGGTTTCACCATGTTGGCCAGGATGGTCTCAATCTCTTGACCTCGTGATCTGCCCGCCTCAGTCTCCCAAAGTCCTGGGATTACAGGCGTGAGCTATCACACCCGGCCACAACTCAATATTTTTAAAAACTCAATTAAAAAAGGGCAAAGTTATCCCAGCACTTTGGGAGGCCGAGACGGGCGGATCACGAGGTCAGGAGTTCGAGACCATCCTGGCTAACACGGTGAAACCCCGTCTCTACTAAAAAATACAAAAAGCTAGCCAGGCGAGGTGGCTGGCGCCTGTAGTCCCAGCTACTCGGGTGGCTAAGGCAGGAGTAATGGCGTAAACCCGGGAGGCGGAGCTTGCAGTGAGCTGAGATCCGGCCACTGCACTCCAGTCTGGGCGACAGCCAGACTCGGTCTCAAAAAAAAAAAAAAAAAGGGCAAAGTTCTCAATAGTCATTTCTTTAAAGATACATGAATGGCCAATAAGTACATGAAAAGATACTCAACATCATTAGACATCAAGGAAAATAGAATGAAAATCATGAGATTCCACTTCACACTCACTAGTTATATAATAAAAAAGACAGATAATAACAAGCATTGGTGAGGATGTGGAGAAATCAGAGCCCTCACACACTGCTGGTGGGAATGTAACATGGTACAGCCACTTTGGAAAAATGGTCTGGCAGTTTCTCAAAAGGTTAAACATAGAATTACCCTATGATTCAACAATTCCACTCCTAGGTATCTACCTGAAAGAAATGAAAGCATGCATTCACACAAAAACTTGTGCATGAATGTTCATAGAAGTATGATTCATAATAGCCAAAAAGAAGAAATAACTCAATGTTCACCAACTAATGAATAAACCAGTTGTGGCACATTCATACAATAAAATATTACTCAGCCATAAACAGGAATGAAGCTCTCATACATAATGCAATGTGAATGACTCTTAAAAATATTATGCTAGGCCGGGCGCAGCGGCTCATGCCTGTAATCCCAGCACTTTGGGAGGCCGAGGCGGGTGGATCACAAGGTCAGGAGTTCGAGACCAGCCTGGCCAACATGGTGAAATTCTGCCTCTACTAAAAATACAAAAATTGGCCAGGTATGGTGGCAGGCGCCCATAATCCCAGCTACTTGGGAGGCTGAAGCAGGAGAATTGCTTGAACCCGGGAGGCGGAGGTTGCAGTGAGCCGAAATAGCGCCATTGCACTCCAGCCTGGCGACAGAGTGAGACTCCATCTCAAAAAAAGGAAATGTTCAGGGTGGGTGGATCACTTGAGCCCAGAAATTCGAGATCAGCCTGGGTAACAGAATGAGACCCCATCTCT
>NW_016807449.1:1642333-1665771 GCF_001698545.2 Rhinopithecus bieti | reverse complement strand
ACGGAGTCTCGCTCTGTCGCCCGGGCTGGAGTGCAGTGGCCGGATCTCAGCTCACTGCAAGCTCCGCCTCCCGGGTTTACACCATTCTCCTGCCTCAGCCTCCCAAGTAGCTGGGACTACAGGCGCCAGCCACCTCGCCCGGCTAGCTTTTTTTTGTATTTTTTAGTAGAGACAGGGTTTCACCGTGTTAGCCAGGATGGTCTTGAACTCCTGACTTCGTGATCCGCCCGTCTCGGCCTCCCAAAGTGCTGGGATTACAGGCTTGAGCCACCGCGCCTGGCCCGCATTTTTTTTTTTTTGAGACAGGGTCTCGCTCTGTTGCCCAGGCTGGAGTGTGGTGGCACAATCATGGCTCACTGCAGCCTCAACCTCCTGGGCTCAAGTGATCCTCCCATCTCAGCCTCCTGAATAGCTGGGACTACAGGCATATACCACCATGCCTGGCTAATTTTCAAATTTTTTGTAGAGATGGGGTCTCATTCTGTTACCCAGGCTGATCTCGAATTTCTGGGCTCAAGTGATCCACCCACCCTGAACATTTCCTTTTTTTGAGACGGAGTCTTGCTCAATCGCCCAGGCTGGAGTACAGTGGCACGATCTCAGCTCACTGCAAGCTCCGCCTCCCAGGTTCACGCCATTCTCCTGCCTCAGCCTCCCGAGTAGCTGGGACTACAGGCGCCACCACCTCACCTGGCTAATTTTTGCATTTTTAGTAGAGACGGGGTTTCACCATATTAGCCAGGCTGGTCTTGATCTCCCAACCTCGTGATCTGCCCGCCTCGGCCTCCCAAAGTGCTGGGATTACAGGCGTGAGCCACCGTGCCTGGCCCGGAGTTTCATTCTTGTTGCCCAGGCTGGAGTACAACGGTGTGGTCTCAGCTCACTGCAACCTCCGCCTCCTAGGTTGAAGCCATTCTCCTGCCTCAGCCTTCCAAGTAGCTGGGATTACGGGTGCCCGCTACCATGCTCGGCTACTTTTTTATATTTTTGGTAGGAATGGGGTTTCACCATGTTGGCCAGGCTGGTCTTGAACTCTTGACCTCAGGTGATCTGCCCACCTTGGCCTCCCAAAGTGCTGGGATTACAGGCATGAGCCACTGCACCCGGCCTGAACGTTTTCATTTTGATGAGACTGTCTTGAATCACTGTAGACAAACCTACCATCCCTGATTATAACATGAGATAATTACAACAATAGTTAGGGTGATACTAAAAAGCAAATGTCTATTAAGTGCAGACTACGTGCCAGGCATGTTTCTAAGCTGGTTAAATGTATTAGCTCATTTTCACCCTTCAGGCAGGAAACCGAGGCATAGTCTAGTGTTGTGTGAGCAGGAATGGAAGAAACACACAACACTGCAGGAAGTCACAGAGGGTGGAGAAATCAAAGGAAACTTCCTGGAGGAGGCGAGCCAAGAGGTGACTAGACTAGGGGTGAGGAGGAGACAAATTTTGGTTCAACAAACATACCCGGCCAGGCACGGTGGCTCACGCCTGTAATCCCAGCACTTAGGGAGGCTGAGGCGGGTGGATCATGAGGTCAGGAGTTCAAGACCAGCCTGGCCAAGATGATGAAACCCTGTCTCTACTAAAAATACAAAAATTAGCCGGGCATGGTGACGGGTGCCTGTAATCCCAGCTACTCGGGAAGCTGAGGCAGAGAATTGCTGGAACCCAGGAGGCGGAGGTTGCAGTAAGCCAAGATTGCGCCAGTGCACTCTAGCCTGCGTGACAGAGCAAGACTCTAAAAACAAACAAACAAACAAAAACAAACATGCCCAAGGACCTCCCGGTCTTCCTTTGCCAGTCCCTGGCATTGCTGGAGATACAGAAATGATCTGGACACTCCCCTGTGCTTGAGGGGGTCTCAGGCTGAAGGGGGAGGCAGACCTGGACACAGTTATAATCCAGGGTGACTCCGGGATTCCTCTCCTACAAGGATCCCGTCCTCCCTCTGCCTTAGGTGCCCAGGCCTATGGTCACAGCCTTTATCTCCGATAGTGACACCAGTCTCCACATCTCGGTGTCAGACACCCCCTCCCACCTCCCAGCCTCCCAGGGACTTTCTCCACTATACTTTATCTTATTCTTTTAATTTTATTTTTTGAGACAGGATCTGTCTCAAAAAACAAGACTCAAGACTCAAGAGAAGTCTTGAGATGGAAGCTTTTGAGACAGGATCTGGCAACTCCAGCTCTGTTGCCCAGGCTGGAGTGAAGTTGCACAGTCACCACTCACTGCAGGCTTGGCCTCCTGGGCTCAAGGCATCCTCCCACCTCAGCCTCCCGAGTGGCTGGGACTACAGGTGCGTGCCACCACATCTGGCTGATTTTTAGTTTTATTGAAGAGACAAGGTCTTGCTATGTGGCCCAGGCTGGTCTCGAACTCCTGACCTCAAGCAATCCTCCCACCTCAGCCTCCCCAAGTGCAGGGATTACAGGCATGAACCACCGTGCCTGACCTTTCTCCACTTCTTGACTCCAGCTATCCTTCTGTGGATAAGGAGGGTGCCCTAGAGCCTGGCTTGGTGGCTGGGTGAACCACGGGGTCTGTCTCTAACTGCTGCAACCAGAGGATAGAGGAGCAGGGACCCAGGACAGCTAACCCTCTGATACTGAGGCCCCCCTCACCATGCATGGCCCCCCATGACTTCACCTTCCACTCCCCAGCGTGGCATTTACTACCCATCCCTGTAACCATTCCCCTGCCTGCACTCCTACCTGCCCTGTCCCTCTCGGCCTGCACTGAGCTCAGCAGCTAACAGCCCTGCCGTGGTTAGAACCAAACAGCCTCCGACCTGGGTGCTGGCGCCCAAGAAGCCTAAGGACATTGCCGCTAAGGCTTTTTTTTTTTTTAGACTGTCTCTCTCTGTTGTCCAGGCTGGAGTGCAGTGGCATGATCTCAGCCCCCTGCAACCTCCACCTCTCGGGTTCAAGATTCTCCTGCTTCAACCTCCCAAGTAGCAGGAACTATTTGAAAAGGGTAGAAACTGAGGCTCCGAGAGGTGACAAGGATTATCTGGGCGTCGAGATGGCGCTGCTGAGGGAATGAAGAGGACAACACAGCTGGAATGAGAGCCAAAGAGGCCGCAGTTAGACACGAAGTCTCAGCAGCCTGGGAACGGACGGCAGAGGGTGCACTGCTCCCTCCTACCCAGAGGACCTCGAGGCTGCTGGTCCCAGGCACACGGTGGACGAATGTCCCCGTTGACCTCAAATACCTTCCAGATCCTTCCTCCCTTCATTTTCTCTCCTCTCCTCTCTCTTCTCTCTTCTCCCTCCCTCCCTTCCTCCCTCCCTCCCTCCCTCCCTTCCTTCCTTCCTTTTTTTTGAGTCTGGAGTCTCTGTCACTCAGGCTGGAGTGCAATGGCGTGATTTCGGCTCACTGCAACCTCTGCCTCCTGGATTCAAGCGATTCCCCTGCCTCAGCCTCCCGAGTAGCTGGGACTACAGGTGTGCACCACCACAACCAGCTAATTTTTCGTATTTTAATAGAGACGGGGTTTCACCACGTTGGCCAGGCTGGTCTCAAACTCCTGACCTCAACTGATCTGCCCTCTTCGGCCTCCCAAAGTGCTGGGATTACAGGTGTGAGCCACCGTCCCCGGCCTCCACCAGGGGCTTACTCGGAACTTGGATCCAGAATTTGCAACAGACAACAGTATGTTTTCTCCCCACTCTCCAAAATGATCGTTTTGTCATTTCTTCCTGCTCTGTCCTACACCTCACCCTCTCTTTTCGGCCGTGGCCCTCCCTTGTCACTCAAAGAAGCCATTGGTGTAAGAAGCTCCACCTTCCACCTTCCACCATAAATCCAGGCAACGAATCCACATCTCTATCCTACATCCCGCCTCTGCTCTGGGTATCTTGGAAACCGTCCCTGCTCCAGGCCCGGGCCTGCTCTTCTGCTGGCGCCTGAGCTCACCGCCCCCTCCACTCAACAGGCAAGGCCTTGGCTCCTCCTATCAGCCCTGCTGTCTATGGAATCGCTAATTTCTCTCCTCCTATCTCGGGCTGAATGACGTTCCACAAAAATTACGCCCATCCAGAACAGCAGAACGTGTCCTTATTTGGAAATGGGGTCTTTGCTGATGTAATTAGCTAAGATGAAATCCTACTGGGTTAGGGCAAGTCCTAAATCCAGGGACCGGTGTCCTTTTTTGGAGACAGAGTCTCGCTCTGTCACCCAGGCTGGAGTGTAGTGCTGCAATTTCAGTCCACTGCAGCTTCTGCCTCCTGGGTTCAAGTGATTCTTGTGCCTCAGCTTCCCCAGTAGCTGGGATTACAGGCGTGCGTCACCACGCCTCACTAATTTTTGTATTTTTAGTAGAGCTAGGGTTTCACCATGTTGGTCAGGCTGGTCTCAAACTCCTGACCTCAAGTGAGCCTCCCGCCTCAGCCTCCCTGTCTCTACTAAAAATGCAAAAATTAGCCGGCATGGTGGTGCGTACCTGTAATCCCAGCTACTCGGCAGGCTGAGACAGGAGAATTGCTTGAACCCAGGAGGAGGAGGTTGCAGTGAGCTGAGATCGCGCTACTGCCCTTCTGCCTAGGTGACAGAGTGAGATTCCATCTCAAAAAAAAAAAAAAGAAGCTGGGGGCACAGGCTGAAGAGTGTGTGGGATCCACATTTTACAGGACAGGCCAAGAGACTTGGGCCTTCCTGGTTGCTGGGACTCCAGGATCAGCTGGCAGAAAGAGAGGAAGGGAGAGGCCAGGCATGAGGGACCAGTGAGAGGAGCACAGAGGCCCCCAGATGGCAGGGGATGGACATGAATGAGAAGAGGGTGCTGGGGGCATCAGAGAGAATGCTGGGGGCATCAGAGAGGGTTCCAGGGGCATCAGGCCTCCCCCAGGGGGAGGGCAGGAGGAGGGGTCTCACCCAGGGAGAGAAGGTTCCGGTAGTTCTCTAGCATCACGTCTCGATACAGCTCCCTCTGGCCAGGCTCCAGCCAGCCCCACTCCTCCAGGGTGAAGTCCACGGCCACATCCTTGAAAGTCACTGATTCCTGCAAGGACCAATTTCATTCCATGGAGGGGCACGTCCTTCTGGAACTCAGGGGCAGAAGTGTCAGGGGTCAAGAGCCCACAACAGCCCCCTGGGCTGGAACATTCTGATTGTGCAGAATCGGGATGCCTGAATCCAGCTGGCCTATGGGAATCCAACGGGGGCAGAAACTCGCCCATAGGCACCTTGGTAGAAAGTAGAACAAGGAGCCCTCTCACGTGACTCTTTACTGCCATCTATTGGGAAGTCATTGTAATATGCCAATTAATTTAGTGTATGACAGTTTACCACACTGTCTGAAAACTGCCACCAGTGTATGAGGTGTAAGATGTGAGTCCTGCCCGGGATGAGGCATCCTTGTGCAGTGCATAACCTGCACAGCTCTAAGTGACAGTCCTAAGAAATACTTAAAGAAAAAACTGTCAAGCCGTTGTGTGCAGGAGATATTCGCAAGTCCTATTCTATCCCAGACCCCACCCCTGATCCTGACCCCCATTCCTGACTCCAGGGATGAGGCTCAGGGGTGAATCAAAACCATCCAGTGCCCACTCTGCCTGGTACCCGAAAGGCTGCCGGGCTAGATGAAAAACTTTTAGACTGCGTGATGCGGTCCCAGCTCAGATCATTCTGCCTCTGCCCCCCGTTCTTCCGCACTGCCCAGCTCCCCTCTCCTCATACCCCCTTTCCCAGTATTGGAAGAGTCAGGAGATCTTGAGATCAAGAACAGGGAGAAGAGGGCCCACTGGAGTCCACAAAGTCATCTTGGGGAAGAGGAAGCCCAGACTCACCTGGCCCTCGGCCATCAGGGTCCCACTGGCCATTGCTGGGTCCTGGGCATGTGCCTCTGGGAGAAGGGTCCAGGCCAGGGCCTGAAGAGCTGGAGGAGGAGACCACAGCAGAAAAGGGGTGATTCGTGACCCTGACAGACAGACGCTTTCCCCAAGACTCCTGGTCACAGAAGGGGGGCCACAGTCCCCTAAGAGTCAAAGCAAAGACCCAGGACAGGCCACCTGAGGACAGGCCCATTCCACACCAGTGACAACAGCCAGCAACCATGAGGCTGTCTCACCTCCCCAACACAACAGCTCTCAGACACAGGAACTATGGTGATCCCTAAATGAGGACATTGAGGCACAAGAGGTCAAGACTTGCTCAAGTTCATGGAGACAAAAAGTATCAGAGAAGTCTAGCCACAGGGTCACCCCTATGTTTTTTCTTATACTTTTTTTTTTTTTTTAGATGGAGTCTTGCTCAGTTGCCCAGGCTGGAGTGCAGTGGCACCATCTTAGCTCACTGCAACCTCCGCCTCCCAGGATCAAGCAATTCTCTTGCCTCAGCCTCCTGAATAGCTGGGATTACAAGCACCCGCCACCATGCCTGGCTAATGTTTACATTTTTAGTAGAGATGAGGTTTCACCATGTTGGCCAGGCTGGTCTCGAACTCCTGACCTCAGGTGATCCACCCACCTCGGCCTCCCAAAGTGCTGGGATTACAGGCATGAGCCACCACACCCTGCCTTATTTTATTTTTGAGACACAGTCTTGCTCTGTCACCCAGGCTGGAGTGTAGTGAGGTGATCTTGGCTCACTGAAACTTCCACCTCCTGGGTTCAAGTGATTCTCGGGCCTCAGCCTCCTGAGTAGCTGGGGTTACAGGCACCTGCCACCATGCCCAGCTAATTTTTGTATTATTATTATTGTTATTATTATACGAGACGGAGTCTCGCTCTGTCACCTAGGCTGGAGTGCAGTGGCGCGATCTCGGCTCACTGCAACCTCCACCTCCCAGCTTCAAGCAATTCTCCTGCCTCAGCCTCCTGAGTAGCTGGGATTACAGGTGCACGCCATCACACTAGGCTAATTTTTTTGTATTTTTAGTAGAGATGGGGTTTCACCATATTGGCCAGGCTGGTCTCGAACTCCTGACCTCAGGTGATCCACCCCGCTCGGCCTCCCAAAGTGCTGGGATTATAGGTGTCAGCCACCGCGCTCAGACCAGGGAAACTTTAGAGAGGAGAAACTTGGCAGATGCCACCTTACCCATGTGAGTGAGGCTGATGTGGTATATGGTGAGACAAGCCGAGCCCAGGGTCCCCAATCTGATGAGGAGACAGCATCACTCCTAGGGCATCCCTGCCAAAAGCGCGTGACCTAAATCTAATTATGAAGAAGCACCAAACAAACCCAGACTGAGGGACATTCTGCAATTACATGGTCTGTAATCTTCAGAACTTCTAAGAGGAGACTGAAAACCGGTTCCAGATTGAAGGAGGCCCAACAATGCGTGCAATGTGTGACCTAGCATTTCCTGTGGCCATTAAGGACATTATTGCAGCCAGCTGTAATCCCAGCACTTTGGGAGGCTGAAGTGGGAGGATCGCTTGAGCCCAGGAGTTTGAGACCAGCCCGGGCAACATAGTGAGACCTCGTTTCTACAAAAAAAAAAAAGTTAAAAAATTAGCCGGGCATGGTGGCATGTGCTTGTAATCCTGGCTACTCAGAAGACTGAAATGGGAGGATCGCTTGAGCCCAGGAGGTCGAGGCTGCAGTGAGCTATGATTGCACCACTGCACTCCAGCCTGGGTGACAGAGCAAGACCCTGTCTCCAAAAAAAAAAAAAAAAAGAAAGAAAAGAAAGAAAAAAAGACAAAAAGTCATTATTGGAAGAATCATCAAAAAGTTCAATAAAGTCTATAGATTAGCTATTAGTATTACATCAATATTTCCTCATTGTGATCGTGGTGCTATGGTTATGTAAGAAAATGACCTTGTCTTTGGAAAACACAGAGATTCGCTAGGAGGGCTGGGGAGTGGGAGGGCGCAGAGACCGAGAGAGAGCGACAGAGACCCACAGAGACGGGGACAGAGAGGCAGAGAGACGGGGCACAGAGATTCAGCGAAAGGGGGACAGGACCTGGGGCGGCGAGGGTGAGGGGAAGATCAGAGAGAGATGGGAGACCCAGAGAGAGAAGAACAGATGCTCAAGATAAGGGGAGCCGAGACCGAGTCTGTGCCGTGCAGTGCTGCTCTCGGGCTCTGGGGTCAGAATCTGGGTTGCAGCTCTACCAGCCTGAAAGAAATTGCGGAGTCTCCCCGAGTCTCAGTTTCTTCAGCTGCAAAGTGAGGAAAGGTAGGTTCCCCTTCCTCGGAGAGCGCAGCAGTCCCAAGCTCCGCCGGACTCCTGGCAAACAGTAGGCGCCCAATTCCTGCGCGCTGAGCCGTCTGAGCCGCGCTGATACTAGGTGGGACTCAGGGAATGACAAGAGGGGGCGGGGCGTCACCCACAGCGCCCTCCCCGCTTCCACCCAGACCCAACTCGGGCCCGCCCCCGGAGCTTCTCCTAGCCTGTCTGTCCCGGCCCGCACCCACCTGCTCCGGTCGGGTCCGCGAGGTCCGTGCGTTCAGGATTTCGCTGGACAGCCAGGCCTTCCCTTCCTCCGACGGGCCCCGGAACGCGCCTGCGCGCTCGCTGTCTCGGAACTGTAAGTCCCGGTACTTTAAACTCGGCATCGCGACTGGACTACATTTCCCAGAAACCATTGAGGCTCAGGCTCCTCCCGCCTAAGGGCTTCTGACTGCGGGGGAATGCTGGGAAATGGAGTCTGGGAGCAGGATGCGGAGCGGGAGTAAGAGGACTGTGTTTGGATACATACACAACAACTTTTGGAGGAAAACTGGTATTTGGGACATGCCTGACTGTAGTGGCACGCGAATATCCCTGTTTTAGGCAGAGGCGATGCCACAGTCCATTTAATCCAAATTTCTCCTACCATGGTTGAAGTCTTCAGGACAGATAGAAGTTGGCCCCATGTAAACTGATGGTGAATGAATTGAACCACTGTTATTCAATTTCCCTGGGCATCTGCCTTCCTGTTTGCTCAGTTTCACCCATCACTTCTTAAAGGGCAGTGTGGTAAAGGCAATGGAGCCTATTCTGGGAGCTTGGAGATGTGTGTTCAGGAGTGCAAGGATGGTTTGATATTAGGACATTACACAATTTATCTTTTGACCTTTCCGAATATATCAATATGCAACCATATCTATAGATACTAAAAAAAACCTTTGATAATATTCAGTAACCCTAGATGCTGAGAAAGCTTACAAAAAAAAATTCTGTAACCAGTCATTTCTAGATAAGCTGAATAAACTGAGCATATATTCATATTGAACAACAATAGTGACAATGTTAAAGAATTACTGGCCTCTTCTTGTGTTTATGTCCATATAATCAAAACCTCATATCAGGCTTTATCATAAAACACTAAAAGAATTGCCAGACTGGGTGCAGTGGTTCACACCTGAAATCCCATCACTTTGGGATTTCAAAGAGGGAAGCTAAAGAGGGAGAATCACTTGCACTCAGAAGTTTGAGACCAGCCTGGGCAACATAATGATACCCCCATCTCTACAGAAAATACAAAAGCTAGCCAAGCATAGTGGTGAGCGCCTGTAGACCCAGCTACTCAGGAGGCTAAGGTAGGAGGATCAATTGAACACAGGAGGGCAAGGCTGCAGTGAGCTGTGATGGTGCCAGCCTGGGCAAGAGACCAAGACACTGTCTCAAAAAAAAAAAAAAGTGTAAACCATATATGTGCTCATGAGCAAAAGCTAGATGGCCCATTGCCAAAATGAAATAATAATAGGTGTTACTTATTAACAACATGTTGTGAGCTTTACTAGTTGACTGAGCTGGCACCACCACCCTATGAAGAAGGCACTGCTCTCCCTGTTTTACAGACAAGGGCACTGAGATAGAGGATTTATGTCATCCCCCCAAGCTCCCAGGGCTAGTTGAGGATGGAGGCAGGATTTGAATCCAGGTCCAGCCCATATTTGCAACCACTTCATTTTACTGCTGCCAAGTTTGCTCCTTTTTCCTTGCATCCTGATAACCAAATGCTCCAAGCACAGGTTGTACTGTCAGCTGAGGCTCTAGCATCAGGGTGGCATGGAGCAGAGCCTCAGCTAATCTATAATAGGCACGTCACATTGTGGAGACAAAGGTGACTCCATCTTGGATGGTAATCCACCTTGTTGACTTCTGATTAGTCCCAGTCCTGGGAATGCCTTCTGATTTCTACTTTACTTACTGTCCCTAGTGTAAGAACATGTCGACCTTGATGTTGTCACACAAATTATAGGCTATGACACAAACAGCATTCTTGCCTGTTCTGGAGGGTTGTCTTAACCCTTGTCTTGCTAAAGTAAGTATTCCCTTTCCATATGTTAGATAAGCCTTGGGATTAGGGAGTAACTGTGTGGAGATAGATCTGTCCTGCTGCCCTCCAAGACCCCATGCTTCCCTTTGTAAGTTCCCCAAATAAATCACCCCTTACCAACGAACTGGGTTTGTCTCCCTCTTTTTTGGTTTATTGGATCCTTCCACATTTGGGGGTTATTTTGCATAAATAGTCCTTATATGAAACACACATGAACAAGGAGTAAGCCTTCATCGCTATAAGCCACCAAGGAGGTTGTGGGGGTGTTACTGAAGCATAACTACTTATCCTGGCGGATACAACTGTCTCCAAAGGCTTTGATGAAGCTGAAATTTGATATTAAATACAAGTTATTGTCAGAGCTTTGCAAGTCATTAACTTCTCTGTGCCTCAGTTTCCTCATTGTACATGGGGCAATAATAAGTACCCTCTTTATCAGGTTAAGAGATTTGAATAGGTAGACAGAAGTAAAGCCATTAGAACAGTATGTGACAGATAGAAAATACCATGTAAGTGTTTGCTATTTTTTTTTTTTTTTGAGGCGGAGTCTCACTGTGTCCCCAGGCTGGAGTGCAGTGGCCGGATCTCAGCTCACTGCAAGCTCCGCCTCCAGGGTTTACGCCATTCTCCTGCCTCAGCCTCCCGAGTAGCTGGGACTATAGGCGCCCGCCACCTCGCCCGGCTCGTTTTTTGTATTTTTTTTAGTAGAGACGGGGTTTCACCGTGTTAGCCAGGATGGTCTCGATCTCCTGATCTCGTGATCCGCCCGTCTCGGCCTCCCAAAGTGCAGGGATTACAGGCTTGAGCCACCGCGCCCGGCCGTGTTTGCTATTATTAAAAACGCGTTAGGCCAGGCACGGTGGCTCAAGACGGAGTCTCACTCTATCGCCAAGCTGGAGTGCAGTGGCACGATCTCGGCTCACTGAAACCTCCGCCTTCCTGGTTCAAGCGATTTTCCTGCCTCAGCCTCCATAGACGCACGCCACCACGCCCTGCTAACTTTTGTATTTTTCTAGAGACGGGTTTTCACCAACACGTCCTGCTAACTTTTGTATTTTTTACTAGAGACGGGGTTTCACCGTGTTGGCCAGGATGGTCTTGATCTCTTGACCTGGTGATCTGCCCGCCTCGGCCTCCCAAAGTGCTGGGATTACAGGCGTGAGCCACCGCGCCCGGCCCCAACTGTGACTTTCTGTTTGCTCTTCCTTCCACCTTTTCCCACGACTGCTTTCGGAAAACACCTACTTTTCTTACAAGAACAAGTTCTTACAGCCTCTCCTGCAGTAAACTTTCTCTGATTTCCACCGAGCTCAGAAGGAGCTGGCAACTGGCTCTCTCGGGTTCGCACAGGAACATTCCAGTATCTTAGATCCTACAGGGCTATGTGCTAACCGCCGTGTTGTAATTCTCTGTAACTGTCCGCCTCTCTCGCTCCAGTCTCATCACGCAATAATTTATATAAGTCTTAATTATCTGTTTATTCCGCACTTCTCCCAGGAAATTTCCAGGAATCTGAGGAAATGTCTGGACCTGCAGCATAAAGACGTCAAAACAAACAAACTCACAACACTGCTCACTACTGGCCAAGCAAAAAGCATTCTGGGACCACTAGTTTGCGACCCTCAAACTTGAGTTTTTCCCAGGTGCTGCAGTCTGGCTACCAGTTCAGAGGTGCGCGTGAAGTCAAGGTTTACCTCTGACGCATCTGCGGTAGTCACGTCCCCGGCCAGCGCACAGGTGACGGTGACGTAGCGCGCACTAGGAAGAGAGTCGTCATGGCAACCAGCGTTCCGTCGCCCGGCCACGTCCCCAGGAGACTGAAGCCGGCTCCCTGCGGAGGCGCGGAGTCGAGAAAAAGAGGAGGGAGCAGTTCACAGATATAGAGAGGCCCAGACACTAGGGCCTGGTTAGCGCGTACTTTCAACGCGGAGTAAGTAAGCGCCAATGCCGCGTAGGACAGTGCGCCTGCGCAGGCTGAGTCCGTAAACTACCATTCCCAGAGTCCTTCCGGTTGTAGCCAGATCAATTTCAGAGGTTGACGCCCGTGCTCTACCTCTTCAAACCTGCTCATTCAAGGCACACGTACTGCGCATGTGCCAAAATGGTATCTTGGCAACCGATGGCTGGAACAGAGAAGTCAAGGTTTTGACCAATCAGAAGTCGCGCTCGGCCGGGCGCGGTAGCTCTTGCCTGTAATCCCAGCATTTTGAGAGGCCGAGGCGGGCGGATAACTTGAGGTCAGGAGTTCGAGACCAGCCTGGCCAACATAGTGAAACCCCGTCTCTACTAAAAATACAAAAATTAGCTGGGCGTGGTGGTGCATGCCTGTAATTCCAGCTACTCCGGAGGCTGAGGCAGGATAATAGCTTGAAACCGGGAGGCAGAGGTTGCAGTGAGCTGAGATCATGCCACTGCACTCCAAACCTGGGCGACAGAGCAGGACTCCGTCTCCAAAAAAAAAAAAAAAAAAGTATCCGAATCTAGTATTCAGGTGCACAGAGGGTGAAGAATTGTAGTTCAGATAGAGAAGAAAACCTGTGCCTTTCACATTGACCACCACTCTTCCTCTGTTTAACCATCCTCGAGCGTTGCACTGAGTCATGTCCTTTCAGATGCATTTCCTTCCCAGAGGAGAAATGATTGTCCCTTCAAACCCTTACAATATGCTGTCCATCCTTTTTGAAGGTCCAAGTCACTTCTACTTTGTATTAGGATAATGGGTGTCTACAGATGAGTGGGATCTGGTCCCAGCTTTTGAGGAGCATCCAGTTAGGTAGAGAAACAGAGCCGGACACCAACTAGGGGGAGGGTCCCCAGGAAACGGACAGAGACATTGATGGATTTGTCACCAATTTTATTAATTTTCCTTTCTCCTTACCCCCAAACCACCGTCCTACTGCAGCAGGAGTTTTCGGTTTTGTCTGTATGTACAAGCCCTGGTGAGAGAGAAAAAGCCTGTAGATTAGAATGAGAATTTCAGGCTCCTCCAGATCAAAGGACCCATAACTTCCCTCCCATAACTTCCCTCCAATCTTTGGCCTGATTTGGCTCATCCAGTCATGTCATGGGTATCTGGGCAGATTTTCAGGTTCTCTGCCAATCGGAGTTGGTGAGGAGAGAGGAGAGAAAAGTTGGGACCAGGGGTGACGGTAAAATGTGGGAACAGAAAGAGTCTAAAAAGACAAGAGGAGACACAGGCAGAAATGGAGAGAGATAAGGAAGAGACAGGGTATAGTGGAAGCAGGTATAGTGGGCTACACTGTGTCACCCAACCCAAAGATATATCCAAGTCCCAACTCCTAGTATCTGGGAATGTGACCTTAATTGGAAACACGGTCTTTGCAGATGTAATTAAGTTAAGGTGACATGAGATTTAGGATGGGCCCTACATCTAAAGACAGGTGTCCTTAGAAGAGAAAGGAGAGGGAGATTTGAGACGGACACACAGGAAACAAAGCCATGTGAAGACAGAGGCAGGGATTAGAAGGGAGCCAAGGAATGCCAGCAGCCACCAGCAGCTAGGACACAGACATGGGGTGGATTCATTCTCAGAGGCTGCGGAAGGAACCAACTTTGCCAACCCCTTGATTTCAGACTTCTGCTTTCAGAACCCAGAGAATACATTTCTTTTGCTTTAAGTCACCCAGTTGGTGGTGATGTTACAGCAGCAATAGGAAATGAATACACAGGGAGACAGAGAAATGAGGAGAGAGAGTTGGAAGAGAGGCTGAGCAAGTTCACAGTGAGAGCTGGCCTGCAGGGAGCACTCCCCATGCGCTAAGTGTTATTAAGAGCGTTCACTATGGGCGCGGTGGCTCAAGCCTGTAATCCCAGCACTTTGGGAGGACAAAGCGGATGGATCACCTGAGGACAGGAGTTTGAGACCAGCCTGGCCAACGTAGCGAAACCCCATCTCTACTGAAAATACAAAAATTAGTCGGCATGGCGATGGGCACCTGTAGTCCCAGTTACTCGGAAGGCTGAGGCAGGAGAATCGCTTGAACCTGGGAAGCGGAGGTTGCAGTGAGCCAAGGTCGCAAGATCACGCCACTGCCCTCTAGCCTGGGCCACAGAGCAAAACTCCGTTTCAAGAAAAAAAAAAAAAAAAATTTAAGAAAAAAAGAGCATTCACTGATTCACTGCTCATCACACCCCCCAGTGGGAGGTGGTGGCATTACTCCCTTTTTGCAGATGAAGAAACTGAGGCGTTAGGGAAAGGAGATTAATGGGACACTTGGAGGAGGCAGAGAGAGAGAGAGAAATTGAGACAGAGAGGGGAAGACAGGGGCCAGAGAAGGGGCTCGGGGTGGGGGCACAAGCAGAAAGAGACAGGGAGATAAACTTAGAGGGGGAGAGGAAGGTGAGGGCCACTTCCTCCCTAGGCACAGGGCCTGGGGTCCATGGAAATGTTTTCACTGTAGTATCTTTGAAAGCCAGAAGAAGATGAATATAACAGTAATTATGATGACGACGAATAGAACATAATTAATCCAACTTGGATGATATTTGTCTTTCTACCAAGGAATCCACAAAACATCACTTTTAGGGTTTTTTTGGTTTTGGTTTGTTTTTAGTGTAAGAAGAGGTCCACAAAGGCAAAAGTGCTGAGGACCCGGGAAGGTTGTAATGTGACCCAGAGGTGGAGAAAAGGGGAAATGAGAAAGACAGACAGACAGAAGTACAGATGAGAGAATGGTACGGGGGTGGGGGCGGGAGGGAGAAGAGGGAGGAGAGAGAGAGAGAAAAAGAGAGATAGAGACTAAAGTGTCTGAAAAGGAGACTCCCAAAATACACAGTGACCCATCCAGGGAGTTGCCATTGTTGCGGGGCTCACGGGGTCCCACGGGGGACTGAGGAGGGGGCAAGGATGACTCACGAGACCACGATGACCATGAACATAAAGATAGCCAGAGACACAGAAATGAGGATGCCCAACAGCGCCTGGTTCCTCAGGTATTTGTTGTCCATCTGGTACTGCAGGGCCACGCGGGGTTGCCGGTCGACTGGGACGGGTAGGGAAACAGCCCCGACCTCCAAGTCACCACCCCTCCTTAGCCTCATACCCACCCCACCTGTTCATTCAGCAGCCTGGAGCAGGGGTGGGGGTGGGGCGCTCTCTCTTCCTATTTGTTCCCTGCCCTCTGCTGGGATCTGACTCTCCATTTATCCATTCCTCTAATGCTCTGTCTCAGGCACCATTGTAGGCACTTGGGATACAACTGGGAACCAAGCTGGCAAACTGGCCTCATGGAGTTGACAGTCTACCCTGCATACCACAGTTATCACAGTTACAGTGAGAGGCTAGTTCTAAAAGCATTTCATTTGATGGGATGGGGTGGGGTGAGGACTTAGGAAGTTTGACCCAAAACCAAAAGGTACAGATACAATGGCCAGGCATGGTGAGCTCGCACCTATAATCCCAGTACTTTGGGAGGCTGAGGCAGGAGGATCACGTGAGCCCAGGAGTTCAAGTCAGCGTGGGCTGTGAGATCCTATCTCTACAAAAAAGAAAAAATTAGCTAGATATGGTGGCACGTGCCTGTAGTCCCAGCAGTTCAGGAGGCTGAGGAGGGAGGACTGCTGGAACACAGGAGGTTGAGGCTCCTGTGAGCCATGACTGTGTCACTGCACCCCAGCCTGGGGCACGAACCAAGACCCTGTCTCAGAAAACAAAAACAAAAACAAAAAAAACCAGAGACGGCGGTGGCTCAAGCCTGTAATCCCAGCACTTTGGGAGGCCGAGACGGGCGGATCACGAGGTCAGGAGATCGAGACCATCCTGGCTAACACAGTGAAACCCCGTCTCTACTAAAAAATACAAAAAACTAGCCGGGCGAGGTGGCGGGCGCCTGTAGTCCCAGCTACTCGGGAGGCTGAGACAGGAGAATGGCAGGAACCCGGGAGGCGGAGCTTGCAGTGAGCTGAGATCTGGCCACTGCACTCCAGCCTGGGCGACAGAGTGAGACTCCGTCTCAGGAAAAACAACAACAACAAAAAAAAAAACCCAGAGACACTGTGCACGTGAGACGGAGGTGCAAAATGCAACAGTTTCACAAGATGAATGTCTTAGTTGCTACATCTTAGCTGTTGACCCTGAAGGTGGCCTTGGGAGTTGCTTTCTGCATCTTCCACTTACCACCCACCACCAACTCTTTCCTTCTATCAGCAAAGCCTCTTGGCTTGACCTTCAAACTGTAGGCAGAATCCAATCTACCTCCACGGCTACCAAGCGGGTCCAACCCCAGCCCAAGGCTTCTCTTAGGGGGCTCCCTTGACTCCTCCTCCCACAGTTCCTCACATGGCCTTCGGGAGGCGCTGTTAAAACCTAAGTCGGCTCCCTGCGCTCAGAGTCTTCCTGCTACTCCATGGCCCCCCATCTCAGAATAAAAACTCAAGTTCTCACATGCTCTCTAGCAAGCCCTGCACCATCTGGTTCCCACGTGACCTGGCCATTGCCACCCTACTATTCTCTTTCATTCACTGGGCTCTGGCCACACTGGCCTTCTCCTACTTGTTGCTTAATCATGTTGGATCTTTGCATGTGCTGTTCCCTCTGTCACTGACACTGTTCCCATCACTTGCTTACTTCCTTCAGCTTTCAAAAGTCACCTCTTTAGAGGGGACCTACATCTGTTTTTTTTTTTTTTTTTTTTTTTTTTTTTTTTTTTTGAGACGGAGTCTTGCTCTGTTGCCCAGGCCGGAGTGCAGTGGCTCAATTTCAGCTCACTGCAAGCTCTGCCTCCTGGGTTCACACCATTCTCCTGCCTCAGCCTCCTGAGTAGCTGGGACTACAGGCGCCCGCCACCATGCCCGGCTAACTTTTTTGTATTTTTAGAAGAGATGGGGTTTCACCATGTTAGCCAGGATGGTCTCGATCTCCTGACCTCGTGATTCACCTACCTCGGCTTCCCAAAGTACTGGGATTACAGGCATGAGCCACCGCGCCGGGCCTACATCTGTACTTTCTAAAGTAGCAGCCTCCCCCGAGGCACTATTTACCAAACCATTCTGTTTTCATTAGAACACTATTGCCACCTGAATCCAGCCTGTTTATCTGTTCATGTAATTACCATCTAACCCAGTGGTTGTCAATCAGGGATAATTTTGTCGCTCAGGGGACATTTGGAAATGTCTAGGGACATTTCTGATGGTCATAATGGGGAGGGAGATGCTACTGGCATCTCGTGGATCGAAGCTAGGGATGCTGCTAAACATCCCACAATAACCAGGACAGCGTCGCTAACAAAGAATGATCCAGCTCCATATCTCAACAGTGCTGAGGTTGCGAAACCCTAGTCTAACCTCTGGCCCCATTAAAATGTGGGCTCCATGAGGGCAGGAACTACATCTGTCTCCCATTCCACTGTTCCTCAGTTTGGGACATCGTAGCGTGCTAAAAATATTTGTTGTCACCAAATGCCAGCCAAAGGAAGCAAACAAGCAAATCCAAAAGTGGGACACCCTAGAGGACACACTCCCTTCTTTTTCAATGCCAATGTCATGGAGGCAAAAAAACAAAAAACAAAACAAAACTGGTAAGAGAAACTGTTCTAGGTCGGGTGCAGTGGCTCATGCCTGTAATCCTAGCACTTTGGGAGGCCGAGGTGGGCCAATCACTTGAGCCCAGGAGTTTTGAGACCAGCCTGGCCAACATGGTAAGACCCAGTCTAAAAACAAAACAGAACAAAACTGTTCTAGATTTTAAAAAGAAGTGAAAAACCTAACAATTGAATGATATAAGAAGTCCTTTCATTGGATCCTGGTTTGAACAAATCAACTGTGAAAAATATTCTGGGGACAATTAGGGAAGTTGACAGTGGGACCTGGAATTTGACATTGAGGAATCATTGCTCGGTTTGGTGGGTGTGGGAACGACATTGTGGCTGCTTAGGAAAATGTCTTTATTTTTAGAGGTACATTCTATGTATGGGGCATAGTGTCTGTGATTTCTTTTAAGATACTATGGCAAAGAATAAAGTAGGTGAAATAAATGTGGAAGAATGTTCATTGTTAACATAATTTGATAGTAAGTGCTACTTCTGAGATTATGATCAGAGAGGCCTGTCTGAGGAAGTGACCTTTGAGACCTGACTTAAGAAGTGATTGGAACAGTGTGACAGAGAGAGGGAGCAGCATGTGAAAAGATCCAGCATGACTATTCAATAGATAGATATATGTGGATAGATATATGTGGATTCATTGTACCATTGTTTTTTTTTTTTTTGAGATGGAGTCTCGCATTGTCACCCAAGCTGGAGTGCAATGGTGCGATCTTGGCTCACTGCAGCCTCCACCTCCTAGATTCAAGCGACTCTCCTGCCTCAGCCTCCTGAGTAGCTGGAATTACAGATGCCTGCCACCATGCCAGGGTAATTTTTTGTTATTTTAGTAGAGACGGGGTTTCACTATGTTGGCCAGGCTGGTCACGAACTCCTGACCTTGTGATCTGCCTGCCTCGGCCTCCCAAAGTGCTGGGATTACAGGTGTGAGCCACTGCGTGTCCTGCCTCTTTGTATTATTCTTTCTGTTATGAGAATATATGTTTTTTAGGCTGGGCATGGTGGCTCATGCTTTTAATCATGGCACTTTGGGAGGCTGAGTGGATCACCTGAGGTCAGGAGTTTGAGACCAGGCTGGCCAACATGGTGAAACCCCATCTCTACTAAAAATACAAAAATTAACCGGGTATGGTGGTGCATACTTGTAGTCCCAGCTATTTGGGAGGCTGAGGCAGGGGAATCACTTGAACCTGGGAGGCAGAGGTTGCAGTGAGCCAAGATGGTACCAATGCACTCCAGCCTGGGCGAGACTCTATCCAAAAAAAAAAAAAAAAAAAAGCATGTGCATGGGGGGCTCACACCTGAAATCCCAGTACTTGGGAGGGCCAGGCAGGATACATATCACGAGGGTCAGGAGATCGAGACCATCAGCAACATCCGGTGAACCCTCTCTAGTTCAAAAATACGACAAATTAGCCGCGCGTGGTGGCGGGCCCCTGTAGTCCGCAGCTACAGTGAGGCTGAGGGGGCAGAGAATGATGTGAACCTGGGAGCGAGCTTGCAGTGAGGCCAGATTCGCCCACTGCACTCCGCCTGGGCAACAGAGTGAGAACTTCATCTCAAAAAAAAAAAAAAAAGTTGGGCCCACAGTGGCTCACGCCTGTAATCCCAGCAACTTTGGGAGACGGAGGCACGTGATCACCTGAGTCAGGAGTTCGAGACCAGCCTCACATGGACGAAACCCGTCCTACTAAAATACAAAATTAGCTGGGGGCCCATTGGGCATGGTGGCGCGTGCCTGTAATCGCAGCTACTCGGGACGCTAAGGCAGGAGAATTGCTTGAACCTGGGAGGCAGAGGTTGCGGTGAGCCAAGATCGCACCATTGCACTCCAGCCTGTCAACAAGAGCGAAACTCTGTCTGAAAAAAAAAAAAAGAATGCATTTTTTTAGATTTATGAATGAATGAATGAGTGAATTCAGCACAGCCTTCCAAATTCCCCAGGTACAGCAACGGCTAAGAAGAAAATGTTTTTCTGGCACCTGCCATTCTGGTGCTAGGGGCATTCTAAAGTTCCGGGGAGTCTTTCCATTTACCAGATGGAGGAAAGTGAATTTCAGAATACAGAAGCAACTTCTGGGCCACACTCTAAGTAAATGGTTAGGGCAGGATTCGAGGCTACATGTGGGAGCCTTGAAACCCATATTTAGTGAGTCATGGCTGTCTTAATCTCTCGCACGCCTGTCCCATGTCTTCCCCAACCCCCAGAAGCTTACCAAAGCAGTACTTTTTGTGGATACACTGGGGTCTGATCCTCTGGCAATGTAAACAGTCCAACACCTCTTCTTTTAGCCAGCCTAGGCAAGGGGAAAGGGAGAAATAAGACAAGGGCAGATACCAGAGGACTGGCAAGGGTGGGAAGGAAGAAGGAGAAAGAGGAGATGGGGTCCCTTGGCTCTCCTAAATTTCAGAGATTCCACTGCCCAGCAGAGGAACCGAGCAAAATGCACTGACAATTCACATAAAAAATAATTGTTATATAATCATTGAAGAGTTCAATTCAGTTGCAGTCATCCAGTAGATTCAGCATTCTGTTTGTGGACATTTAATTAAACATTTGTAAATTCTGAGTTTGCACTTTTCTTTTTCTAATTTGGAGCCACCTTTGCAGACACTGGTGAGATGTCCCCTCTTTGGGCACACTGTGTCCTCCTCTACTGGTGCCATACAGGAGGACTACATTTCCCAGGGTGCCTTTCAGTAAATTGTGACCTTGTGACCTAGTCTTGGACAATGGAAAGTCAGCAGGATCATGTGTGTCTCTTCCAGGCTTGGCTATAAAACTCTCAGTGTGATTTCTATTGCTTTTCCGTTTGAAGCATGCTTAGAAGCTGCCACGTGTGTATAGCCTGGATCCCTGAGTCACCACCTGGACTGCCACTCAACTCTCAGTGAAATTTGGGTGAAAGAAAAATAAAGCTTTGTTGTATTAAACCACTGAGATGTGAGGGTTTATTTGTTAATACAACATAGCCTATCTTATCGTGACTTACATACCTTCAAAATGTTGTTTTGCAGATAGTCGTTATTTTCATAAACCTTTAAAAAGCAAATCTCCCTAGGTTCCATGGCTTTGGGGTAAGGAAACTGCCAAATGGAGTAAGGAGAGGTAGCCAGGCTTGATTTGGGGAGACAGGGCAAAGGGGGTTAGGAGGGTAAAGAAGGGAGAGAGAGATGATCCAGAACTCACGGCAAAGTTTGGGGTTGCAGGCTGCAAGAGAAAATTGCTGAGGTGAGTTAAATTGGGATGGTAACTTGATAATTTAATTGGCGAGGGATCAGGAGAGCAGGTAAGGAGTGAGGCTGGGAAAGGACAGAAGGGGAAGACTGGGGAGAGATGAAGAAGGCTGAGTTATAGGAGAGGTGAAGAAAGAGTTTGGTTTGGGAGAAAAAGTGGTAAAAGTGGATCAAGAGATCAAGGGAGAAGGGGAGAGGGGATTGGTGGAGAGATATGCTGCACCTTTTAATTGATGTGAAATTAAAACTTTCTTGAGTTCCTTGATCACATTCGCCCTGAGGGTCACCAACTCTTCCAGCAAAGGCTCATCTGAGGAGAGGAAGAGATCTCTGTGGGGTGGGAGGCACCCAGAAAGCCCACCCCACTACCTGCAGCTTCCAGGAGAAGATATGAGGAAGCTCCTCTTCATTTATAAGGGGTAACCAAAACCAGGATTACAAAGGGTCTCCTGGGCAAATCTATGGCCGGGGAGATCCTGCATCTATATTCTGATTCACTGTGGGGCCTAGGCAAAGCCATCCTTCCTTGGCCTCACCTTCCTCATCTGGCAAGTGAATTTGATCTCTCTTCTCCTCTTTTTTTTTTTTTTGAAACGGAGTCTCACTGTGTTGCCCAGGCTGGAGTGTAGTGGTCTGATCTTGGCTCACTACAACCTCCACCTACCAAGTTCAAGTGATTCTCCTGCCTCAGCCTCCCAAGTAGCTGGGATTACAGGCATGTGCCACCACACCCGGCTAATTTTTTGTATTTTTAGTAGAGATGGGGTTTCGCCATGTTGGCCAGGCTGGTTTCAAACTCCTGACCTCAGGTGATCCTCCCACCTCGGCCTCCCAAAGTGCTGGGATTACAGGCGTGAGCCACCGTGCCTCGCCTCTTCTTTTTTGTGTCTACATTCACTCCTTCATGATTTCAATCCATATGGCTTTAATATATTACCTAGCCTTGCACTGTCCAGTGTGGTAGCCACTAGCCACACATGGCTACTGAACACTTGAAATGGGCTAGTCTGAATTGAGATGTGCTGTAGGTGTAAAATGTACACTGGATTGTAAAGATATCGTGCAAAAAACCTGTAAAATATATTGATAATTCCTATGTGGATTACATGTTGAAATGGTGATATTTTATATATTGGATTAACTAAAATATATTATCAAAATTAATTTCATCTGTTTCTGTTTACCTTTTTAAAAACACAGCTACTAGAATTTTTATTTTATTTTGTTTCTGAGATGGAGTTTCACTCTTGTTGCCCAGGCTGGAGTGCAATGGTGTGATCTCTGCTCACTGCAAACTCTGCCTCTGGGTTCAAGTGATTCTTCTGCCTCAGCCTCCTGAGTAGCTGGGATTACAGGCACCCACCACCACACCTGGCTAATTTTTGTATTTTTAGTAGAGATGGGGTTTTACCATGTTGGCCAGGCTAGTCTTGAACTCCTGACCTCAGGCGATCCACCTGCCTCAGCCTCCCAAAGTGCTGGGATTAGAGATGTGAGCCACCATGCTACTAGAAAATTTAAAATTTAAATTTAAAATTGCATATGTGACTCCTATTTGTGGCTGACATTCTATTTCTATTGGATGGTGCTGTTCTATACAAGATGCCCCCCACATTTATATTACTAGCCCAAGGGGCTCAACGAAGGTGGGATTTATATATCCAGCTATCTGGTCAAGATCTCCAATTGGATGTCTAAGAGGCATCTCAAACCCACTAAGTCCAAAACTGAACCTTCGTTATTCTCCTCCAGACCTACTCCCAACCTCCCAAGCCTACTCCATCTTAGTAAATAGGTATGTCACGATTCTAATTGCTCAATTCAGAATCCTTGGTGCTATCTTTGACGACTTTCTCTTTTTCTTTTCTTTTCTTCTTTTTTTTTTTTTTTTTTTGAGACGGAGTCTGGCTCTGTCGCCCAGGCTGGAGTGCGGTGGCCGGATCTCAGCTCACTGCAAGCTCCGCCTCCCAGATTTATGCCATTCTCCTGCCTCCGCCTCCCAAGTAGCTGGGACTACAGGCGCCTGCCTAGTCGCCCGGCTAGTTTTTTGTATTCTTTAGTAGAGACGGGGTTTCACCGTATTAGCCAGGGTGGTCTTGATCTCCTGACCTTGTGATCTGCCCGTCTCGGCCTCCCAAAGTGCTGGGATTACAGGCTTGAGCCACCGCGCCCGGCCTTCTTTTCTTCTTTCTTTCTTTTTTTTTTTTTTTTGTGAGACGGAGTTTTGCTCTTGTGGCCCAGGCTGGAGTGCAATGGGGCGATCTCAGCTCACCACAACCTCTGCCTCCCGGGTTCAAGAGATTCTTCTGTCTCAACCTCCTGAGTAGCTGGGATTACAGGAATGTGCTACCACAGCCGGCTAATTTTGTATTTTTAGTAGAGATGGTGTTTCTCTATTTTGGTCAGGCTGGTCTCG
>NW_016807449.1:1635963-1640367 GCF_001698545.2 Rhinopithecus bieti | reverse complement strand
AAAAAAAAAAAAAAAAAAAAAAAAAAAAAAGCAAGGCTACATTACATGCGTGTTTCCTCTTATTTTTATATTCAAGGGAAGTGGTGCAGACCGGCCGAAAGGAGAGGGATGCTGGAGCAGGCGTTCCCTCGGCTCTCCTACCTTTCAGAGAGTTATCCATTAAGTGCTGCGTTTGGTTCTTGACAAAGGACGCCACAAGGTCCAGTTGATCTGTCTCTGGGGGAGAAGGGAGAGGACACTCCAGTGGGCCCCCCAGAGAGTCAAGTGACCTCGCCCCCTCCAGGCCTGGCCCCGACCCCTCTTGGGGGCGTAGTCTCCGGCATCCCTCGCCCAGCCCAGCTGCCCAACTTCCAGCACGCACCCACTCTCCCCACAAACGCGTTCAGCGCGTAGTCCTGGAAGAAAGGCCCCTCCATGCCCATCAGCACGGCCCCGGCGCGGGCCTGCAGCTGCTCCAACTGGAAGCGACTGGGGATGAGGGCGGAGCGCAGGTGACTCAGGGCCTCCAGCACCGAGGGGTCGCACTGCAGGCAGCCCCAGCCTCCGGGGGCGCCCAGGCCCGAGAGCAGCAGAAGGGTCAAGGCCAGAGGCATAGCGGGGCCTTTGTGACGTCACAGAGAGGGCCCGGCCGGCCCCGCCTCCCAGTCCAGGGCGCGGTCAGGAGGCCCAGGGAGCATCAGGGTGTTACAGGTCCGTGTTTGCTGAGCACTTACTGTGTGCCAGGCATGGTTCTAGAACCTAGAGAGTCAAGAAAAAACAGAAAGCCTCTGCTCTACCCCTCTTGGAACTTACTCATTCCTCTTAAATTTATTCATTCAACACATGTTGTTTTATTTTATTTATTTATATATTCCCGAGACGGAGTCGCACTCTGTCACCCAGGCTGGAGTGCAGTGGTGTGATCTCGGTTAACTGCAACCTCCGCCTCCCAGGTTCAAGCGATTCTCCTACCTCAGCCTCCCAAGTAGGTGGGACTACAGGCAGGGGCCACCAGGTCCAGCTAATTTTTTATTTTTAGTAGAGACGGGTTTCATCATGTTGGCCAGGCTGGTCTCGAACTCCTGACCTCAGGCGATCTGCCCGCCTCGGCCTCCCAAAGTGCTAGAATTATAGGCATGAGCCACTGCGCCCGGCCCACATATTGTTTGTTTGTTTGTTTTGAGACAGAGTCTTGCTCTGTCGCCCAGGCTGGAGTGCAGTGGTGCGATCCTGGGTCATGGCAAGTTCTACCTCCCAGGTTCAACCTATTTTTGTGCCTCTGCCTACCAAGTAGCTGGGATTACCGTGCCACCACACTCGTATAATTTATGTATGCATATGCATATATATATATATAGAGAGAGAGAGAGAGAGAGAGATGGAGTCTCGCTCTGTGTCACAGGCTGGAGCTCAGTGGTGCAATCTCAGCTCACTGCAACCTCTGCCTCCCAGGTTCAAGAGATTCTCCTACCTCAGCCTCCCGTGTAGCTGGGATTCCAGGCATGCGCCACCACACCCAGCTAATTTTAGTATTTTCAGTAGAAACGGGGTTTCACCTTGTCGGTCAGGCTGGTCTGGAACTCCTGACCTCAAGTGATTCACCCACCTCAGCCTCCCAAAGTGCTGGGATTACAGGCCACTGCATCCAACCTACATGCAACACATATTTATTGAACACCGATTATGTGCCAGGTGCTGTTGAAGGCCCCCAGAGCTAGAAATGAGAAAAACAAGAGGTTCTTGCCCTTGCAGTACTTAAATTCATTAACTCAACAAATATTTATTGAGCAGCTACTATGTGCCAGGTGCCAGAGATTGACATAAGATGAACACAATCTCTGCTCATGGAGTTCAGGCTCGCAGGGGTGGGAGGGAGTGGGAGGAAGAGAAACGTAAAATCTGGTACACAGACGAGTAACTGAAATAGTCACAAACTGCATTACCTGCTGGGAAGCAAATAGCCTGATATGGTTAAGAGAGTTCCTTGAGGCCAGGAGGTGGGGTCTGGTTCCCTGCTGTAGTCCAGTGCCTAGCAGGTACTAGGTGCTCAATAGATACTTAGCAAATCAATGAATCCACAAGGGAGGGTATGCTGAGGGAAGGGCACTTCATTTTTCCCTGAAATTTTCATCTTGAAAATTTTAAAATCTAGAGAACAGTTGCAAGAATGATCCAATAGGCCGGGTGCGGTGGCTCAAGCCTGTAATCCCAGCACTTTGGGAGGCCAAGACGGCGGATCACGAGGTCAGGAGATCGAGACCATCCTGGCTAACACGGTGAAACCCCGTCTCTACTAAAAAAACTACAAAAAACTAGCCTGGCAAGGTGGCGGTGCCTGTAGTCCCAGCTACCCGGGAGGCTGAGGCAGGAGAATGGTGTGAACCCGGGAGGCGGAGCTTGCAGTGAGCTGAGATCCGGCCACTGCACTCCAGCCTGGGTGACAGAGCGAGACTCTGTCTCAAAAAAAATAAAAAAGAATGATCCAATAAACACTCAGATATGACTTCACATTTTGCATTCCCTGTATCTCTCTATATATGTAGATGAATTAAATATCAATTTAATCATAGAGATTCAACTAAAAGACATTATAATAGTATACATGGAGATATAGCAAATGTGAAATTAATATATGATATATTAATANTGCAATGGGGCGATCTCAGCTCACCACAACCTCTGCCTCCCGGGTTCAAGAGATTCTTCTGTCTCAACCTCCTGAGTAGCTGGGATTACAGGAATGTGCTACCACAGCCGGCTAATTTTGTATTTTTAGTAGAGATGGTGTTTCTCTATTTTGGTCAGGCTGGTCTCGAACTCCCGACCTCAGGTGATCCACCTGTCTCAGCCTCTCAAAGTGCTGGGATTATAGGCCTGAGCCACCACGCCAGGCTGACGCCTTTCTTTTTCTTTTTTTTTTTGAGATGGAGTCTCGCTCTGTTGCCCAGGCTGGAGTACAGTGGCCTGATCTCGGCTCACTGCAAGCTCCGCCTCCCAGGTTCCCACCATTCTCCTGCCTCAGCCTCACTAGTAGCTGGGACTACAGGTGCCCGCCACCACGCCCCGCTAATTTTTTGTATTTTTAGTAGAGACCGGGTTTCACCATGTTCGCCAGGATGGTCTCAATCTCCTGCTCATGATCCGTCCGCCTTGGCCTCCCAAAGTGCTGGGATTACAGGCGTGAGCCACCGCGCCCGGCCGACGCCTTTCTTTTTCTTATAGTGCAATTTGTCAGCATGACTGGCAACAAATCCTGTTTGTTCAATATTCAAAACACCCATTCCCTCCCCTTAACTCTAAGATCTCATCTTCCACAGAGACAATGTCGCCTTCTCACTCCACTCTGGCCTTCTTGGATGTTCTGTGAATATGCCAAACATAGTCCCATCTCAGAGAGTCCACCAGCTGTTCTTTCTGCCTGCACCCTTCTGCCCCCAGACCCTGTCATGGCTGCTTCCCTCTCCCCTTCAGGTCTTTTCTCACATGCTCCCTTTCCAGGGACATCTTTCTTGGATGCCCTACTTTAAGCCGCAATCCCCACCCCTACTCACAGCACTTGCTATTCCGTGGTCCTTGCTTTGTTTTTTTCCTCCTTAGTATTTCCCTCCATTTGACATATTTTATTGGGCAATAAAGGATTAACGGAGCAGGCCTGGGTTGTCCCAACCCTGCACATTCCCCCCCCCCCCCCCACACACACACAAATTTCGCTCTTGCCTGGCTCACAGAAGGTAATCTCTATGTCCTTGGAATAGCCTGCCTGTTAAGAGTATCTTGGTTTGGCTGGCACGGTGGCTCATGCCTATAATTCCAGCACTTTTGGGAGGCCGAGGCGGGCAGATCACTTGAGGTCAGAAGTTTGAGAACAGCCTGGCCAACATGGTGAAACCCCGTCTCTACTAAAAATATAAAAATTAGCCGGGCATGGTGGTGGGTGCCTGTAATCCCAGCTACTTGGGAGGCTGAGGCAGGAAAATCGCTTGAACCCGGCAGGCGGAAGCTGCAGTGAGCAGAGATTGTGGCACTGCACTCCAGCCTGGAAGACAGGGCCAGACTGTCTTAAAAAAAAAAAAAAAAAAAGAGTGTCTTGGATTACGATCAGGTGCAGCGGCTCACACCTGTAATCCCAGCACTTTGGGAGGCTGAGGCAGGAGGATTTATCCAGGCCAGGAGTTTGAGACCAGCCTGGGCAATATAATGAGACCCCGTCTCTACAAAAAATTAAAAAATAGAAAATTAGCCAGGTGTGGTGGCACAGGCCTGTGGTTCCAGCTACTTGGGAGGCTGAGGCGGCAGGATTGCTGGAGCCCTGGAGGTCGAGGCTGCAGTGAGCTGTGATGGCGCCACTGCACTCCAGCCAGGGCGACAGTGAGGCTCTGCGCCTTAAAAAGAAAAAAAAAAAAAAAAAAAAAAAAAGGAAGAGCT
>NW_016807449.1:1621517-1634153 GCF_001698545.2 Rhinopithecus bieti | reverse complement strand
GATCACGAGGTCAGGAGATCGAGACCATCCTGGCTAACACCGTGAAACCCCGTCTCTACTAAAAAAACTACAAAAAACTAGCCTGGCAAGGTGGCGGTGCCTGTAGTCCCAGCTACCCGGGAGGCTGAGGCAGGAGAATGGTGTGAACCCGGGAGGCGGAGCTTGCAGTGAGCTGAGATCCGGCCACTGCACTCCAGCCTGGGTGACAGAGCGAGACTCTGTCTCAAAAAAAATAAAAAAGAATGATCCAATAAACACTCAGATATGACTTCACATTTTGCATTCCCTGTATCTCTCTATATATGTAGATGAATTAAATATCAATTTAATCATAGAGATTCAACTAAAAGACATTATAATAGTATACATGGAGATATAGCAAATGTGAAATTAATATATGATATATTAATATATAAATATTAATTCATAGAGATTAAATTAATTAAGATTAAATATTACTACCTGGAGGGAGAGAGGAGGAGAGAGAGAGACAGAGTAGGAGAGGGGAGTCGTCTTATTTTTTTTATTTTTTATTTTTTTTGAGACGGAGTCTCGCTCTGTCACCCAGGCTGGAGTGCTGTGGCCGGATCTCAGCTCACTGCAAGCTCCGCCTCCCGGGTTCACACCATTCTCCTGCCTCAGCCTCCCGGGTAGCTGGGACTACAGGCACCGCCACCTTGCCAGGCTAGTTTTTTGTAGTTTTTTTAGTAGAGACGGGGTTTCACGGTGTTAGCCAGGATGGTCTCGATCTCCTGACCTCGTGATCTGCCTGTCTCGGCCTTCCAAAGTGCTGGGATTACAGGCTTGAGCCACTGCGCCCGGCCCGAGTTGTCTTATTAATAGTTTAGGTGCTATAACAAAACACCATAGACTGGGTGGCTTATAAACAACAGAATTTATTTCTTGCAGTTCTAGAGGCTGGAAATCCAAGATCAGAGCGCCAACAAGATGTCGTTCTGGTGGAGGTCTCTTCTTATATCCTCACGTGGCAGAAAGAGGGTGAGAGGACTCTCTGGTTTCCCTTTTTTTATTTTTTAATTTTTGAGATAAGAGTCTTGCTCTTGTCACCCAGGTTGGAGTGCAGTGCCACGATCTCAGCTCACTGCAACCTCCACTTCCCAGGTTCAAGTGATTCTCCTGCTTCAGCCTCCTGAGTAGCTGGGACTATAGGTGTGTGCCACCATGCCCGGCTAATTTTTGTATTTTTAGTAGAGATGGGGTTTCACCACGTTGGGCAGGCTGGTCTTGAACTCCCGACCACAAGTGATCCGCCCCCACCTCAGCCTCCCAAAGTGCTGGGATTACAAAGTGTGGGATTAGATCCCAAGGAGGTGCTCACACCCAAGTGAAATTCTCTCTACTTCCGGACTGAAAGTCAGGGCCTTGCCGCCCACGTCTACCTTTCTTAGGATCATCCAGTTGTCTACCTATGTCGTGGGGGCCATAATTTGAGAAATGAACCTGAGATATTAACGTGCGCGTTCTTTTCCTCATCCCCTATTACCATCTGCCTTTCATGCAGGGAGTCAAGGTGCTGCTGTTTGACCTAAGAAGTGATGGCTAGAATGGGATGGGAAGGCCACTCATTCCTCAGCTTCCAAGCCCCAAACCCTGAGGCCCGGGTGTGAGGCAGGAAGGCTTGGGATGCAGAACCGGTTTTGTTTATCAGCTGCAGCCATGCTAATTTGGTAAAACATAAGTTAAATGAACTATGATCAGATTTCACACCCCAGCAAAAGTGGCCGAGGAAGTTCCCACACTCACCCTCCAGGCGCACAGACGTCCATCACCATGTTGTTGATGGCACCGGGAGACAAAGGCAAGCTGGGTGTCCTCACTGGGGAGGTGGCTCGCTGGTGGTACAGGACTCTGTAGCAGCTGGAAGATCAGACGAGCCTGTCCACATCATGACATGAATGGATCCAAGTGAAAACAGTAAAAAGCAAAACAAAGCGAGCAAACAAACAAAAAACCCACAGTGAAACATACAACTCAATACCATTGACATAATTTTTTTTTTTTTTTTTTGGAGACAAGGTCTCCCTCTGTTACCCAGGCTGGAGTGCAGTGGCACGATCTCAGCTCACTGCAGCCTCAACCTCCTGGGCTCAAGTGATCGTCCTGCCTCAGGCTCCCACATAGAATAGAAAAAAATAGCTAAGTGTGGTGGCACGCTCTTGTAGTCCTGGCTACTTGGGAGACTTAAGTAGGAGGATGGCCTAAACCTGGGAAATCAAGGCTGAAGCGAGCCACGATCTCACCACTGCATGCCAGCCTGGGACACAGAGCAAGATCCTGTCTCAAAACATAAAAAGAAAAAGAAAAGGATGATATGTTTGTTCGTTTGTTTATTTTGAGACAGAGTTTTGCTCTGTTGCCCAGGCTGGCGTGCAGTGGCATGATCTTGACTCACTGTAATCTCGCCTCCCGGGTTCAAGTGATTCTCCTGCCTCAGCCTCCCGAGTAGCTGGCACTACAGGTGTGCGCCATCACACCTGGCTAATTTTTGTATTTTTTTAAATTATTTTTTTTGAGATAGAGTCTCACTCTTGTCACCCAGGCTGGAGTGTAATGGCATGGTCTTGGCTCACTGCAACCTCCGCTCCCGGGTTCAAGTGATTCTCTTGCCTCAGCCTCCTGAGTAGCTGGGACCACAGGCGCACACCACCACACACAGCTAATTTTTGTATTTTTAGTGGAAATGGGGTTTAACTATGTTGGCCAGGCTGGTCTTGAACTCCTGACCTCGTAATCCACCGCCTCGGCCTCCCAAAGAGCTGGGATTATAGGCGTGAGCCACTGTGCCCGGCCAATTTTTGTGTTTTTAGTAGAGACGGGGTTTCACCACGTTGGCCAGGCTGTTCTCAAACTCCTGACTTCAAGTGATCCGCCCGTCTAGGCTTCCCAAAGGGCTGGGTTTACAGTTGTGAGCCACCACACCCAGCTGAAAAGGACTATATGTTTTATGCTCATCTGAGTTTGTGACTGTACAAAGTCGTGCCTGCTGCTCTAATATTTCCGGAGGGTTTTGGGGAGCTTTGTGAACCTCATGAAGTAATGTACATACACGTGTGTATTGCCAGAATGAAGGCATGCCTTACCTCATTTCGTCCACACCCCATTTGGCTGACGTGGATTGGGAGGCAGAGCAGGGACAGTCTACTCGTGTGAGGTTATGCAGGTAGAGACAGAGACAGATGTGGGGCCAGGCAGGCAGCCAGAGGTCCCCAGGCTGCAAAGCTCTGCTGAGTGACACTAATGGCCAGATCTGGCGTTGGTGTGCAGCAGGCGGAAAAGAATGTCTGGGAAATGGTTAGAGGGATTTGGCTTCAAGCCCAGCGGAGGAGGGGAGTTAGAGGAGGTGGTTCCAGCGTTGGGGGTGGGGTGAGGGGTGTTTTCTCACCATCCACTTCCCCATGCCCAGCCCCCTCCCTAGTCCACATTGTGTGGCTACAAAAACAGTGACCTGTTCTCATGCACAGCTGTGGGGGCGCAGACAGGGACAGCCACATTGGAAAACCGTCAGGCTCTATGCAGGCTGGACATGTGCACATCCCTTCCTTCACATGCACACACGGGAAATGTGTGCACACGTCCGCCAGGGTGGACAGACACGAATCCCCTTGGCAGCGTCCTTTGTAAGGAGCTCAAGCTGGAGACAGCCCAAATATCTGTCAACTGGAGACTCACTAGATAAACCCACTGTGGCATGTTCCTCTGATGGAATCCTGCACGTCAGTGGGAGGATGATCTGGCTGCCCACAAACGTCTCTGGGGCATCGTTCAAACATGATGTTGAGCAAAAGCAGAAACAAAGGACAACATGATCTGCAATTCCTTTTTTTTTGACAGAGTCTCGCTCTGTCGCTCAGGCTAGAGTGCAGTGGCGTGATCTCGGCTCACTGCAACCTCTGCCTTCCAGGTTCAAGTGATTCTGCTGCCTGAGCCTCCTGAGTAGCTGGGACTACAGTCATGTGCCACCACACCTGGCTAATTTTTATATTTTTAGTAGAGACGGGGTTTCACCATGTTAGCCGGGATGGTCTCGATCTCCTGACCTCGTGATCCGCCCACCTTGGCGTCCCGAAGTGCTGGGATTACAGATGTGAGCCACCACGCCTGGCCTACAGCCTCCTTTTTTAAGGCTGAGTAATATTCCATTGTATGGATGGGCCACATTGCGTGCATTCATTCATCGGTCGATAAGATACGTGGGTTGCTTGCATGTCGTGTTTTGCATTCTTTTCTGGATGTGTGTTGTATTTCACTCACACAAAAACTTTAAAATAACAGGCTTCGTTATTTGCATGGCCTGGGATTGAATGTCACCCCAAGGCAGAGGCAGGGCCCATGACCTGCCCCGTGGGGCACTTCTCACCTAGTTCAGTGACTCTCACACCCACGGGTGGGGCACGGTCATTCCCACATTTCCTCTCACTCCATCACCAGCACCAAGGGGTGACATCAGCTCTGCTCACACTCTGGGCCTGGAGGCTGCCACTCAGACCAGAGTCCCCACACCCCACGAGGCCCAGGGGTTCTCTGTACACTGCCTGTCTCCACCACCTGCTCTCTGGATGGAAAACTGGGGTGTGAGGTGACCACAGGCTGTCTGCCCCCAGCCAATCCTAACTGTCCCTCTTGTTCCTCAAACTCCATCACTCACTCCCTTTGCTTTTATGCCTCCCTCTCTGCCTCTTTCTCTCTCTCTCTCTGGGTCTCTCCCTCTCTCTCTGGGTCTCTCCCTCTCTCTCTGGGTCTCTGTCCCCATCTCTCTGGGTGTTTGTCCCCTTGTCTCTGGGTATCTCTCCTCCTTTCTCTGGGTCTCTGTCCCCCCAACCCTCTGGGTCTCTGTCCCTCTCTGTCTGGGTCTCTGTCCCCCTCTCTCTGGGCCTCTATCCCCTGTCTCCTATCTCTGCCCCTCTCCCTGTGTCTCAGTGCTTTGTCTCCTTTTTCCTGGCTTGCTCCTCCCTCCCTTCCTCCCTCCCTCCCTTCCTTCCTCCCTTCCTTCCTTCCTTCCTTCCTTCCTTCCCTCCCTCCCTCTCTCCCTTCCTCCCTCTCTCCCTTCCTCCCTCCCTCCCTTCTCTCCTCCCTTCCTTCCTTTCCTCTTGCCTGCCTGTCAAACTCTGTTTGAGAGCCCCATGCTCTGTGTGACATTGGGCAGGAGGCTTCCTCTCTTTGTCCCTCAGTTTCCTCACTGCACCATGGCACTCACTGGGCTGACATGAAACTGAAGGGAATCACTGTGTATCCCGGACACCTGGTGTTTAGTGGCTGCTGAACCAGACCCATGGCCCACATGGGTTGAGAGTGTGGACTCTGTGCCAGGCCCCATGCCAAGACCTAGCACCTCCTTTCATCCTCCTGGCGCGCTGTAAGGGAAGCAATGACATTGTCCCCGTCTACAGATGAGGATGATGAGGTTGTTCCACTTGCCCCAGATCAGACAGCGAGTAGGAGGCAGAGCGAGAACTTGAACTCAGGCTGCCTGGCCTCAGAGCCTGTGCTCCTAACCCTATGCTGTGAGGGTTTCACATTGGCTGTTACGTGTATCGTGTATCGGCAAATCGGGATTTCCCAGCCTCAGCGCTACTGACATTTGGGGCTGGACGATCCGTCCTTGTGGGCGCCGACCTGTGCACGGTGTAGGATGTGGGTAGCATCTCTGACCTTTACTCACTAAATGCCAGCAGCACCCTCACTCCCAGCTGTGACAACGGTAGATATGTCTGTAGATATTGCCAGAAGTCCCCCATCTGTCAATCACTGTGTTCAACACAGCGTGCAGGGATCAAGAATACACGGGCCAGCGAGGACTTAACCAAAATAAAATATCTGACATCCTTTGGGCTTCAGAAAACACCATCCAGAAAGTTAATGGACAACCATATAATATAAAAATATATTTACAACCGGGCATTCACGCCTGTAATCCCAGCACTTTAGGAGGCCGAGGCGGGTGGATCATTTGAGGTCAGGAGTTCGAGGACAACTTGGCCAACATGGTGAAACCCTGTCTCTACTGAAAATACAAAAATTAGCTGGGTGTGGTGGTGCATGCCTGTCATCCCGGCTACTTGGGAGGCTGAGGCAGGAGAATTGCTTGAACCCAGGAGGCGGAGGTTGTAGTGAGCCGAGATGGCGCCACTGCACTCCAGCCTGGGCGACAGAGCGAGACTCCATCTCAAAAAAAAAGAAAAATAAAAAAATAAATAAATAAAGAGCAAATACTCTGGAATTAGATAGTGGTGATAGTTGCACAACCATACGAATAAACTAAAACCCACCGAATTGCACATGTTAAAATGGTGCATTTTATGGCATGTGAATTATGTTTTTTAAAAAGTTTAAAAGGTAGTTTTCTTTTTTTTTTTTTAAAGAGTATGGGCTGTAGCATCAGGATCCCAGCTTTGTCCCTTATGAACTGTGTGACCTGCGCATATCCCCCATACCTCAGTGTCCTCATCTGTAAAATGAAGACAACATTAGCATCTCTACAATAGTTTCACTGTGAGGGGCAAATGGGATGATGAATTTAAAGTCCTTGTACACAGACATCGTTCTGTAAATGTGAGCTGGGAGCACAGAGGTATCACTTGTGAGTCACCTGAAAAATCTGTTTGGTGAGAACTCAGCTCACATCCTCTCTCCCGCTAACCCCTGGCCCCAACCTGTCCCCCAGCCCCTCTCCCAGCCAGGAAAGTTTTATATTGCATGCATGCACTACTTTGGACCAAAATCTAGGGCCTTTCCTTTTTTTCTTTTTTTGAGACAGAGTCTGGCTCTGTCGCCCAGGCGGGAGTGCAATGGCGTGATCTCAGCTTACTGGGATCTCTGTCTGCCAGGTTCAAGCGATTCTCCTGCTTCAGCCTCCTAAGTCGCTGGGACTATAGGCATGTGACATCATGCCTGGCTAATTTTCTGTATTTTTAGTAGAAATGGGGTTTCACCACATTGGCCAGGCTGGTCTCACACTCCTGACGTCAGGTGATTTACCCGCCTTGGCCTCCTAAAGTGCTGGGATTATAGGTGTGAGCCACTGCGGCTGGACTCTAGAGCTTCAATTTTTTTTTTTTTTTTTGAGATGGGGTCTCACTATGTTGCCCAGGCTGGTCTTGAACTCATGGTCTCAAGTGATCCTCCCACCTTGGCCTCCCAAAGTGCTGGGATTACAGGCTTGAGCCACCATGCCCGGCCAGGGCTTGTTTTATGGCACAACACCGCAAAGGAAAGAAAAATCTTAAAGATTGTAAGGCATTATGCAATTATGAAAAGCTAATTATTTTCTGTACCTCTAAGACCAAAGGTTATAATCTCAACCTAAAAAAACCCCAGTCATGTAACATGCATTAAATATTTGACATAATGAGTGCCTAGATGTGCTTTTGAGTTGTAGAGCTGTTTGACTGTTAAAAGTACATTCAACCTGGTGGCTCACACCTGTAATCCCAGCACTTTGGGAGGCTGAGGTGGACAGATCTTGAATCTAGGAGTTGGAGACAAGCCTGGGCAACACAGGGAGACCCTGTTTCTACCAAAAAAAAAAAAAAAAAAGCTGGATGTGCTGGCTTACAGCTGTATTCCCAGCTATTTGGGATGCTGAGGTGGGAGAATCCATTGGGCCTTGGGGGTCAAGGCTGCAGTGAGCCATGATCACACCACTGCACCACAGCCTGGGTGACTGGGTAAGATCCTATCTCAAAAGGAAGAAAAGGAAAAGGATAAAACGGAGGAAGGGAAGGGAAGGGAAGGGAAGGGAAGGGAAGGGAAGGGGGAAAAAATCCAGCCTCAGGGGCATTTCCAAGGAAAATGCTGTCCTGGTCACAGGACACTGCTCCGCCCATGGCTGAGGCAACTGTCCCTCCCTCACAGATCTTATCAGACTGTAACCTGGTATCATTTCTCTTTCCCTTGAGGACTCAGCCCTCCCCACCTCAGACAGCAACTGCTCTAGGCCAGAGCCTTACCTGAGCTCCCTAGGTCTCCAGAACTCACCCCTGTTCTAGGCACACGGTAGACATGCTTGCTTCATGCGCACATTCATTCATACACACGGTGCATGCACACCTCTATGCCAGGCACAGTTCTAGACACGGGGGCTACATCAGTGACCAGCTCAGACTCAAACCCCTGGAGCTATGTTCTAATAAAATAAGCACATGAAATATATAGTATATTTCATGGTCTTCAGCACTAAGGGGAGATAAAGCAGGAAGGGAGGGTGGGAGGAGGTGGCAGGGGTGCTGACAATTTCCAGGGTTCTGCAGGGGAGACCTCACCGAGGAGGTGATATCCAGGTAAAGTCCAAAAGGAAATGAGGAGTGAATCATGAGGTCATCCCAGGGAGGAGCCTTCTGGGCAGAAGAAACAGCAAATGCAAAGGCCCTGGGGTGAGAACGTGCTTGGCAATTTTTTTTTGTTTTTTTTTTTTTTGAGACGGAGTCTCACTCTGTCACCCAGGCTAGAGGTCAGTGGTGCAATCTTGGCTCACTGCAACCTGCGCCTCCTGGATTCAGGCAATTCTCCTGCCTCAGCCTCCTGAGTAGCTGGAATTACAGGCGTGGCCACCACGCCCGACTAATTTTTGTATTTTTAGTAGAGATGAGGTTTTGCCATGTTGGCCAGGCTGGTCTTGAACTGCTGACCTCAGGTGACCCGCCCGCCTCGGCCTCCCAAAGAGCTGGGATTACAGATGGGAGGATCGCTTGAGCCCAGGAGTTCAAGACCAGCCTGGGTCACACGGAGAGATCTCATCTTCACAAAAAATGCAAAAATTAGCCAGGGGTGGTGGTAGTCCCAGTTGCCTGTAGTCCCAGTTACTCGGGAGGCTGAGGTGGGAGGATTGCTTGAGGCTGAAAGTTTGAGTGTAGCACCTGTTCTATGCATGCACCTTGTGTCCTTCTGCCACAGGATCTTTGCAGGTGCTGTTTCTGCTGCCCGGACCACCTTAATCTCCCATTCTACCCAATGACCCCTACTCATTTTTCAACTTAAAGCTCAATGAGGACACCTTCTAAGACCTTGGGATGGTCCTGACAAGGTCAAATCCCTCTTGTTAGATGTTTTCAGAACACTTTGCATTTTTCCATGGTAGCCCTCAGCAGGGAGGGGAGTTTACACCTGTGGGTGTGACTGTCTGATTAATGATGGTCTTCCCCACCTGAATGTAAGCTCCATGTGGACATGAACTTGCTCCCTGCTGTGTCCCCAGCCCCTAGAACAATACCTGGTACACAGTAGGGGCTCAATAAATATTTGTTGGATGAATGAATGAATGTATGAATGAGAAAAATAACAAGAATGCAGGCTAACAACTAATGAGCTCAGACAGGAAGGGATAAATACAAGCCATGTTGCAAAGGAAGAATGGGTAGGAGACGGATTTGGAGAGAGAATAATAATGGCCTGGCCGGGTGCAGTGGCTCATGCTGGTAATCCCAGCACTTTGGGAGGCCGAGGCAGGCGGATCACTTGAGGTCAGGAGTTCGCGATCAGCCTGCTCAACATGGCGAAACCCTGTCTCTCCTAAAAATACAAAAATTAGCCAGGCGCGGTGGCACGTGCCTGTAATCCCAGCTACTCAGGAGGCTGAGGCAGGAGAATCACTTGAACCCAAGAGGTGGAGGTTGTAGTAAGCCGAGATCATGCCACTACACTCCAGCCTCGGTGACAGAGTGAGACCCTGTCTGAAATAATAATAATAATAGTGATAACCACCTTGGCAGAGAGAGGGAAATCTAGCTGAGATGGTAGAGGCCTATCCCAAACCTAAAATGTCGCCAGTTTTAGGAACGTTTCAGTTTGAAGGTTGAGTTTGCAGCTGGTCGCCACATGTGGCTCCGGAGCACCTGAAATGTAGTTGGTCTGAGTTGAGATGGGCTTAGAGATTTCAAAGGACTTAGTATTAAAAAAAAAAAAAAAAAAAAAAAGAGAATGTTGACGGGTCGTGGTGGCTCATGCCTGTAATCCCAGTAGTTTGGGAGGCTGAAGGGAACAGATCACAAGGTCAGGAGATTGAGACCATCGTGGCGAACACAGTGAAACCCCATCTCTACTAAAAATACAAAAAATTAGCCAGGCATGGTAGCGGGCACCTGTAGTCCCAGCTACTCGGGAGGCTGAGGCAGGAGAATGGCGTGAACCCTGGAAGTGGAGCTTGCAGTGAGCCAAGATTGCATCACTGCACTCTAGCCTGGGCGACAGAGCGAGACTCTATCTCAAAAAAAAAAAAAAGTCAAAATCTCGTTATAATTTATTACAGTGACCACATGTTAAAATAACGATTTACGTATATTGTATTAAGTTAAAATATATTATTAAAATAAATGTCACCTTTTTTTTACTTTTTTTTTTGAGACAGGGTCTCACTCTGTCACTCGTGCTAGAGTGCAGTGGTGTGATCATAGCTCATTGCATCCTCTAACTCCCGGGTTCAAATGATCCTCTGACATCAGCCTCCAGAACAACTTGGAGTATAGGTGCGTGATCCCAGTGCCCAGCTAATTAGAAATTAATATTTTTTATAGATGGGGTCTTGCTGTGCTGCTCAGGCTGGTCTCAAACTTCTGGCTTCAAGTGATCCTCCCACCTTGGCCTCCTAGTGTCACGCTGGGTTTGTAGCTGTTCAGGGTGATGATATTACCTGTGCAAGCCCTGGCTACTTCATTATATCATCCTGGTCAACACTTCTCAAACTTTAATGCACACATGGATCTCCTGGAGATATTGATCAAATGCGGATTCTGATGTATGAGGTTTAGAGTGGGGCCTAAGGTTCTAAATGTTTTCCAAGCTTTCAGGAGTTGATGATGCTTCTGTTACTAGAAAAAGGGGTCTTGATCCAGGCCCCAAGAGAAGGTCTTTAAATCTCTTGCAGGAAGGAATTCAAGGACAGTCACAGAGTGCAGTGACAAGAAAGATTTTATTGAAAGCTACTTTATTGCAGAGTAGGGCATCCTCAGAGAGCAAGCAGGAGAATACATCATCCTTGTTTTAAGTTTTTCTTATATAGGGGTCTTGTCTATGTAAAGACTAAACTAGGCACGGTGGCTCATGCCTGTAATCCCAGTACTTTGGGAGGCAGAGGGGTGGATCACCTAAGATCAGGAGTTCGAGACCAGCCTGGCTAACATGGCGAAACCCTGTCTCTACCAAAAATAAAAAAATAATAATAAAGAAAACTTAGCTGGGTGTGGTGGCATGTGCCTATAATCCTGGCTACTCGGGAGGCTGAGGCGGGAGAATTGCTTGAACCCAGGAGACGGAGGTTGCAGTGTGCCAAGATGGCGCCATTGCACTCCAGCATGGGTGACAGAGCAAGACTCCATATCAAAGAAAAAAAAAAAAGACTAACCTAAGCTGTACCTGCGTGCAAGGAATGTGCGTGACTGGCAAGAAATGTGCCTTGTTAGTCCCAAGATGGAGCAGAACTGAAAATGGTGTTATTCTGGCTCTCCTAGGCTCCTGTTTCCCTAATGCTTCTGGTCCGTGGATCACACCTCAGGAGTAAGGCTCTAGGGCTGGGTTTCTCAGCCTTGGCGCTGTTGACATTTGGGGCCATACAATTCTTTGTTGTTGGGGGCTGTCCTGTGTGTTGAAGGATGTTGAGCAGCAGTCTTGGCCTCCACTTTTAAATTTTTTTTTTTTTTTGAGACAAGTGTCTTGCTCTGTCGCCCAGGCTGGAGTGCAGTGGCGTGATCTCAGCTTACTGTAACCTCCATCTCCTGGGTTCAAGCCATTCTCAGGCTTCAGCCTCCCCAGTAGCTAGGGTTACAGGCATGCGGTCCCAAACCCGGCTAAGTTTTTGTATTTTTAGTAGAGATGGGGTTTCACCATGTTGGCCAGGCTGATCTCAAACTGCTGACCTCAGGTAATCCACCCACCTCGGCCTCCCAAAGTGCTGGGATTACAGGCGTGAGCCACCGCACCCAGTCTATTTCTCCTTTATCTTAAAGTTATTTGATTTTTTTAAAGTTATGTGTGTAAATAGTTTACTTACGGATTTTATTCCAGCAGGGTACAGAGGAAAAACAGAACATTTGTAATCAAAGGGGGACACTGGCATACCCAACCACGATGCACATCTATGTTCACCAAAATCCACTAAAACAGGGATTGGCCAACTACAGGGGCTCAGTTCAGTCTCCAGCCTGTTCCTTTATGGGCCAGAGCTAAGAATGGTTTTTGTTTTTAAAGGGTTGTAGGTCGGGTGCGGTGGCTCACGCCTGTCATCCCAGCACTTTGGGAGGCCGAGGCAGGTGGATCACGAGGTCAGGAGTTTGAGACCAGCCTGGCCAACATGGTGAAATCCTGTCTCTACTAAAAATACAAAAATTAGCAGGGCGTGGTGGCGGGCACCTGTAATCCCAGCTACTTGGGAGGCTGAGGCAGAATTGCTTGAAACCAGAAGGCGGAGGTTGCAGTGAGCTGAAATCGCACCATTGCACTCCAACCTGGGCAAAAGAGCGAGACTCCATCTCAAAAAAAAAAGGCTAATGATCATTTGAACCTTCAGTGAGTCATAATCTTTTTGCCAGTGGAGGATCTTGCCTTTATGTTGATGGTTGCTGACTGATCAAGGTGATGGTTGCTGAAGGTTGGGGTAGTTGTGGTGATTTCTTAAAATACGACAATAAA
>NW_016807449.1:1616277-1621471 GCF_001698545.2 Rhinopithecus bieti | reverse complement strand
AAAAAAAAAAGGGTTAAAAAAAAAATATATATATATATATATATAAATGACAAAGATCTTATATTATTCCCTAAGTTTAAAATATTTCCTCTCTGGGCCGGGCATGGTGGCTCACACCTGTAATCCCAGCACTTTGGGAGGCCAAGGTGGGTGGATCACCTGAGGTCAGGAGTTTGAGACCAGCCTGGCCAACATGGAGATACCTCATTTCTACTAAAAATGCAAAAATTAGCTGGGCATGGTGGCGCACCCCTGTAATCCCAGCAACTCAGGAGGCTGATGTGGGATAATTGCTTGAACCCGGGAGGTGGAGGCTGCAGTGAGCTGAGATCATGCCACTGCACTCTAGCCCGGGTGACAGAGTGAGACCCCGTCTCAAAATAAAATAAAAATAAAATAAAATAAAATAAAATAACATAAAATATTTCCTCTCTGGCTCTTTGTAGAAAAAGTTACACAACTCCATACAAGAATGTCCTTAGAAACCCTATTGTAATAACCCCAAACTGGAAACTACAAAAACATCCATCCGTCCACCATCGAATGGATAAATATATTGTGTTATGTTTGTACAATGGAATGCCATCTAGTAGGGGTTGACAAACTTTTTCTGTTAAGGACCAGATAGTAAATATTTTCAGTTTTCTGGGCCATGTGGTCTCTGCTACAGCCATTGCCGGGCTTACACAGCTATAGACCACAGTGAATGAATGGGCATGGCTTTGTTCCAATAAAACTTTATTTACACAAACAGGCAACAGTCTAGAGCCGACCCCAGGTTATAGGTTTCCAGCCTGTGCCATTCAGCAATGAGAGTCAGCAATCAACATAGAACCTATGTTAAGTGGTGGAAGACAGACTCAAAGGAGTACAGACTGTACTGTTCCATTTATATAAAGTTCAAGAACAGGAAGAAGTAATCTACGGTGTTAGAAGTCAGAATAGCGGTGACCATTGGGAGAAGAGGAGGGACAAGAGGGCTTGGGGATGTTCTGATTTTAAAATCTGGGTACTGGCTTGCTGGCTTCATGGGCTTGTTCACTGTGTGATAATTCGTTGAGCTGTACATTCACAATGTTTGCACCATTTTTGTGTGCATGTTATTCTAAATAAAGTCGGGCAAGGGTGTTGCCTGTGACAATCTGATACCTGGCACGGCAGCTGCGCAGCAGAAACCCCCAAATTCTCCCCGGAATTGGGATCTGACAGCTTCTCAGCCTCACAGCTGTTGGAGCTTCTCAGATCCACTGATTTAGTGAATTTGACACGGCGGAAGAATTCTCAGCTTCTTAAAAGAACCACGCCTCAATGACTGTCCTCTTTCTTAATCTCACCACTTTCAAACCAGGAAATGAGCAGGAAAAAACAAAACAAAACAAAACAATAAACCAGTTTAAATACCTCTGAGACACCAAGGGAAATGTCCTAAACGCCAGGCAATAAAGTCCATGTTCTTTCCTCCCGGGAAAGCGTCGCTGATTCATCTCCTTCATTCTGTGCCTCATGCATGTCTGGTGAAGAGAGGCCTTCCCAGACCACCTGATCTAAGGGAGCACCCCCCTCACCCCAGCATTTCCCGGCAGTCTTCTCTGCTTTCTGTTTTGCCTTCATGAGTGTAAGAAATTGAATTGTCTCCCCCTAAAAAATAATTGTTGACATCCTACCCCCCAATACCTCAGAATGTGACCATATTTAGAAACAGGGTCATTGCAGATGTAATTAGTTAAGATGAGGTCATCCTGGAGCAGAGTGAACCTCTAAACCAATTTGACTGGTGTCCTTATAAAAATAATGCCATGTGGGCCGGGTGCGGTGGCTCACGCCTGATATCCCACGCTTTGGGAGGCCAAGGTGGGCAGATCACTTGAGGTCAGGAGTTCAACACCAGCCTGGTCAATACGGTGAAAGCCTGTCTCTACTAAAAATACAAAAATTAGCCAGGCATGGTGGCGCACACCTGTAGTCCCATCTACTCAGGAGGCTGAGGCTAGGACAGAGGGCTGAGACAGATTCTCCCTCATGGTCTTCAGCAGGAACCAGCACAGGCAACACTGCAAATTTCTGGCCTCTGGAATTGTCAGACAATAAATTTCTACCATTTAAGCCACACAGTTTATGGTACTTGGTTACAGCTAATACAGATGGATAAAATTCAGATATGTGGAAAGGGGAGGGTGGGCATTCAAGGTGAAGGGAACAGCCTGGGCAAAGGTAAGGAGCCAGGACACCACTAGGCTTTCACAGAGAAGGATGCACCGTTTAGTGTCACAGAGTTGTGGTGTGCGTTATTAAAGGATGCTGCATCTCAAGGACGCTTGATCTATGCCCACTGTCCCCTTCTCAGTTCCAGACGTGTGTCTCTGACAGGGTCTGGCCAGGCAAACAAAAATCACCTTAGGTCTTTCAACAGGAGGTAATTTAATATAGGGGATTGATCACATAGAGGGTGGAAGGACTGAAGAGCTAAATGCTGCACAGGGAGGCTTTCTAGAGAGTCTGTAGATAGAGCACAGCTATTTATCTATATATCTTTTTTAATTTTTATTTTTGAGACAGAGTTTCACTCTTATCGCCCAGGCTGGAGTGCAGTGGCACTTTCTCAGCTCACTGCAACCTCCGCCTCCCAGGTTCAAGCAGTTCTCCTGCTTCAGCCTCCCGAGTAGCTGTGATTACAGGTGCCTGCCACCATGCCTGGCTAATTTTTGTATTTTTAGTAGAGACAGCGTTTTGCCGTGTTGGCCAGGCTGTTCTTGAACTCCTGACCTTAGGTGATCTCCCCGCCTTGGCCTCCCAAAGTGCTGAGATTACAGACATGAGCCACTGTGCCCAGCCTATCTATCTATTTATCTATCTATCTATCTATATATCATCTATCTATCATCTATCTGTTATCTATATATCTATCTATCATCTATCTATTACCTATCTATCATCTATCTATCTATCTATCTATCTATCTATCTATCTATCTACCTTTTCAGAGACAAGGTCTCACTCTGCCACCCAGGCTGGAGTGCAGTGGCTCTATCACAGTCCACTAAAGCCTCAAACTCCTGGGCCCAAGCGATTCTCCCACTTCAGCCTCCTGAGTAGCTGGACTATAGGTGCATGTCACCACGCCTAGTTAATTTTAATTTTAATTTTTTTTTTTTTTTGTAGAGATGAGGGTCTTGCTCTGTTGCCCGGGCTGGTCTTGAACTTGCGGCCTCAAGCAATTCTCCTGCCTTCGCCTCCCAAAGTGCTGGGATGAGAGGCATGAGCCACCATGCAATCCATACAATCTGAATTTTACCAAGTCCTAGAGGTGATTTTCAGCTTTGCTCAAGTTTAAGCAGCCCCAGCTTTGCTGCTTAAAGTGTGATCCATGAACCAGCACCATCAGCCTCACCTGGAGCTTATTAAAAATACAGACCCGGCCGGGCGCAGTGGCTCAAGCCTGTAATCCCAGCACTTTGGGAGGCCGAGACGGGCGGATCACGAGGTCAGGAGATCGAGACCATCCTGGCTAATAACGGTGAAACCCCATCTCTACTAAAAATACAAAAAAAAAAAAAAAAACTAGCCGGGCGTGGTGGCAGGTGCCTGTAGTCCCAGCTACCCGGGAGGCTGAGGCAGCAGAATGGTGTGAACCCGGGAGGCGGAGCTTGCAGTGAGCTGAGATCCGGCCACTGCACTCCAGCCTGGGCGACAGAGCGAGACTCCGTCTCAAAAAAAAAAAAAAAAAAAAAAAAAAGAAAAAAAAAAAAAAAATACAGACCCTCAGCCCCACCCTGGACCTGCTGAATCAGAATCTTAAGATCCCTCACAACATTAACTGCGGGAGGGATGCTGCGTCCTTGATGCATGACATCAAGAGGTCTCTGATGTCAGCAGGTCCCACAATGGGTGATATTAACTTTGATCCCATGCTTAAGATGCTGTCTGCCCAGTTTCTCCTCTGTAAAGTTACTCTTTCTCACACAGAGCTCATTTGGTGGCTTTTACCAACGCACATTTTTAGAGCATATGAAACTGTGAGAATCCCTGGTCTAGAGAGTATTGCTCAATAACCATAGATGTAATGACCGATGTTTGTAATAACAGCCCTGAGTCAAGGAAAGAGCTGATTAATTACGGCACCTGTGGGAGGTAATTTAGCTTAATGGGTAAGAGTACAGACTTGGAGGCACCAAATTAGGGAAGCAGGTAGCCAAAACGCAGAGGTTTAAAACTTCTCCCTTCACTGTACTTCTGTTTCCTATTCTCAGCGTTCAGCTCCTTACTATGTTCTCTCGATCCCCTTGTTGCCTTGTTTTGGTGTATTTATTTATTATTTTTTTTTTTTTGAGACAGGGTCTCTCTCTGTCACCCAGGCTGCAGTGCAATGGCGTGATCTTGGTTCACTGCAACCTCCACCTCCTGGGTTCAAGCGATTCTCCTGTCTCAGCCTCCCAAACAGCTGGGATTACAGGCATGTGCCACCATACCTAGCTAATTTTTGTATTTTTACTAGAGATGGGGGTTTCACCATGTTGGCCAGGCTGGTCTCAAACTCCTGACCTCAGGTGATCCACCCTCCAGGGTCTTTCTCTGTTGCCCACGCTGCGGTGCAGTTTTGCAATCATAGCTCACTGCAGCCTTGAACTCCTGGGCTCAAGCGATCCTCCTGCCTCAGCCTCCAGAGTAGTTGGGACTACAGGCATGTGCTACCCCACCCGGCTAACTTTTTGATTCTTGGTAGAGACAGGAGTCTCACTATGTTGCCCAGGCTGGCCTCGAACTCCTGACCTCAAATGATCCACCCGCCTTAGCCACCCAAAGTGCTGGGATTACAGGCATGAGCCACCACGCCCCAGCCTTGTTCAGCGTTTTTAAAAGCTTTACTGCCTGCCCAGCGCGGTGGTTCACACCTGTAATCCCAGCACTTTTGGAGGCCGAGGGGGGCAGATCATGAGGTCAGGGATTTGAGACCAATCTGACCAACAAAGAATGGCAATCATTAAAAAATCAGGAAACAACAGTTGTTGGAGAGGATGTGGAGAAATAGGAACACTTTTACACTGTTGGTGGGATTGTAAACTAGTTCAACCATTATGGAAAACAGTATGGCAATTCCTCAAGGATCTAGAACTAGATGTACCATATGACCCAGCCATCCCACTACTGGGTATATACCCAAAGGATTATAAATTATTCTACTACAAAGACACATGAA
>NW_016807449.1:1585927-1614918 GCF_001698545.2 Rhinopithecus bieti | reverse complement strand
CCTCCCTCCCTCCCTCCCTTCCTTCCTTCCTTCCTTCCTTCCTCCCTCCCTCCCTCCCTTTTCTTCCTTCCCCTCCTTCTCTTCCTCCCTTCTTTCTCTTTCTCTTTCCTTTCTTTCCCTCCCTCCCTCCCTCCCTCTCTCTCTCTCTTTCTTTCTTTCTTTCCTTCTTTTTTTCCTTCCTTCCTTCCTTTCCCTCCCTCCCTCCTTTCTTTTCTTTTTTCTTTTCTCTTCTTTTCTTTTCTCTTCTCTTCTCTCTCTCTTTTCCCTCCCTCCCTCCCTTCTTTCCTTCTTTCCTTCCCTCCTTCCTTCCTACCTTCCTTCTGACAGAGCCTCACTCTGTTGCCCAGGCTGGAGTGTGGTGGCGCAATCACAGCTCACTGCAGACTTGACCTCCCGGGCTCAAGCAATCCTTGAACCAAGAGCTGGGTCACTCACTGATTTCTTTTTGTTACAGGCATGCACCACCATGTCTGGCTAATTTTTATTTATTTATTTTTTTTTTTGTAGAGATAGGGGTCTCCTGGCTGGGCGCGGTGGCTCGCGCCTGTAATCCCAACACTTTGGGAGGCTGAGTCAGGTGGATTGCCTGAGGTCTGGAGTTCGAGACCAGCCTGGCCAACATGGTGAAACCCCATCTCTACTAAAAATACAAAATTAACCAGCCATGGTGGTGGGCACCTGTAATCCCAGCTACTCGGGAGGCTGAGGCAGGAGAATCGCTTGAACCCGGGAGGCGGAGGTTGCAGTGAGCCAAGATTGTGCCACTGCACTCCAGCCTCTGTCTCAAAAAAAGAAGAGAGATGAGGGTCTCCCTATGTTGCCCAAGCTCATCTCGAACCCCTAGGCTCAGGCGATCCTCCAGCTTCAGCTTCCCAAGGTATCGGGATTATAAGCATGAGACACTGTGCCCAGCCAAACCTTTTATCACATTTCACCATATTCCCATTCATGCCCTTTTTCTGGTCCAGGATCCCATCCAGGGACCCACACAACATTTAATTGTTATGTCTCCTCAGTCCCCTCCAATCTGTGACAGCTCTCCCATCTTTTGTTGACTGCCATCTTTTGTTGACTTGACCTCCCGGGCTCAAGCAATCCTTGAACCAAGAGCTGGGTCACCCACTGATTTCTTTTTGTTACAGGCATGCACCACCATGTCTGGCTAATTTTTTTTTTTTTTTTTTTTTTTAGTCTCATGACCTTGAGACTTCTATGAAAGCCTTCAAGGGAAAGGTCCTGGTCGTTTAGTTTGTAGAATATCTCTTGGTTTGGATTTGTCTGAATTTTTTTTTTTCGTAATTAGATTCAGGTTGAGCACTTTGGGCAGAGACACTATGGGAGTGATGCTGGGTCCTACTTGGTGCGTGACATCACCAAGAGGACGTTAGAAACTGATGTTAGAAGGCCCCATTACTGGTGATCTTACCTCTGATCACCTGCTTAAGGTGTTGTCTTCCTCGATTCTCCTCTGTAAACTTAATGATTTCTGACACAGCGTTCATTTGATAGTACCTATGATTAACCATTTTTTCTCCCAATATACATTTACTGAGCACCTATTATGTGCTAGGCCCTGTCCAAGATGTGGCAACCGTTTTCCCCTCCTGGAGCTTACGCTCTCACAAGGAAGACTGACAGGTAGTGAAAAAAACTCACAACAGAGAGAAACTAGTGGGTGACGCAGGTCTCATATGGTACTGCAGTAGACTGGAGGAGAGTGTGAAGGGATATTTGAGTTGGGTGTTGCAGGATGAGTAGGAGTTCACCAGGGCGGGAGAGTAAAGGAGTGGTACTTGTGCAGAGATGAAAGACAACATTTCCAACGCCAGGCTGAAAGGCTGGAGTGTGGTCCTAGAAGCCTGAGGAGCCACGGGAGGGCTGTGAGTAGAGGATGAATATGATCAGTTCTAGGTGTAGAAAGATCCTCTTTGGCTATGTGGGGGGCAGGATGGACAGAACAACCTACAGGCCTAGGAGGAGGCTGGGAGAGAATGAGGCTTGAATGGAAGTGGTCACCCTGAGGATGGAGAAGATGGCTTGGGGCAGAGACAGGAGTAGGAGGCCCATGTGTGGGTGGTGGCAAGGAGGAGAGAGGCAGTGAGGATGATGGGGTGGTGCCCCGCCATATGTAACCTGGACACTGACAGATATAGAGAAACTATTATTGACCAAGTGGGGAAATGCAAGTATCAGAACAGGTTTGGCAGGGAAGATAATGAGCCCTGTTTTCCAGTAAGTGGATGACACATTTCAGAGAGATTTGGTTCCGAGATGGCTGGCCCCGAGAGGTGTGTGGAACTTAAAAGAGTTAATTCCTCTGCTGTTTGGGAAAACAAGAGGCTTAGAATGAGTGTCTTTCTCTCTTGCTCCTCCTATTTCTCTGGGAATAAACATAAGTCAGATAATGTAGTCAAGAAAGTACTTGGAACTTGGTAAATGCTTATTAGATGGCAGTTGTATTTTTAAAAAATGTAATGACTGCTTACAAAGCGCCAGACAATTATTAATTTTATGATTGGATGTCTTTTTCTCAGTGTCTCTTATTTCTTCCTTTTCTCAGCCCCTGTGGGAAGGCAGTTGTCTGGCATAATCATACATCTGTGCAATCCTGGGAAAGGTCATCACTGCAGGAGACAGGTTGATTTCCGCGTAGACTTGTAGAACTTCCCATGATGCTGGAAATGTGGAACGTCTGTGCTGCCAACAGGGTAGATACCAACCTGTACTAACCTATGTGGCTGTCAATCACTGAAGATGTGGCTAGTGGGACTGAGGAACTGAATGTTTCTTTCTCTCTCTCTCTCTTTTTTTTGTTTTTTTTAGAGAGACAGGATCTCGCTCTGTCACCCAGGCTGGAGTGCAGCGGCTTGATCATAGCTCACTGCGGCCTCGACCTCCTGGGCTGAAGCAATCGTCTCTCTTCAGCCTCCTGAGTAGCTGGGACTACAGGTCCACACCACCATGCCTGGCTCATTTTAAAATTTTTGGTAGACACAGGATCTCACTATGTTGCCCAGATGGTCTCAAACTCCTGGAATCAAGTGATCCTCCCGCCTTGGCCTCCTAAAGTGCTGGGATTACAGGCATGAGCCACAGCGCCTGGCTTTGAAGATTTTAACCTTATTTAATTTTAATTCATTTACATTTAAACCACCTCATGTGACTAGCAGTTACCACCTGGGACAATGCAATTCTACAGCTGAGTCTGCTCCCTAGAAGCATAAAAATTTACCCCATCGCCAAGCGCAGTGGCTCATGCCTGTAATCCCAGCACTTTGGGAGGCCGAAGCAGGGGATCACTTGAAGTCAGGAGTTCGAGACCAGCCTGGCCAACATAGTGAAACTCCATCTTTACTAAAATACAAAAATTAGCCGGGCATGGTGGCACACGCCTGTAATCGCAGCTACTCGGGAGGCTGGGGCAGGAGAATCACTTGAACCCAGGAGGCAGAGGTTACAGTGAGCTGAGATCGGGGTCATTGCACTCCAGCCTGGGTGACAGAGCAAGACTCCGTCTCAAAAGAAAAATAATAATAATTAATTTTAATAATTTATATATAAAAAAACTTAGTGGTAATTTGTTACCGCAGCCATAGGAAGCTACCTTGGCTTATACAGCCACCTTGGAGTGAAGTCTGGCACTTTTTAAAAAAGTAAACCTGGGCTGGGCATGGTGGCTCATGCCTGTAATCCCAGAACTTTGGGAGGCCGAGGTCGGTGCATCATTTGAAGTCGGGAGTTCGAGGCCAGCCTGACCAACATAGTGAAACCCCATCTCTACTAAAAATACAAAAAAATTAGCCAGGCGTGTTGGTGCGTGCCTGTAATCCCAGCTACTTGGGAGGCTGAGGCAGGAGAATTGCTTGAACCTGGGAGGCAGAGGTTGCAGCAAGCCAAGAGTGCATTACTGCACTCCAGCCTGGGTGACAAAGTGAGACTCTGTCTTAGAAAAAAAAAAGTAAACCCAGTGCAGGGCAAGCTCTTGGCTTCTACCAGGAAGGAATTCAAGAGGGAGCCGGTGGTGGAAGAAAATAGCTTTCCTGAGGCGGTGGCAGACTTACAGCTCTGGGACCACAGGCTGTTCAACAAGCAGCGTGCCGAGTGGGAACAGCAGCTCAGCGCAGGGCTGCAGTCATCCTTATATCCACGTTTAATGATATGTTAATTAAGAGAGCAGGTTATTCAGAATTAGCTAGAGAATGAGCTAGTAACTTCCGGGTGTTGTCATGGCAATGGTAAACTGTCATGGCGCTGGTGGGCATGTCTCCCGGAGAGGTGCTTTCAGTGCCTCTTCCTGGCTTTGGCCAGTCTTTAATCTGGTCCAGAGTCGAGTCCTGTCCTCCTCCTACCTTAATCCTATACCTCCTCTACGACTGAGAAATTACAGTCTTAGGTATTTACCCCAAGAGAAATGAAAACATATATCCACAAAAAGACTCATGCAAGATACTCATCTAGCTTTATTCATGATAACCCCAAACTGAAAATATCCCAGCTATCCATCAACCTGAGAATGGATGAGGAAGCTGGCACATTCATATGATGGAATACTAGACAGCAATTAAAACAGACACATGACTTGCCAGGCATGGTGGCTCACGCCTTGTAATCCCAGCACTTTGGGAGGCTGAGGCAGGCGGATTACCTGAGCTCAGGAGTTCAAGACCAGCCTGGCCAACATGGCAAAACCCTGTCTCTACTAAAAATACAAAAATTAGCTACGCATGGTGGCACGTGCCTGTAATCCCAGCTGCTCTGGAGGCTGAGGCAGGAGAATCGCTTGAACCTGGGAAGCAGAGGTTGCAGTGAGCCAAGATGGTGCCACTGCACTCCAGCCTGGGAGACAGAAGAAGACTCCGTTTCAAAAATACAAAAATTAGCCAGGCGTGGTGGCGGGCGCCTGTAATCCCAGCTACTTGGGAGGGTGAGGCAGGAGAATCGCTTGAACCCAGGAGGTGGAGGTTGCAGTGAGCCGAGACTGTGCCATTGCACTCCAGCCTGGGCAACAAGAGCGAAATGTCGTCTCAAAATAAATAAATAAATAAATAGAGACAAATGACTGATTCATATAACAACATGGATGAATATCAAAAGCTTTATGTCGAGTGAAAGAAACACAAAAGATCATCTACTACAGGATTCTATTTATAAAAACTCCAGAACAGACAAAACTCATCTATGGTGATAAAAATCAGAACATTAGTTGCCTGGGGGTGGGTGGAGGTGCGAGTTGGCTGGGGAGAGTGTCAGGTAACTTTCTAGGATATGGAAATGTTCTATCTTTTTCTAGTTGGGTGTATACATTTGTCAAAACTCCATGAATGGTATACTCAGGAATTGTACATTTAACTGTCTGTAAATTTTACCTTAAAAAAAGGAACCCTAAACAAATATTAAAGTTGAGTTAATGATGTGTACAATGAAGTGTTTATGGCTGAAGCCTACTGACGTCTGCAGATTATTCTAACGAATGGGTAAACTGCAGTTTCTCAGCTCCAGTACTATTGACATTTGGGGCCAGATAATTACTTCTTGTGGGAGGCTGTCCTGTGCATTGTACGATGTGGTTGACGTCCTGGCCTCTACCCGCTAAATGCCAACAGCACTCCCACACACACAGGTTGACAATAATAAATGTTTTCAGACATTGCCAATGTCCCTGGGGGGACAAATTTGTCCTTGGTTTAGAATTGCTGAAATAGAGAGAAGGATGAATGGATACATATTTTATCCAATGCAGCTAATACAGCATATATATACACACATATATATACACACACATATATACACACACACACACACACATACATATATATATATATATATATATATATATATATATATATATGTATTTTTTTCTTTTTTGAGACAGAGTCTCTGTTACCCAGGCAGGAGTGCATTGGCATGATCACAGCTCATTGCATCCTTGACCTACTGGACTCAAGAGATCCTCCTGCCTCATTTTTTAATTTGTTATAAACAGGAGATCTCACTATGTTGCCAGGCTGGTCTTGAACTTCTGGCCTCAAGCGATTCTCCCTCCTCGGCCTCCCGAAGTGCTGGCATTACAGGCATGAGCCATTGTACCCAGCCTAATACAGCAGAATATTAACACCTGTAGAATCTAGCCAGTGACTACTTGGAGGTTCATTGTACACTTTTTCCTCCCAAATTTTCTGTATCCTTGAAATGTTCCATAAGTATTAGGGGAAGAATGCATATACCCTAAGATCCAGCAGTACTACTTACTAGTGACCACCCTAGGGAAAAATAATTGGCCTGCATTCACAAAAAGGCATGTATAAAAGATGCTTTAAAAAAAATTTCCTTGTCTACAATAGCAAAACACTGAAACAATGTCAATGTGCATCAACCCATCAACTGGAATTTTTTTTTTCTTTTGAGACAGAGTCTTGCTCTGACGCCCAGGCTGGAGTGCAGTGGTGTGATCTCAGCTCACTGCAAGCTCCGCCTCCTGGGTTCACGCCATTCTCCTGCCTCAGCCTCCCGAGTAGCTGGGACTACAAGCGCCCGCCACCACACCTGGCTAATTTTTTATATTTTAGTAGAGACGGGGTTTCATTGTGTTAGCCAGGATGGTTTCGATCTCCTAACCTCGTGATCCGCCTGCCTCGGCCTCCCAAAGTGCTGGGATTACAGGCATGAGCCACTGCACCTGGCCCAATTGTGGAATTTTTAAAATTGAGGCTGGGCATGGTGGCTGATGCCTATAATCCCAGCTGTTTGGGAGGTGGAGGCAAGAGGATTGCTTGAGGCCAGGAGTTTGAGACCAGCCTGGGCAAACAGAAAGACCCCATCTCTACAAAAAAATTTTTAAAAATTAGCTGGGCGTGGTGGTGCAGGCCTGTAGTCCCAGCTACTCAGGAAGCTGAGGCAGGAGGATGGCTGGAGTCCAGAAGTTCAAGGTTGCAGTGAGCTCTGTTTGCACAATTGCCCTCCAGCTTGAGTGACAGAGTGAGATTCTGTCACACACAAACACACACACACACACACACAAAAGAAAGAAAGAAAAGAAAAAAGATCCTTAATTACAGTACTGCAAAGTTCCTTTTGCCATGTAAAGTAGCATATTCACAGGCTTCAAGGATTAGGATGCAGACATCTTTGGGGGGCCACTATTCATCCTACGACAGTGATTGTACCATTTTACATTCCCACTATCAGTATAAAAGAATTCCAGTTGCTCCACATCCTCATCAACAGTTGTTGTTGTCAATCTTTATTTTAGTCATTCTGGTACATTTCATTATGATAAATAATATACATTAATTTTACACATTTAAAAACATTGGGCTGGGTGCAGTGGCTCACGCCTGTAATCCCAGCACTTTGGGAGGCCAAGGTGGGAGGATCACTTGAGCCCAGGAGTTTTAGACCAGCCTGGGCAACATAGCAAGACACCATCTCTATATTTAAATAACAACAATAAAATAAAAACATTATTCTATATTCATTATTGCCACACCAAAGAATTATACAGGCCAAATATCCTTTGACTAGGGAATGTATAGACAAACTGTGATATATTTGTACAATGGAATACTACTCAGCAATGAAAAAGCATACACTCCTGACACGTGCCACAACATGGGTGAATCTCACATGCATCATGCTAAATGGAAGATGCCAGACTCAGGCTATACACTCTGTGATTCTATTCTTATAACATCCTGCAAAAGGCAAACTACAGGGGCTGAAAACAGAGCAGTGATTGTCAGGAGCAAGAGAGGAGTTGACTACAAAGAAGCACAAGGGAATTTTCAAGGGTGACAGATCTGTTCTGTGTCTTAATTTTGGTGGTGGTTACACCGGTGTAAGCATTTGTCAAAAAGCATAGAACTGGCCAGGCGTGGTGGCTCAAGCCTGTAATCCCAGCACTTTGGGAGGCCGAGACGGGCGGATCACGAGGTCAGGAGATCGAGACCATCCTGGCTAACACGGTGAAACCCATCTCTACTAAAAAATACAAAAAAACTAGCCGGGCGAGGTGGCGGGCGCCTGTAGTCCCAGCTACTGGGGAGGCTGAGGCAGGAGAATGGCGGGAACCCGGGAGACGGAGCTTGCAGTGAGCCAAGATCTGGCCACTGCACTCCAGCCTGGGCAACAGAGCGAGACTCTGTCTCAAAAAAAAAAAAAAGCATAGAACTGAGGCTGGGCACAGTGACTCAAATCTGTAATCCCACCACTTTGGGGGACCAAGGTGGGAGGATCTCTTGAGTCCAGGAGTTCGAGACCAGCCTGGGCAATATAGTGAGACGCCCCCCATCTCTATACAATTTTTTCTATACAAATTTTAAAAATTGTATCTGGATGTGGTGGTGCAAGGCTGTGGTCATAGTTACTTAGGAGGCTGAGGCAGAAGGATTCTTTGAGCCCAGGAGATTGAGGCTGCAGTGAACTGTGATTGCACCACTGTACTCCAGTCTAGGTGACAGAGCGAGACTCCATCTCAAAAAAAAAAAAAAAAAATTGTGCAAATACACACAAAATTATAAATTTGTACATGTATTTAATAAGCCTGACTTAAAAAGATAATTCCGGGGGAAGGGTCTGTAAGTTTTATTGGATGCCAAGGGACCCACGGCACGTGCGCAAAGACTAAGAATCCTGTGGGTGTTGACTGTGCACACCTGTGTCACCTGCCACGATGGGGATAAAGGAAGGGAAGGAAGGACATTGCAAGGAAAGGACCCTTCCGGGGCTCAGGTTCAGGACGGGGTGGCTCCTGGGCCAGGAGCCCGGAGTACAGGGAGCTTGCAGAGGAGTGGTAGGGAGGAGGAAGGGGGTGGGTTGAAACCAGATGAGGACTCGGTTTCTACCTTTGTCACCGAGCTATCATCATCTACACCCTTCCATATATTCGTTAATCATACACCTGCTTTATCTGCCCTCCCAGCCTGCATTCCATTTAGGCAGACAGATGTCCCTGAAGGCCCGAGGGACACCAGCCGCTATGCCAGGCTCCAAGGAACTCGAGGGAAACCAACGCTGGTCCCGGTCTTTGAGGACTCCCCGGCCCAGTGAGGGAGACCAACAGGTAAGCAGGCAGTGTCCACGCCTGGGGAAGAGGCTGTAAGGGAGACACCGAAGGCACTGGCAGGACAACCTACGGAATAATCAGGGAAGACATCCTGAAGAAGGGGGCATTGGGGTGAGGCCTTTCCCCATGTCATGAGGCCAAGCCCAATAATAATAATGATATTAATAGTAATGGTCACTGGCCGGGTGCAGCGGCTCACGCCTGTAATCCCAGCTCTTTGGTTTTGTTGTTTGTTTGTTTGTTTTGAGACTGAGTCTTGCTCTATAGGCCAGGCTGGAGGGCAGTGGAATGATCTTGGCTCATCGCAACCTCAGGTTCATGTGATTCTCCTGCCTCAGCCTCCTGAGTAGCTGGGATTACAGGCACCTGCCAGCTGTTTGGGAGGCTGAGGCGGGAGGATCGCCTGAGGTGGGGAGTTCAAGACCGAGTGGCCAACATGGTAGAACCTCATCTCTACCAACAAATACAAAAATTAGCTGGGCGTAGTGGCACATGCCTGTAGTCGCAGCTACTCGGGAGGCTGAGGGAGGAGAATCACTTGAACCAGGGAGGCAGAGGTTGCAGTGAGGAGAGAGCACACCACTGCACTCCAGCTTAGTTGACAGAGCAAGGCTCTGTCTCAAAAATAATAATAATAGTAATAATAATAGCAGCCACCAACATTTATCAAGGGCTTGCAATGGGCCAAAATCACTACGCTAAGCACAGGGCGTGAACTAATTAATTTAACCCTTCAACAGCTGTAAATTGTGGATACTTTTCCTGTCCTGCCTTACTGCCTTCTCCTCCCTCCCTCTCTCCCTCCCTCCCTCCCTTCCTTCCCTTCTTCCCTCCTTCGAGACAGCCTCTTTCTCCGTTGCCCAGGCTGGAGTGTGCAGTGGCACCATCACAGCTCACTGCAGCCTCAACCTCCTGGGCTCAAGCGATCTGCCCACTTCAGCCTCCCAAAGTGCTGGGATTACAGGCGTGAACCACTGCACCCGGCCAACAGATACTTTGATCACCATCCCCCTTCTTACAGATCAGGAACATTGAGGCCCACACTTGTTTCCTTCCCTCAAAATGTTCCTGCTGTGTCTGGGGAGATGGTCATGGACACAGTGTCAGTCTGGTGAAGCTGTGCTTGGATGGTAGCAGCAGAAGACATTGAAAGGAAGCGAGAGGAGAGAGGGACTGATTCTAGCTGGGGAAGGAATTGAGGGTTGGGGACGCCATTTGCAGAAGGCTTCTGAGAAGCGATTGCCGTCCAGGATAGATCCTTTTGTAGGGCATGGACTTTGGTGCATAGAATTCCGTCGTATTTTCTGTTTCTGTTTCTCTATCATTTGTCCATATTCCGATTTTGCTTTCTTTCTTATTTTTCCCTTTAATACTCCAGCCTCACTCCTGTTTCCTCCTCTGGTGCCCCATAAACAAACCTTAACACCTCTAACATTCACGCTACCTTGGGTAGGTAGAAACGCCTACAGACCAGACAGCATCGCTTTGTGTAATTATATCTTCTAAATTGACACAAAGGATAAATGCTATCTTTTAAATTGTGCTACAGACTGTTTTGTTTCTTACTTTTTCAATTCTACATTAATTTTTTTGTTTTGTTGTTTTTGTTTTTTAAAACAGAGCCGGTGCCTCAGCCTCACAAGTAGCTGGGATCACAGACGCGCAAAACCAAGCCCAGCTATTTCTTATGTTTTTTAGTGGAGACGGGGTTTCGCCATGTTGCCCAGGGTGGTCTCAAACTCCTGGCCTCAAATGATCTGCCCACCTCGGCTTTCCAAAGTACTGGGATTAAAGGCCCAAGCCACCGCGGCTGGCCCAGTATTATGTTTTTATGATCTCTCCATGTTACCAAGCGAAACTGATTTATTGCTTCTAGGACACCATGGAGGAATCCACTCCCTTTTGCTTACCAGCTCCCCACGAAACAGACCCCATGGTCGTCTCCACCTCCCCATTCCCACCCATAATGCTGCCCTGGGCATCCTGGGATATCTCCTTGTATGTTACTTGTGTATGCTTCTCTATGGTACCTACCTGCAAGTGGGATTGCTGGATCCCGGGAGAAATGCACAGTGAATGTCACAAAATTCTGCCCCATTATCTAAGGTGGATCTTGAAGCTCTAGCGGCGTGTCACCAGGCAGAGAAGGGTGGAGAAGGGACCAGCCAGTTCAAAGGACTGAGAGTCCACAGCATGTCTAGGGTTCAGTGAATTATAGGTGACCCACCCGAGGGGTGGAACCTTTCGGGGAACAGCCGTGTAATAAATACTTGACTGCACTGGTTTCTTTTTCATTTTTTTTTTCCTAAAAAGGAAAATAGTCTTGTTGTGGGTGGCAGCTTGGCAACGTCTATGAAAGTCTTAACTGCACATACTCTTTGACCCAGCAATATCACTACTCATGCATGAGGAAGTAGGAAGAAGGAGGCTTAGTGTGTTGCCGTTTGTAAAGGTGGAACGTGGAAAGCCACTAGCAGCCCCACCAATGGGTGAGGAGTCAAAGGAACCATAGATAGGCTGTGGCTATTGAATACTGTATGGTGTAGACAAGATAAAGGTGAATTAAAACATAGGAACATGGGCTGGGCATGGTGGCTCATGTCTGTAATCTCAGCCCTCTGGGAGGCTAAGGCGGGCGGATCATGAGGTCAGGAGATCGAGACCAGCCTGGACAACATGGTGAAACCCTGTCTCTACTAAAAATACAAAAATTAGCCGGGTGTGGTAGTGGGCGCCTATAAACCTAGCTACTGGGGAGGCTGAGGCATGAGAATCGCATGAACCCAGGAGGTAGAGGTTGCAGTGAGCTGAGATTGCGCCACTGCACTCCAGCCCGGGTGACAGAGTGAGACTCCATCTCAAAAAGGAAAAAAAAAAAAAAAAAAAGGCAAGTCAAATTTCCCTATATTAAGTATCATCCTATATCCCTGAACTGAAGAAATCATAGTATTTCTCAGTTCTGCATCTATATATGTAAAACAGGAGTTGGCAAACTTTTTCTGTCAAGGCTCAGATGGTAAATATTTTCAGCTTTGAACATATGGTCTCTGTCACAACTGCTTAACTGTGCCCTTATAGCATGAAAGCAGCCACAGCCGCAGACAATACTAAACCAACAAGCATGGCTGTGTTCCAATAAAAGTTTATAAACCCAGGCAGTGGGCCAGTGTGGTCTGTGGGCTGTCATTTGCTGACCCCAATGTAAATAAATGGTACATGTTAGATCCGGCTCAGTGGCTCATGTCTGTAATCCCAGCACTTTGGGGAGCCAAGGCAGGAGGATCACTTGAACCCAGGAGTTCGAGACAAGCCTGGGCAACATAGTGACACCTCATCTTTACAAAACAATAAAAAAATTAGCCAGACATGGTGGTGAGTGCCTGTGGTCTCAGCTGCTCTAGAGGCTGAGTTGGGCAGACAGCTTAAGCCTGGGGTAGTAAGTTTAGGCTGCAGTGAGCTGTGATTGTGCCATTGCACTCCAGGCTGAGTGACAGAGTGAGACCCTGTCTGAAAAAAATATATATATTTTTGAAAGAAATTGCACCAAAATATTATCAGGGGTACATCTGGAAGGCAGAGTGAAAAGGAAGGGCCTGGTCAAGGGAAATATTACCCTTGTGTTTACATTTTTTCTATTTTGTGTAATTAAAATTGCTTTAAATAAAAAAGAATAGCTTTGGTGACCTTCTTCTCCTTCCTGATCAGTGTCTTAGAAATGCCAGCAGCAGCAGGGCCTAGTGGCTCACACCTTTTGTCTCAGCACTTTGGGAGGCCAAGAAGGGAGGATCGGTGGAGGCCAGGAGTTTGAGACCAGCCTGGGCAACGTAATGAGACCCTGTCTCTATTTACTATTACTACTTTTTACTTTTTGAGACAGAATCTTGCTCTGTCACCCAGGCTGGAGTGCAGTGGCACGATCTTGATTCATTGCAACCTCCACCTCCCAGGTTCAAGCGATTCTCCTGCCTCAGCCTCCCAAATAGTTGGGATTATTTAATAGTTGGACAGGTTCCTGCCACCACGCTCAGTTAATTTTCGTATTTTTATTGGAGATGGGGGTTGCACCATGTTGGCCAGGCTGGTCTTGAACTCCTGACCTCAGGTGATCAGCCCACCTTGGCCTCCCAAAGTGCTGGGATTACAGGCATGAGCTACAGCACCCGGGCCCCTCTCTATTTAAAAGAAAGAAAATGCCGGCAGCATGTGAAAGCAATGAGGAAGCAAAGTTCTCCAGCACCCTACCAGCTAGAGCAGAATTTCTCAGAGAGTTTCTTTTATTCACTTAACAGGTGAGAGAGAAGGAATAAAAAGTTTTATTCACTTATCCAGCACTCACCATGTACAAGGAACTGTCCTAGGTGCTAGGGACAGAACAGTAAATGAAACCGAGTCCCTCCCCTCTATAGGGTGGATATTCTGCAGTCAAAGAGAGACAGACCATAAATAACAAACACAACAAATAAACAAATGGTGTCACAGGTGAGAAGGTCAAAGGTGCTATGGAAAGACAGAAATAAGGGGCAAGTAAAGGGGATGGCGGTGGGCGCCAGGTGAGGCATTAAACAAATGATCAGAGAAGGCTTCAATGCGAACGTGACATTTAAGCAGTGGCCTGAATGAATGAGATGAGAGCCAGGAGGACGTCTGGGAGATGTAGCATTCCGGGCAGAGGGAGCAGCGGTGCAAAGGCCCTGAGGTGGCAATGTGTCATTGCATTTGAGGAACAGCAAGGGAGAAAGTGTGGCTGTAGTGGCATGAGCCTGGGGGAGGGGGGGAGAGGTGAAGAGAAATAAGGGGCAAAGCGGGTCACAGCCTGCAGGGCCCCGTGGTGCATGGTGAGGACTTTGGTTTTACTCTGGGCCATGGTGAGGTGGGGGCGGTGTCTGAGCAGAGGGACAGGAGCTGACTTGAGGTCTAAGAGGGTCCCTCTGACTGCCCTGTGGGAGCAGACGCAGTGGGAAGTGGGGAGACCAGAGAGGAGGTGGTGGCAGTGGTCTAGGCAGGAGATGATGGTGGATTTGACCAGAGTGAGGCAGTGGGGGTGGCAAGAAGGGGTCAGATTCTGGAGCTAGAGCTAGAGCTAGAGCTAGAGCTAGAGCTAGAGATTATATAGATATAGATTTTTTTTTGAGATAAGGTCTCACTCTGTCACCCAGGCTGGAGTGCAGTGGTGCGATCTTAGCTCACTGTAACCTCTACATCCCAGGTTCAAGCCATTCTCCTGCCTCAGCCTCCTGAGTAGCTGGGATTACAGGCATCCACTACCACACCCAACTAATTTTTGTGTTTTTAGTGGAGACAGGGTTTCACCATGTTGGCCAGGATGGGATGGTCTCAATCTCCTGACCTTGTGATCCGCCCCCCTCAGCCTCCCAAAGTGCTGGGATTACAGGCGTGAGTCACTGCACCCGACCTTTTTTTTTGTTTGTTTTTTTGTTTTTTTGAGATGGAGTTTCACTCTTGTCGCCCAGGCTGGAGTGCAATGGCACGATCTTAGCTCACTGCAACTTCCACCTCCTGGGTTCAAGCGATTCTCCTGCCTCAGCCTCTGAATAGCTGGGATTACAGGCGTGTGCCACCATGTCCAGCTAATTTTTGTATTTTTAGCAGAGATGGGGTTTCACCAAGTTGGCCAGGCTGGTCTTGAACTCCTGGGTTCAAGTGATCCGCCTGCCTCGGCCTCCCAAAGTGCTGGGATTACATGGTGTGAACCACCACACCCAATCAGATTCTGGATATATTTTGAAGGTCAAGTTGACTACTTTTGCTGATAAACTGGAAGTAGAGGTAAGAAGGAAAGAGGAATCAAGGATGGCGCTAAGTGTTTTGGCTCAAGTACAATCAACAGCCATCTGCCACAGATCACCTGGTGACTCGTAAAAATGCAGGTCCCTGCCCTACCCCACCGGGATTTATGCAGCTCGCACCCCTGGGTGCAACCCAAGAAACTGCCTTCTGTGCGAGCTGCCCAGGAAAAGACTGGGGACCCAGAGGTAACCATGATCCTCTCAGGGGTGGGGAGGCACCTTCTCAGGGTAGAACATTAGAGTGGTTGCTAGACTCCCTAGGTTCAAATCCCAACCCTGCCATTCCACCTGTGTGAACTGGAATGACACCTTAAATTCTCCCAGCCACAGTTTCTTCATCTGTAACGAGACTATCGATGGTACCTGCCTCACAGGGCTGACGTAGGGTCTGAATGAGTTCATGTGTATAAAATATATAAAATGGTGCCACCACATACAACTTCCCAATAAGGGCAGCTAGAATTAGCATCCAGTTCCAATGATGATGAATTGTTTTTTTGGGAGCGGGGAGGGGTTGAGGGACAGAGTCTTGTTCTGTTGCCCAGGCTGGAGTGCAGTGACGCAATCTCGGCTCACTGCAACCTCCGCCTCCCGGGTTCAAGCAATTCTCCTGCCTCAGCCTCTCAAGTAGCTGGGATTACAGAATTACAGAATTTAGCCACCTTGCCTGGCTAAAAGATGATGAATTCTTTTTTTTTTTTTTTTTTTTTTTTTTTTTTTGAGACGGAGTCTCGCTCTGTCGCCCGGGCTGGAGTGCGGTGGCCGCATCTCAGCTCGCTGCAAGCTCCGCCTCCCGGGTTTACGCCATTCTCCTGTCTCAGCCACCCGAGTAGCTGGGACTACAGGCGCCCGCTACCTCGCCCGGCTAGTTTTTCTAAAGTATTTTTTAGTAGAGACGGGGTTTCACCGTGTTAGCCAGGATGGTTTCGATCTCCTGACCTCGTGATCCACCCATCTCGGCCTCCCAAAGTGCTGGGATTACAGGTTTGAGCCACCGCGCCCGGCCGATGATGAATTCTTCATAATAAAATCCACACCAAAATATTATCAGGTGTCAGAGGTACATTTTGTTGGTTAAGTGAAATAGAGGATATTGGTCAAGGGAAACATTTCTCTATCACTTGATTTTTTTCCATCTTGTGTAATTAATTAGAATTGTTTTAATTCAAAAATAAAATAATGTTTTAAAAATAGCTGTAGTGGGCCAGGTGTGGTGGATCACACCTATAATCAGCACTTTGGTTGGCCAAGGCAGGAAGATCACTTGAGCTCAGGAGTTCAAGACTAGCCTGAGCAACATAGGGAGATCCCCATCTCTACAAAAATCTCAAAAAAATTAGCTGGGCATGGTAGCACATACCTGTGGTCCCAGATACTCAGAAGGTTAAATGATTCAATATGTATGTATAAGTAAGCTCAAGCATCGTAAAAGTATTAGCTGTTATTATTTGGTCAAACATGAGGAGTCAGAGACGTTTTCTCAAAGGGAGAATGTTGAGTTGGGTTTTGAAGTATGAGTAGGAGCTCACCAGGTGACAAAAAGTCATAGTTCCTTGCATTTTCTTAGTCAAGACCCTCCCTTGAGGCATGCTGTGTTCCAGATCTTGTGTGGGGAGATCCCAGGGACCTAGCATGAGTTCGACTCTGACCTGTGTGAAGCTACTAGTCCCAGGGATGGGTCAGACCCAAGCCCTGTCCTCTAGTGCCTCCAAGCTGGTAGGGGAGGCGGAGAGGGATATAATTCAGGGTGACCAGGGCAAGCAGAGAGAGGAACAGAGTGGGTCACGGACTCCTAGTAGGTCAGCACTGAACAAAAGCTTTGAAATGGCTAGTCTGACCCCCCTCTCCCATTTACTAAAGCCTGGAGAGGGACAGGGCTTGCTAAAGATAACACAGAATGAATAAATATCCTGATCTTGGAGCCTGGGGATTTCAAGAACCAAATGAGATGCCAGAGATGCAGACCTGCCCCCTCTCAGACCCTTCACCCAGATGCTGAACACACCCCAAATCCCCACTCAAATCTGCAGAACGCCCCCTGACCCCGCAGACAATGATGGTGTCAGAGATTTCTGCCGCCCCAGCCCTCAGGCTCAGAGACCCACTTCATCCCTCACCCACATGCACAGCACACATCCCTGCAAGCCCTCAACATCCAATGTACCCTGTGCTGGGTCAGGCTGGACACAGACATGACTCAGATGCAGGTTGAGCCCTGGAAGGGCTGCTAGTGTGGAAAGGTACCAGGAGGCAGAGCATCCCAACCCAGTGTGAAGAGTGTGTGCAAGTCGTGGCAGGGCATGGGATGGAAAGAGGGTGAGATGAGGGAACCCTTAACACACTTTGAACCTTGGGAAGTTCGCCTGGAGTTTCTTGACATGGGGAGATGGAGACAGGGAGTATCAGGCAGAAAGCACAGCATATGCAAAGCCACAAAGGCATGAAACACTATTTATTCCTTCATCCATCCATCCATCCATTTATACATTACCCATTATCCACCATCCATCCATCCATCCATCCATCCATCCATCCATCCATCCATTTATCCATCCATCTATCATTTATCCATCCATCTGTCCATTTATCCATGCATCCATCCACTTATCCATCCATCCACCCATCCATTTATCCATCCATCTATGCATCCATCCATCCATTCATTCATTTATCCATCCATCCATCATCCATTTATCCATCTATCCATCCATCCATCCATCCATCCACCCATCCATCCATCCATTTATCCATCTATCCATCCATCCATCCATCCATCCATCCATCCATCCATCCCTCCATCCATCTGCCCATCTGTCCCTCTGTCCATCTATATGTTTATCTGTTCATGCAGTTATGCATTAATCGATTCTTCCATCCATCTTATTTATTTATTCATTGTGTATATCATTCATTCATTCATGCATCCATCTATTCAAATGATCATCTGCCCCTTCATTCATCCATTTATTTATTCACTCATCAGTCACACACGCATCCATTCACATATTTATCAGTATCAACTGTCATATGATCCTTCCCCAGCAACACCTCCTCAGACAGCCTTTCCGAACTCTTTCTAAAATAATACCCAGCCACCTTGCCTCTATTACCCTCCTTTTTATTTTCTTCACAGCCCTGACCCAGACTTGCAATTTTGCCCTGTAATTGTATGTTTATTTGTTCGGTGTCTGTGGCTACCATAAGAATGTGATCATTTATTCAATGAATGTTTCTCTCTTTTTAAAATTTAACTTTTAGGGGTACCTGTGAGGGTTTGTTACATAGGTAAACTGTGTGTCACAGGGGTTTGGTGTATGTATTATTTAATCACCCCAGTAATAAGCATGGTAGATGAGACAAATATTTCTTGATCATCACTGTGTGCCAGGCTCTGTTGTAGACACTGGGAACACAGTAGGGGATAAGAGAGACAAAAATCCCCTTCTGCACGAAGCCGACATTCTAGTAGTGATGTCAGACAATAAACATAGAAATGATAAATAAATTATAAGGCAGATTGGAAGAAAGGTGCTGTGGTAAAATAAAGCATAGAGATAGGCCGGGCGCGGTGGCTCAAGCCTGTAATCCCAGCACTTTGGGAGGCCGAGACGGGTGGATCACGAGGTCAGGAGATCGAGACCATCCTGGCTAACACCGTGAAACCCCGTCTCTACTAAAAAATACAAAAAACTAGCCGGGCGAGGTGGCGGGCGCCTGTAGTCCCAGCTACATGGGGAGGCTGAGGCAGGAGAATGGCGGGAACCCGGGAGGCGGAGCTTGCAGTGAGCTGAGATCCGGCCACTGCACTCCAGCCTGGGCGATAGAGTGAGACTCCGTCTCAAAAAAAAAATAAAAATAAAAAAATAAAGCATAGAGCCAAATGAGGGTGTCAGGGGTCCAGGGGAATGGGTACTCAAGGAAGACCTCACCAAGGAGGTGATAGCTGAGAGAGACTTGGGGGACAGAAGAGGGCCATGAGATTATCCAAAGGAAGAGCATTGCAGTTGAGAGAATGGCACATGCAAAGGCCCTGAGGCAGGAGTGAACCTGGTGTGTTTGGGGGACATTAAGAAAGTCAATGTGGGCCGGGCACGGTGGCTCAAGCCTGTAATCCCAGCACTTTGGGAGGCCGAGGCCAGAGGATTGCTTGAGCCCAAGAGATGGAGACCAGCCTGGACAACATGATAAGATCCTGTCTCTACAAAAAAAAAAAAATTCAAAAATTAACTGAGTGTGGTCTCAACTACTTGGGAGGCTGAAGCAGGATTGCATGGGTCCAGAAGGTGGAAGCTGCAGTGAGCAGTGATTGCATCACTGCACTTTAGCCTGGGTAACCAAGCAAGACCCTGTCTCAAAAAAGAAAAGAAAAGAAAAGAAAAGAGGCCAGGTGTGGTGGCTCACGCCTGTAATCCCAGCACTTTGGGAGGCTGAGGCAGGTGGATCTCCTGAGGTCAGAAGTTCGAGACCATCTTGGCCAACATGGCGAAACCCTGTCTCTCCTAAAAATACAAAAATTAGCCAGGCATAGTGGTGCGTGCCTGTAGTCTCAGCTACTTGGGAGGCTGAGGCAAGAGAATCCCTTGAACTCAGGAGACAGAGGTTGCAATGAGCCGAGATTGTGCCACTGCACTCCAGCCTGGGCAACAGAGCAAGACTCCATCTCAAAAAAAGAGAAAAAAAAGGGCAAGGGAAGAAGGCATAGAGGGAGGGAGAGAGAGAGGGAGGGAGGGAGGAAGGGAGGGAAAGGAAAGAAGAGAAACTGAGCATAGAGAATGTAGAACTTGCACTAGGTCACACAGCTTTTAAGTAGAACTGGGATTCAAACTTCAGCATTCAAGCTCTCAGACACCATGCTACCTTCTCCTTCATTCTCTTTCTCCCACAGAGACAGAATAAAATGTGGATGCCCACTGCCCACACTCCCAAAGACCCAGGAGGACAGAGCTTTGATTTTTTGTGGGGAGAGGCCGTTGTTTGTTTGGATTTGGGGGAAAATCTGTTTTGTTTACCACTGTATTCTCAGCACCTATTTTTAGCTTCTAAATGGGCAAGAACGGGGCCTAGTACACAGTAGGTGCTCAATAAATATTTGTTGAGTGAATAAATGAAGTGCCAAGAAGCTAATTAAGGCTCTCCAGGTCACACAACTCTCAGGGGTGGCGACTGGCCCCAGCTCCTGCCGCGGTCGCTGTGAATGCACTCTTGCACCTGCTGCGTCCGATGGCCCGGGTTGCTCAGTGTCCTGAGAACTCAGAGGCCTGGAGAATTTTCACAAGAAGTAGGCTTTGCAGTACCGCATCCCCACCAAAGGGGAAAAAGACCGCAACAACCCCCTAGGTCAGGAGATCGAGACCATCCTGGCTAACACGGTGAAACCCCGTCTCTACTAAAAAAATACAAAAAACTAGCCGGACGAGGTGGCGGGCGCCTGTAGTCCCAGCTACTCGGGAGGCTGAGGCAGGAGAATGGCGTAAACCTGGGAGGCGGAGCTTGAAGTGAGCTGAGATCTGGCCACTGCACTGCAGTCCGGGCGACAGAGCGAGAATCCGTCTCAAAAAAAAAAAAAAAAAAAAAAAAAAAAAAAAAAAAAAAAAAAAAAAAAAAAATTAGCCAGGGCTGGGCATGGAGGCTCACGCCTGTAATCCCAGTACTTTGGGAGGCTGGGGTGGGTGGATCACGAGGTCAGGAGTTCAAGACCAGCCTGGCCAACATGGTGAAAACCCGTCTCTACTAGAAACACAAAAAGTATCCAGGCATAGTGGCTCGTGCCTGTAATCCCAGCTACTCGGGAGGCTGAGGCAGGAGAATCGCTTGTACCCGGGAGGCGGAGGTTGCAGTGAGCCGAGATCACACCACTGCACTCCAGCCTGGGGGAAAGAGCAAGACTCTGTCTCAAAAAAAATAAAAATAAAAAGATTAGCTGGGCATGGTGGCAAGTGCCTATAGTCCTAGCTACTCAGGAGGCTTAGTTGGAAGGATCGCTCAAGCCCGGGAGGTTGAGGCTGCAGTGAGCCATGATTGTGCACTGCACTCTGGCCTGGGTGACAGAGTGAGATCCCATCTCAAAAAAACAAAACAAAACAAAACAGGAGTCTGCAAACTACAGACTATAGCCCACTGGCCACATTCTCCCTGTCTGTATAAATAAAGTTTTATTGGAACACTACCTCAACTATCATTTGCATATTGTCTCTGGCTGCTTTCGTACTACAAGGACAGCGTGGAACAATTAGAGCCAAGGCTTCTGTCCCGCAAAGCTGAAACCATCTACTGTCTGGCCTTTTACATGAAGTTTGCTGACCCCTGATCCAGAACAATGCCTGACACACAGTAGGCATTCAAAAAATAATTGTTGCAGAACTGAACCTGTCACTCATCTGTGACCCACACGGGGTTGCCAGCTTGCTCTTGTCTCAGAGCCAGTTCCAGCTCCGAGTCACATGCAGGAAAACAACAGCCCAGTGACCAAAAATAAAATACTGGAACCATTCAAGTCTTTGCTACAGAGAAAATGCCCAGGCAGGATTGCAGTCAGGACTCACAGCAAAACTTAACCCCTCTTCCTCCTTTTCCTCTAGTAAGACTCAGGCCCCTTTCCCTCCACCAGGCATGGAAGCTGCTCCCTAATTTTTTTTTGCTCAAAAAATTCCCCCCAAACTCTCTTCCACAAAGCTGCCCTGTCCTTGGTTCTCCTGTCTCTTCCCCTTTCAGCTCCAACTTTTTATCTTCTGTTTCTTTTTTTCTCATCCTGTCTTTTGGCACTGACAGTTTTTTATTTTCATCAGCTTAGCTCCTTGCTGGCTTCTCCCTACACCTGTGCTGCTACTTACTCAGATTCGGCATAACAAGGTCGTGTCTGGGGGCTGCGCCAGCTGGTGGGAATGCAGCTTCCCTGGAGGCTCAGAAGGCCCCCATATTCCCCTTTCCTTTACCCCAGCACACACCCGTCGTGGTATTCCATCCACCCTCATGGCCTGGGTTCCCTCTCTGCTGCAGCTGATACCCACAGGGCCCACAGAGGGATCAGCCCTGGACAGCCAGGGACTCACAATTTAGTGTGAATGATCCCAGTGCCTGGAGTTCAGAGAGGGATGGCTGCTGGGGTGGCCTTGATCCCCGAGATAATGAGTTTTAATTTTTTTTTTTTTTTGAGACGGAGTCTCTGTCACCCAGGCTGGAGTGCAGTGGCGTGATCTTGGCTCACTGCAAGCTCCGCCTCCCGGGTTCACTCCATTCTCTTGCCTCAGCCTCCTGAGTAACTGGGACTACAGGCGCCGGCCACCACGCCCAGCTAATTTTTTTTGTATTTTCGGTAGAGATGGAGTTTCACCGTGTTAGCCAGGATGGTCTCAATCTCCTGACGTTGTGATCCGCCCACCTCAGCCTCCCAAAATGCTGGGATTACAGGTGTGAGCCACTGCACCCAGCCCGAGTTTAGAATTTATCCTGAGGACCTCCTCTGGCAGGCCTGGATGGAGGACAGATGGAGAACTCAGAGGCAGTGGAATGCCTCCTTTGGACTTGATTTTCTGGGTCTCAGCCTCCCTCTGCTGGCTTTGTGTAGCCCACGCCACCTTTAAACTGTGCAGACCACATTGATTCAAATGCAGGCTCTGCCATCTTTAAACTGTGCAACCTTAGCCAGCTGTGCCTCAGTGTCCTCATCTGTAAAATGAGTTTGACATTAGTACTTACCACGCAGCGTTTTCAGGAGTATTATAAGATTTAACACACAGAAGGGGATCAGAACTGTGCCTGGAACACAGTAAGCACTCAATAAATACCAGCAACTTTCAAAGTGCTGATACAGGCGTCCAGCTCATAGAATGCCCTCAGCAAAAGAAAGCTCATTACTATCACTCAGTGATGTCATCGATCAACTCATAGACTGAGCAGAATTAATGACATCTCCAGTTTCGAGGTCAATTTAGAACCTGGGTGGGCATGACGATATCACAAGTTGCCAGGTAGATTTAGCCCGGGGTAGTGTTGACATCACCAGCCACCAGGCAGATTATAGTTAAAATGTGGGTGCCCAGTGCCTTCTTCCCTGTTTGAAATTCTGTTGTGTCCCAGTGAACACTCCTTCCTAGCGCCCTTGGGAACAGGACTTTCATGTCTCTGGACCTCAGTTTTGTTTTCTTTTCTTTTCTTTTTTGAGATAGAGTCTCACTCTGTCACCCAGACTAGAGTGCAATGGCACAATCTTGGCTTACTGCAAACTCTACCTCCCGAGTTCAAGCGAATCTCCTGTCTCAGCCTCCCAAGTAGCTGGGACTACAGACGCCCACTGTCACGCCTGGCTAATGTTTGTATTTTTAGTAGAGATAGGGTTTCACCATGTTGGGTAGGCTGGTCTCAAACTCCTGGCCTCAGGTGATTCTCCCACCTCAGCCCCTCAAAGTGCTGGGATTACAGGGGTGAGCCACTGCGCCTGGCCTGGACCTCAGTTTTCTATCCATCAAATGGGGATAATAAAAGCATTAGCCTCGTAGGGTTGTGGAGAGAATCCAATGAGTTAATACATAAAAGGGCATAATGTCCAGTCAGCACTCCATACACAGCAGCACTCATTAGCTTTACTGTAGGATGTTTCCATGGAGAACACTCCAGCCAGAGTGACAGGAGCCCTCAGCTCTGTCTTGGTTAAGACAGATTCAGGGGTCTGATGTACAGGAGTTGGAGCCCAGAACCACCACTAGCAGTAGTCAGGAGACCTGGGACATGTTGCTGGCCTATAAAGTGTGGTAGTGACCGTGCCAGCCTCATAGGGCTGGCATGAGGATGCATTGACATAATGACAGTCATGTTTCCAGCGCACAATCAGACCTCACAACCATGAGCTGTGTTATCACTGCGGGTACTCTCAGAAAGGTCCTTTCCTCCCCAGGATGCAGTTTCCCCACCTGCAAAGAAGTGGAAGGTGGCTGTGGCAATCTCAAAGCCATGGCAATCTTGACACTATGACTGCAGGGACTGTCCCGTGATTCACCTTGGCTGTTGCTGAGCAAATGCATTGGGAGTTGGATGCTTGAATCTGTGTCTGCCCTCAGCATCCAACTCTAGCTTCTCTTGTCTCTGTGTCTGCCCATCTCTTATCTCCCAACTTTTTCTTTCATCTTTCTCTGGCTTCTTTCTCCTACACTAGACTTCGTATGTATATAGTTTCTCTCCTGCATGCTGTTTGAAGGACAATAAATGACAATAGTCATGATAATCAGCATTTTCTTTTTCTTCTTTCTTCCTTTTCTTTTTTTTTTTTTTTTTTGACATGGAGTCTTGCTCTGCCACCGAGGCTGGAGTGCAGTGGTGCTATCTCTGCTCACTGCAACCTCCGCCTCCCGGGTTCCAGTGATTCTCCTGCCTCAGCCTCCTGAGTAGCTGGGATTACAGGTGTGAGCCACTATGCTTGAATACTGTTTGTATTTTTAGTAGAGACGGGGTTTCACCATGTTGGCCAGGCTGCTCTCAAACTCCTGACTTCAAGTGATCTGCCCACCTCGGCTTCCCAAAGTGCTGGGATTAGAGGTGTGAGCCACCGCTCCTGGCCAGTATTTTCTTATTAAGCCTTTTCCCCAGTGCCAGGATTGTACTAAGAGCTTTGTATGCACTAATTCACTTAATGCACTGAATACAAGGACTCATTACTATTTACTCAACCAACACTTATTAAACACCTACTGTGTGCCAGGCACTGAGGATTCGGCACTGAACAAAATAAAGATCTTTGTCCTCGTGGGACTTAAATTCTAGTGAGGAGACAGATGATAAACAGCTAAATTAGCAAACGCTCCCAGTGCTATGAGAAAAAGCAACGTGGGGTCAAGCGAGAGAGAGTGATGAGCGAAACTGTCTTATATAGGATGGCCAGGAAAGGCCTCTTGGAAGAGGTGATATTGGAGCAGAACAGATGATGTGGGAGGGAGGCTGTCATGAAAATTCCGGGAAAGAGTATTCCTGATGGACCAACAGAGAATGCAAAGGCCTTGGGGGCAGCGCCAGGCCTCAGGAGTGTTCGAGACATTGAGCCAGTGTGGCTGGAGCAGTATGAAGGGAAGGGCCTGGGGGTGAGATCAGAGAGAGCAAAAGGGCCACATTCTGCAGGACCTCGCTGGCCGTGGTGAGTTCTTAGACTTTTACTGAGTGAAATGGGAGCCATGGAAGGCTCTGAACAGAGAAAAGTCCCCATCTGAATAGAGTAGGGAAGGCAAGGGTGGAGGCAGACAGTCCATCACTCCCATTTTACGAGTGCGGAAATAAATGGAATCTCAAAAAAAGTCCAGCAACTGGCCTGAGCCCACACAGCTGCTGAGCAGCCAAGCCAGGCTGGTAGGCCACCTCGGGTTCAGTGGAGTCATTCCTTCGTGCCCTTGGCTCTTTTTATTTTGCTCTTAAATAGAGATGGGGCCTATGTTGCCCAGACTGGTCTTGACCTCCTGGGCTCAAGTGATCCTCCCGCCCTGGCCTCCCAAAGTGTTGGGATTACAGGTGTGAGCCACGGCCCCCTTCCAACCTTGGGAAGTCTTTTGGCTCTCCTGAGCCTCAGTTTTCCCATCTGTGAATTGTAAATGGGGAATCATTACCACGTTTGGGTATAGCATGGCGGTTAAAAGCACAACTTCTGGTTGGATCTGAGTTCTTGCTCTGCCATCGGCCAGCTCTGTGACTTTCTGCAATTAACACCTTCTTTCTAAGCTTGGGGTTACCTCATCTAGAAGATGAAAATCTTAATAGCACCAATTTCAAGGGCTTCGTTGTAAGGATTAAATGAGATCATGCAGGTAACGCGCTTAGCACAGCTCCCGGTCTACATCGGGTCATTGTTATTCTGATGGTTTCACGGCCCACACCTCCCCGGTGGGTGAGAGCCTGGGAGGGTGCCTGGTACATGGTCTACGTTCGACAAAAGTGAATTCTCTCTCCTGTCTCTCCTGCCCGCCGGCTCCCGGGGGACCCAGGCATTCCGGCCTTCGGCCGGCCCCCCCACGTCGGCCCTTACAAAGGCCCCCATTCATGCCTTGCGCACAAAGCGGCCCATTCACCCGGGCCCCTTGGGCCTCCCGCCCCCGGCCGCCCCCCGCGCCTCGCTATTGGTGGCGCCCCGTGCCCGTCAGGCCTCGGCTTCCACCCCCGACCGCGCCGCTTAGCTCCGCGCTCGGGCCGCGTTCTTTTCCCACGGCTGGCACCCTTCGACAACTTCTGATTGGCCCCGCCCGCCAGCCGTTCTTTTTGATTGGCGGCTCCAGTCCCCCAGGGGCGGGGCCGTAGCTTGCCGCAGCGGGAGCCGATTGGCCCCTACTGCGCTCGTGGGGGCGGGGCTGTCCCTGCGGACCCGCCCCTCTTTCTCCCCAGGCCGAAGCCTCGGGACGGCCCTGGAAGCCGGTGAGTGCCCGCGGCCGGCAGCCCTCCGGGGGCGGCAGAACGGGACTGGGCCAGGGGAAGCTGGAGCCTGGGGGCTGCGATCGGGGCCCGGGAGCCCGGGCAGGCGGCCGGGGACGGCGGGGAGGTGACGCGGGCACTCACCTTGGGCGCGCAGCGGGACGGCGGCGAGGGAGGTGGGGGGGCGGGACGTCTACACTCCCCCAACTCCAGTTGCCGCCGTGTGCGAGGCCGGGTCGGGGTCCTAGCTGGCAGCCCCGGGCCTGTTCCGCAGAAGGGGAAACTGAGGCTGTCTTTGGAACCTCGGCCGCTTTAATACCTGAGTCATCGCCTCCAGTCCCCCGCCCCCAGCATGACATGTCTCTGTTCTCAAGTGTCAGAATCGGGGGCCAGAAAGAGGGGTCGTGACTGGAAGAGGCGGAGGGGTGGCGAAGGACATATTTGAGAACCATCGATTTACTTGGACGCTTTTATTTTTTACTACTAAATAATTTACTTTCTTTATCATATTGACTCGAGGTGAGTTATATTGTACCCATTATACAGAGAGGGGAAGGCTGAGACTGGACAGAATTGGTGACTGCAGGGGGTCCTGTGGAGAAGAACACTCCGGAGACCAACTGCGTGCTGGGTCCTTTAACCTTTTCAATCCCACAGGAGTCCCCCTAAGGAAAGCGGCGGTCCCTGTGGCATAGATGGGGAAGCAGGCTGGTAGTATCAACAACTGGGACGCAGAAATTGATGTCTTTAGGAACCTGCTACAGGTTCTTCCCAGACCCCCTCCTTTAGAATGGCAGAAAACGGTCTCGGCTTGAATCCCAGACCTTCGTCTTATACTGTGTGACCTTGAGTGCCTTACTTTGACCCTCCCTGCCTCAGTTTCCACATCAGAGAAATGGACATGCTGATCGCCCTTATGTCATCGGTTGTTGAGATTATTCTACGCCGGGCGCAGTGGCTCAGGCCTGTAATCCCAGCACTTTGGGAGGTGGAGGCGAAAGAATCGCTTGAGCCCAGGAGTTAGAGACCAGCTTGGGCAACACAGCGAGACTTCGTCTCTACAAAAAGTAAAAGAGTTAGTTGGGCATGGTGGCGCACCCCTGTCGTCCCAGCTATTCGGGAGGCTGAGCGGGGAGGATCTCTGGAGCCCAGAAAGTCAAGGCTGCAGTGAGCTATGATCATGTCACTGCACTCCAAGCTGGGCAACAGAGACAGTCTCTCTCTGTCTCTCTCAAATCATTTTATGATCTCAAAGAGCTGTTCTAAGAGGAGAAAATACCCGACACATAGTAGCATAGTAGGTACTCTTAACACCATGTAGTCTTTATTTCACTCCCGAGACTGAAGCTCAGGACAGAATACCATTGTTCTCTTCTTTGGTTCTCTTACTGTCTACGGATTTGTTGTTCCGTTCCCGCAGGTGGGAAACTGAGGCTCAGGGAGATTAATGATGAAGCACTGGGCTGGGGAACTTTCTGAAAGTGGTTTTGTTAATTTCACTGGCCGCAATTCACAGCAGGGAAAGCTGAGGCCCATGAAGCTCCAGCGGGGTTTGAATCCCGGGAATCCTCAGCCTTCTCCGCGGCGGGCCCTCGACCTTTGCCCGCCATAAGGGGGAGGAGCCCCTGGCGCCGCCGCCGCCCACCTGGCAACAGGCTCAACCCCGCCTTCCCCGGCCCCGTCAGAGGCCCTGAAGCTCCAGGCCCGCCCCGTCCCCAGCCGGGCAGGTGCTGGGTGACATCAGAGCTGGGCTCCTGCCCCGTGACGCGACGGGGCCCCGCCCTGCGCTGGACCGCGGAGGTCGCAGCACCTGAAGAGGACGGGGATTCCCGTGCCCTCTCCCCATCTCCCCGCTCCGGTCGGCGCCCCCAGGTAGCCCCGAGGATCTGCGAGTTGAGGGGGCGGCGACACAGGCGCTTGGGTCCAGGGGAATGGGTATTGGGCCGTCGGACTCCGGGATCCGAGGAGGGGCCTTGGGGGCCGGTTGTCCCAGGTCTGAGGAAGGACTGCGCTGTGAGCCCGAACTGCTGGGTCTTGGAGGAGGAAAGGACTCGGGTCAGGACTGCAGTTCTGGGGTCTTAGGGGAGGAGGGGGCTGCAAGCCCGGATTCCTGGGTCTGTAGGAGCAGGGGCTGGGGGCTTGAACTCCTGGGTCTGAGACAGGAGGGCATTGAGTACTGGGACTCCGGAATCCCAGCGCTAGAAGCCAGGGTCAGAGGGCTGGATGCTAAGGGCCCCAACCTCTGCCCCAGGGCGGATCCCTGGCTGCTTTTCTTTTTCAAGCCCAGCAGTCTCGGCCCCTCCCAGGGCAGGTGCTTTCACCTGCCCAGGTGACAGTAATTAGCCCTGGCAGAGTGTTCCTGCTGGGTGAGGAAGGGTAAGGCAGCCAGAGAGGCTGGGCCACCTGGAGCCAAGGCCTGCAGGCCCTGCCCGCCCCATCAGGGCTGTGATCCCTCTCCAGAACTCAGCATCCTCACCTCTAGCCCGGCTGCAGTGAGGTGAGGGGGCCTGCACTTCCCCATCCATAGGAGGAGGGGGCTGGGGACTCAGACTCCTGGGTCCTGGGAGAGGAGGAGGCTGGGAGCCGGGACTCCTCAGCCCCCGGAAGGAAAAGGCTGGGGGCTTGGACTCTTGGCTCCAGGGAGGAGAGGCATAGGGCATAGGGTGATTGCAAAAACTCCCAAACCCTTCCTGGTCAAAGGCCACAGGGCTGGAGAGGAAGTGGATGGGGTGGGGTGGGGTGGG
>NW_016807449.1:1583088-1585700 GCF_001698545.2 Rhinopithecus bieti | reverse complement strand
GGTGGGGGGTGAGGGTAAAGTGCCAGGGACGGAGTTTGGGTCCGGTGGATCCAGGTCATACTGGAGGCCTGGGGTGAGCCTTGACGACTTGGGGGTCACGGGGTGGAGAAACTCCCTGCTGCATTCAGAGTACAGGGGTCCAGCGTTTGAGGCCTGAGCGCCTCAGGGCCAAGAGTCACTGGAAGCTGGAGCTGCTGGGCTCAGGGATAAGAGGAGAGGGTCTGGGAGGAAGTGGATCCTCTGAGCAGAGCTGAGATTCCCATGGGAGAGGCTTGAGGGAAAGGCAGGAGTCTGTTGGGACCAGATCCAGGGATGCCTCCAGGGCAGCTGGGTGTTTAGAAGGATTTTTCCAGGGGTATGTGGGAGCGAGGTGGGGACGGCAGGTGAATATAGGTCTGCTGGGAAGAGGTGAAGTCCTGCTGTTGGGGAGACAGAAATCTTCCACTGTTTCTGTGATCGATGTGGTGGGGCAGTGATGGGGACATTTGAGGCAGTGGATGAGAGTAGGGGCCGGGCGTGGTGGCTCATGCCTGTAATCCCAACACTGTGGAGGCCAAGGCGGGAGGATCACTTGAGCCCAGGAATTCGAGATCAGCCTGGGTAACATAGTGAGACCCTGTCTCTACTAGAAAAAAAAAAAAAAATGCTGGGCCTGGTTTTGCACGTCTGTGGTCCCAGCTACTCAAGAGGCTGAAGTGGGAGGATCACTTGAGCACAAGAGTTGAGGCTGCAGTGAGCTGTGATTGTGCCACTGCGCTCCAACTCCGGCCTGGGCAATAGAGTGAGACCTGTCTCTAAGAAAAAAAAAAAAAAAGAGAGAGAGAGAGAGAGAGGGAGTAGGGGCAGACTTCTTTAGCAGGATAGGGAGAATAGTTTTCCTGCCTGGTGCTTGGACCACCTTGGAAATGCCACTACTATCCATGACCCCCTGGATGGCGGGAGGGACCTAGCACTTTCTAGTTCCCCCAGCACCTGGTTGCCTCCGTGATAGCTGGAGCTGGATCTACCCCTAAGCCAGGAGCTCCTCCAGGCAGAGCTCCCAGCCGACTCTTCTCTGGGTCCTCAGACCCACTCAGGGCAGAGTCTCGTACTTGAAAGTCCTCAGAGAGTTGAATGAATGGGGCTAGTTTCCCCATTTTATGGAGAAGGAGCCAGGTTCCACAGAAGGAAGGAATTGTTCACTGAAGCAGTGAGATTCGAGTCTATTCGGCAGGCATGAGGTAGGCGTGACCAGAGGTGATTAGGGAATCTGAATGACAAAAAATCAGGTCAGTTCCCTCCCTGGGCTCACATCTTAGAGTAAAAGCAAGGTTGTACCTTTTGTCGCCTCTTTTATATTCCCTCCCACCCTCTGCCCCTCTATCATTTGGCTCTAGCCATGCTGCCCACCTCCCAGTGCCATAGCCACACAGGTACATTGCAGCCCCAGGGCCTTTGCACTGCTGGCCCCAGGACCTTTGCACTGCTGGCCCCAGGACCTTTGCACTGCTGTCTGGAATGATTTTTTTTTTCTCCCAACAACCACTTGGCTCACTCCTGTCATCTCCCTTGGGTCTTAATTTAAATGTCACGCCAGACAGGTCCTCCCTGGCCACCCTAATGAAAACTTCAACATTCTCAACACTAACATCCCCTGTTCCCTGGTTTATTCCTCCCCTTGGCATTTATTTACTTGGCACTTATTTACCATTTAATATACTATATGACTGGGCACGGTGGCTTATGCCTGTAATCCCAGCAATTTGGGAGGCCCAGGCGGGCAGATCATCTGAGGTTGGGAGTTCGAGACCAGCCTGGCCAACATGGTGAAGCCCCATCTCTACTAAAAATACAAAAATTAGCCAGGCATAGTGGCATGCACCTGTAATCCCAGCTACTTGGGAGGTTGAGGCAGGAGAATCGCTTGAACCCGGGAGGCGGAGGTTGCACTGAGCCAAGATCAAGCCACTGCACTCCAGCCTGGGAGACAGAGCGAGACTCTGTCTTAAAAAAACGAAAACAAACAAACAAAGAATCCCCAAAAAACCACCAAACATACTATATTTGGTTTTTGTAAAAAAACAGAAAAGAGAGAATTTTAAAAAACAAAACCATACTATCTAATTTACATTTTAATCTTTTATCTGTCTCCTGGGATTAGAGCAGCTGTGTCCAATAGCAGTATAATACAGGCCAGACGTGTAATGTAACATTTTCTAGTAGCCACATTGAATGATAAAAGTAAAAAAGGAACAGGTAACATTAATTTAATGATATATTTTATTTAACCCAGTAGATTGAAAATATTATTTCAACATGTCATTAAATATTTAAAATCTCAGCGAACTATCTTTTTGTTGTAGTAAGTCTTGAAAATCTGCTCTGTGTCTTACACTTAGAACTCCAGATGGGGCTATTTATATTTAAATTTTAAGATGGGGCTCGGTGGCTCACACCTGTAATCCCAGTACTTTGGGGAGCCAAGGCAGGAGGATCACTTGAGCCCAGGAGTTTGAGACCATTCTGGGCAACATAGAAGACCTTGTCTCTGCAAAATAAATTTAAAAATTAGTAGGCATGGTGGCATGCCTGTTAATACATTTGTTTGTTTATATATATATATATATATATAT
>NW_016807449.1:1572476-1579615 GCF_001698545.2 Rhinopithecus bieti | reverse complement strand
GAGTAGCTGGGAATACAGGCGCCCCCCACCTTGCCCGGCTAGTTTTTGTTTTTGTTTTTTTTTGTTTTTTTTTAGTAGAGATGGGGTTTCACCGGGTTAGCCAGGATGGTCTCGATCTCCTGACCTCGTGATCCGCCCATCTCGGCCTCCCAAAGTGCTGGGATTACAGGCTTGAGCCACCGCACCCAGCCAGCAATGGTATTTTTAACAAGCTTCCAAGGAGGTTCTAATGGGCAGCCAAGGGGTTATTAATTTCATTTAACAAAAGAGCAAACAGGATTAGAGAGATTGACAAGGAATGTGGACAATCATAATGAAAAATAATAATAAGAGGAGGCTAGCAAATATTTAATCGAGCACTCGTGATGTGCCAAGCACTGTTCTAAGTGCGGCGTTTGAGTTATCAGCTTCTCTCTGGGCCAGGGACTGCTGATATCACATGATGTTCAGGAATGTTAAGTGACCCATAGCCATGAAGGAATCACGCCAGGATTTGAACCCAGGCAGCTGGTTCTAGAGTCATGCTCCAAACTCCAGTTTAGACTGGTGGGGTCTCACAGCTTTGCTCCAACATCCACCCCTTTGAGGGTCACAAAGCGGAAGATTAGAATATTTTTATGAAGCCTCGCTCCTACTTGGAGATCGAGGCTCTGAGATAAGCAGTGGCTGGCTCAGGGTCCCTCAGCTTGTGGTGGCAGGTGTGGAATTTGCATCGAGGGCTATCGGACCCTGCATGAGGTTGCTGTCTTCTCCAGTCTGCACTGGCCCTTTCCAAATCCTCAAACACCTTTACTAGTCCTGGAAAAGAGGCCTCTACCTGATCCACTCCCCCCACATCTCACCCAAGGCCACAGATATCAGGATGACATCCAAAACATGGATCCACTGGTTGCCTTGTATTCATTTATATATATATACATTTTTGAGACAGGGTCTCACTCTGTTGCCCAGGCTACAGTGCAGCAACACGATCTTGGCTTACTGCAGCCTTCACCTCCTGGGTTCAAGCAACTCTCCTGCCTCAACCTCCTGAGTAGCTGGGACTATAGGCGCCCACCACCACGCCCAGCTAATTTTTGTATTTTTAGTAGAGATGGGGTTTCACTGTGTTCGCCAGGCTGGTCTCAAACCCCTGAGCTCAAGTGATCTGCCCAACTCGGCCTCTCAAACTGCTGGGATTACCGGGGTGAGCCACCGCACCCGGCCACTCTTTGCCTTTTAATAAATACTCTGAGTGCTCCCGGCAACCTTGTAAGGTATCTGCTGTCATCCCCACTCTGCAGGTGGGGAAACTGAGCCTCAGATTGGGGGGTAGGATTTGAACATAAGCCCCATAACTAGGAACCAGCTAAGCTACAACTTGAACCCAGGTAATTGTGACTGCAGACCCCAGGTCCTAGCCATTGTACTAGGAAGATTATTCAGAAAGTTCAATAGAAAAAGTGGTAGGGCCTGAGCTAAGGTGGTGGCCAGGGAGCCAGACTTTTGGGGCCTAAGAAATCAGTGTAAGAGAGAAGATTCTAGAATTCCAGATGGGAAGCAAATTGGGCCTTAATAAAAATCATTAGCCCTTAGTGAGTACCTGCTTTCTCTGCTGGGTGCTGTTCTAAGTTTCTTTCCAATGTGATCTTGTTGACCCCCTCCCCATCCACATCAGGTTGTGAGGTAGGGATTATCACCCTCTTTTTCCCACAGCTTGGAGAGGGGAAGCCATTGGCCCAACAGAAGCTGATAGTGGTTAAAATATTGAGCATGCAGTGTTTCAAGGTCCATGTTCTGTTTTTTGTTTTATTTGTTTGTTTGTTTGTTTTAGACATAGCCTTGCTCTGTCACACAGGTTGGAGTGCAGTAGCATGCTTACAGCTCACTGCAGCTCAACCTCCTGGGCTCAAGTGGTCCTCCTGCCTCAGCCTCCTAAGTAGCTGGGACTACAGGTACATATCACCACGCCTGGCTGATTTTTTAATTTATTGTAGAGACAGTGTTTCACAATGTTACCCAGGCTAGTCTCAAACTCCTGGACTCAAGTGATCCTCTTGCCTGGGCCTCTCAAAGTGCTGGATTTACAGGATTGAGCCGCTGCTGCGCCCAGCTGGGGTTCCCATTAAACCCTCTGTATGCCACATGAACTTGTGGATGACTCCCAGGCACCTTATGCAGGAAGCACTATTTCTGTCCCCATTTGCTAAAGACACTGAGACCGTGAGAGTTTCGAGCCACCTGGCCCAAAAATGTTAGAGGTGTGATTAAAACTCTGCCCTGTTTAAGACCTGTGCTTAATACATGTTTGTTGACTGCCCAACCGATGGTGGGGAAGGTGGTATTGCCCAGCGAAAAGTGGGACGTCCAGGGCTCCAGAAACCCAGTTTCTGCCACTAATAGGCTGTTTGGCTTGGAGTTGCTAAGAGTCTCAGTCCCTTTCCTGGGACCCTTGGGGCAGGCAGAGAACCCCTTTGTAGAACACCCTGCTCTGAGAAACATGGAAGACGCATTATGTGATTTCACTCTCAGAACACTTCTAGGTGATGGGTTAAAAGCCGCATTTTCCAGGGCTGGAAACTGAGGTTTAGAGAGGACACAGCCTTCATGCAAAGTCACACACAGCTCAAAAGTGCTGCATCTGCATTTGAACCCTAGATGGCTTCAAAGTCTGAACAATGAGCCTGAGAGTTTGAGGCTGCAGTGAGCCGGGATCGCGCCACTGCACTCCAGCCTGGGTGACAGAGCCAGATTCTGTCCTGCCCGCCCCCGCCAAAAAAGTCTGAGTGAGCCCAGGGCTCCCAGGTACGATGGGTAACGTAAGAGTCTCAAGACCCATATCTGGTGTGGGACGCATGGGCACCGCCTCGGCCTGGCTGGTTTTTATCCATGATCTCCCCTAATCCCTACAGCCTTTGTAATGGGGTGGGGAGTGTCGCCCTCGGTTTCCCAAGGAGGAAATTGAGACTATGGGGAAAGTCACCGGGCTGGGGCGGGGGGCAGGTCTGTCTTCAGAGCCCAGAGGCCTGGAGCAGCCATGCCTGACCCTTCCCCGCAGACTTCCCCAGCTGTCTCCCACCCTGTAGGGGTGCACCAGCCTCTGTTCTTTCCCCCCTAGCCTTGTTGACCAGCTCAGGTTTCTGTTCCTAGGGTGTCGCCCTGGAAACAAGGTGTGGCTGGCAGGAGGGGCTGGGGTGGGAGGGTGGTGTGGGGAGTGGGTTCCTCCGCCAGCCAGGAGTGGGGGCCAGGGCGCCGGCAGCCATGAGATACCCTCCCAGGGAATGTGGTCCGGCCGCCCCACCCTCTGAGAGCTGGGGAGCTCCTGGAGCAGCCCTTTCAGGCGAGGAGGGCAGACACCCAGCAAACCGGTTGTTCCGCTCCTGGCGGGCCACCCAGGCCACCCACCCTCCCACCATTAGCAGGTTGGCACCTGGGACCAGGCAGCCTATGGTGGCCACACCCTACTCTGCTTGAGAAGCTCAAGCTCCCTGGGAGCTTAAAACAGTCCTGCTGGCCAGGCGTAGTGGCTCATGCCTGTAATCCCAGGCATGCCGCGGTGGGAGGATCACTTGAGCCCAGGGGTTCAAGACCAGCCTGGGCAACATAGTGAGATCTGATCTCCACAAAAAGTAAAAATTTACAAAATTGGCCAGGCATGGTGGTGCATTCCTGTGCTCCCATCTGCTTGGGAGGCTGAGGCAGGAGGATTGTTTGAGCCCAAGAGGTGGAGGCTGCAGTGAGCTGTGTTCATGCCACTGCACTCCAGCCTGGGTGACAAAGTGAGATCCTGTTTCTAAAAAACAAAAGAAAAAGATAGTCCTGCTGCTGACCAGCTTAGAAACCAGCTAGCTGGGTAGCTAGTAGAGTAGGTTACCCTACTTTGTCACACACATCTGGAAAACACATCTTAATTTGAATTCCACATGGCTTCAAAGTCCAGAGTGGCTAACTAGCTAAGCCACTAAGCAGCTAATTCTCTGGCTAGTTTAGCTAGCTAACTTTAGAGAGCTTGGCTAGTCAGCTCTCTGGCTGGTTTAGCTAAGTGGCTAACTAGCTCTCTAGCTGTATCTTACTGCTTCTGTGAGTGTTGAACCCCTGTTGCCTACATGATTAACCCTGTGAGCTGGACTTGTTCTTAAACTGTTACAGAGTCCTGAGGCTGGGTGTGGCGGCTCACGCCTCTAATCCCAGCACTTTGGGAGGCCGAGGTGGGCAGATCACTTGAGGTCAGGAGTTCGAGACCAGCCTGGGCAACATAGAGAGACCCCGTGTCTACAAAAAAAAATACACCGGGTGCGGTGGCCCAAGCCTGTAATCCCAGCACTTGGGGAGGCTGTGGTGGGAGAATTAGTTGAGCCCAGGAGTTCAAGAGCAGCCTGGACAACGTAGTGAGATCCCATCTCTACTAAAAATTTGAAAAAATCAACCTAGTGGATTGACACACACTTGTGATCCCAGCTACTCTCGACGCTGAGGTGGGAGGATTGCTTGAGTCTAGGAGGTGGAGGCTGCAGTGAGCCGTGATTGTACCACTGCACTCTAGCCTGGGTGACAGAGTAAGACCCTGTCTCAAAGAGAAAAAAAAAAAAAAAGACTAGGCACGGTCATTTCAGCAGGACTGTTATGTGTCTATTATCACTGGAAACCGCAGGTATGTTCCTGGTGCATTTCGGTTATTGCAGATACCACAAGCACCCTTCCAGAGATATTCCATGCATATTCAAGTGAATACGTAAAAAGATTCCTACCGGGCGCGGTGGCTCACGCCTGTAATCCCAACACTTTGCGAAGCTGAGGCGGACGGATCACGAGGTCAGGAGCTCAAGACCATGCTGGCTAACACAATGAAACTCCGTCTCTACTAAAAAATACACAAAATTAGCCGGGCGTGGTGGCAGGCGCCTGTAGTCCCAGCTACTTGGGAGGCTGAGGCGGGAGAATGGTGTGAACCCAGGAGGCAGAGCTTGCGGTGAGCTGTGATCGCCCCACTGCACTCCAGCCTGGGTGACAGAGTGAGACTCCGTCTTAAAAAAAAAAAGATTTCTCTTCCATCCTTTCTAATGCAAATTGTAGCTCCTCACACAGTCCTCAACTCGCCTCCTTTTACTCGATATTGATTTGAAGGTAGTCCCATGTCTATACACAAGAGGTTTCTAGGAATCTGTCATATGAAGGTGTATTCAGGTCATTTCCAGTCTTTTGCTGCTACAAAGAGTGCCTCAACTAGTCACCTCGCACATGGTCATTTCCTGTGTGTGAGTCCAGGCAACCACAGGCTGTGACCCAAGTCTGGCTGGCTGCAAAGGCCTTGTTCTCTCAGGGTAAATCCTCACCCAGACAGTGCCTTTGTGCAATTTGGAAAGATTCTTTGCTACCAGCAGCCTGAAAATGCTCATAAAAAACATTCAAGTCTATATTGTGATGGTGTAAACATACCGTGTACAGATGCCCTTGTGCAATGCATGACCTGCTCAGTGGCCCCATGCTATGGGCATGGGGCTATGGGCAGGGTTTTTCAGGCTATGGGCAGGGATCTGAGACCCTCTCCCCTCTCCCCTCTCCCCACTGCAGAACATACTCCGGCCTTTTCAAGGCTATTGGGGCAGGATCTGAGACCTCTTCCTCTTCCCTCCTCCCCACTGCAAGACAACTTCCGGCCTTTTTCTGTAGTGGTGGTCATTTGTGTGGTCATCAACCCGTACAAGCAGCTTCCCATCTACACAGAAGCCATTGTGGAGATGTACCGGGGCAAGAAGCGCCACGAGGTGCCACCTCATGTGTACGCAGTGACCGAGGGGGCCTATCGGAGCATGCTGCAGGGTGAGTGCTGGGTGGGGCTGTAGGCCAGCGAGGCAGCTCTTCAACGGGGGCCTGACCTGGGGCTGCTGGAAGCCAGAGTCCAGGTCAAATGACAGCTTGGGGACTTGACTCTGTGGGGCTTCTTATGGGGCTGGAGGGAACACAAGTAGAGGCCTGAGTGGGTGAGGTGCCAGGTCCCAGAGTCTTTTTACCTATCTCTATGTTCACTGTCTCTTTATTATTATTTATTATTATTATTATTATTTTGAGACAGAGTCTTGCTTTGTCACCCAGGCTGGAGTGCAGTGGCACGATCTTGGCTCACTACAACCTCTGCCTCCTGGGCTCAAGCGATTCTCGTGCCTTAGCCTCCCAAGTAGCTGGGACTACAGGCGTGTACCACCACACCTGGCCTCTTTTCTTATTTTTAAATAAATTAGTTAATTTTTGGCCAGGTGCGGTGGCTTACGCCTGTAATCCCAGCACTTTGGGAGGCCGAGGTGGGCGGATCATGAGGTCAGGAGATTGAGACCATCCTGGCTAACAAGGTGAAGTCCCGTCTCTACTAAAAATACAAAAAAAATTAGCTGGGCATGGTGGCGGGCGCCTGTAGTCCCAGCTACTCGGGAGGCTGAGGCAAGAGAATGTCATGAACCCAGGAGGTGGAGCTTGCAGTGAGACGAGATCGAGCCACTGCACTCCAGCCTGGATGACACAGTGAGACTCTGCCTCAAAAAAAAAAATTATTTATTTTTTATTTCAGTAGTTTTTGGGAAACAGGCGGTGTTTGGTTGCATGGAAAAGTCCTTCAGCGGCGATTTCTGAGATTTTGGTGCACTTGCCATCAGAGCAGTATAGACTGCACCCAATGTGTAATCTTCTATCCCTCACCACCCCCCCACCACCCTTCGTCCTGAATCCCCAAAGTCCACTGTGTCATTCTTATGTCTTTGCATCCTCAGAGCTTAGCTCCCACTTATAAGTGAGAACATACGATGTTTGATTCTCCATTCCCGAATTACCTCACTTGGAATAATGGTCTCCAATTTCATCCAGGTTGCTGTGAATGCTGTTATTTCATTCCTTTTTATGGCTGAGTAGTATTCCATGGTGTATGTATGTATATATATCCCATGGTGTATATAACAAATATGTATATACACACACCGTGGGATATATACTCTTTCTTTATATATACTATAGATATAGATATTGATATAGATACACATACACACACCATGGGATATATATGTGTGTGTGTATAGACACCATGGAATACTCATATATATATATGTGTGTGTGTATATATATATGTATATATATATACACATCTCACAATTTCTTTTTTTTTTTTTTTTTTT
>NW_016807449.1:1548819-1572323 GCF_001698545.2 Rhinopithecus bieti | reverse complement strand
CCCGGCTAGTTTTTGTATTTTTAGTAGAGACGGGGTTTCACCGTGTTAGCCAGGATGGTCTCGATCTCCTGACCTCGTGATCCGCCCATCTCGGTCTCCCAAAGTGCTGGGATTACAGGCTTGAGCCACCGCGCCTGGGTTTTTTGTATTTTTTAGTAGAGACGGGGTTTCACCGTGTTCGCCAGGATGGTCTCGAACTCCTGACCTCGTGATCCGCCCATCTCGGCCTCCCAAAGTGCTGGGATTACAGGCTTGAGCCACTGCGCCCGGCCACATCTCACAATTTCTTTATCCACTCGTTGGTTGATGGACATTCAGGCTGATTCCATATTTTTGCAATCGTGAATTGTGCTGCTATAAACATGTGTGTGCAAGTGTCTTTTTCATATAATAGCTTCTTTTCCTCTGGGTAGATACCCAGGGTGGGGTTGCTGGATCAAATGATAGATCTACTTTTGGTTCTTTAAGTCATCTCTATACTGTTTTCCATCATTAAATCATCAAAAAATAACAGCTGTTAGTGTGGATATGGTGAAACGGGAACACTTTTACACTGCTGGTGGAATGTAAACTAGCACAGCCACTATTGAAAACAGTATGGAGATTCTTTAAAGATCTCTGTTCACTCTTTCTCTGAACAATATTGGTTGAGTGTGGGGCTTCTGTGAACATTTCCCTTGAGACAGTAATTCCCAGAGTGTTCATTCATTCATTCAACACTTATTGTTGAATTGTGGATCTGATCTCCATTGTCATGGGGTAAATGTAGCCCCTTAGACAGATGGCAGCACAAGGCAGTTGTGTACAGCTGGGCAGGTTGTACACTGAACAAGGGTATCCATCCAAGGGGCCACCATTCACACCATGACAACATAGATCAGTCTTGGCGAAATTATGTGATTAACATCTATTACATATATAATGCCCTTATTATATATTTGATATATTTCATCTATTTTAATAAATATTTAGTATTTATTTGTTTATATCTATTAAACATTTAAAAATTATATCTATTTCACACCTGTAATCCCAGCACTTTGGAAGGCCGAGGTGGGTGGATCATGAAGTCAGGAGATGGGGACCAGCCTGGCTAACACGGTGAAACCCCATCTCTACTAAAAATACAAAAAATTAGCCAGGTGTGGTGGCGGGTGCCTATAGTCCCAGCTACATGGGAGGCTGAGGCAGGAGAATGGCATGAACCCGGGAGGTGGAGCTTGCAGTGAGTGGAGATCGCACCATTGCACTCCAGCCTGGGAGACAGAGTGAGACCCTGTTTCAAAAAAAAAAAAAGTTTTTGTTAAAAAAGGAAAAACCCCATGTAATAGTACACAACATTCAGACCCTTCAGTCATGGCTTCAAAACCCATCTGTGCCACTCACCATTTCTGTCCCGCACCCCAGCCTCACCCACCTTCCTGTCAAACATCCCTAATCCAGTCCTACCTCAGGGCCTGAATATGAATATATTATAGTTATTGAATATGCATATTAAATACGAACAAATTATTAAATGTATATATTTAATTAAATAGTGTAATATTGTGAAAATATTATGCTTATTTAATATGCATATTCAATAAGTGTATTATTTTATTATACTTTATTTTGTTTTATTATACTTCATTTTATTTTATTATACTTTATATTTATTTTATTATATAAGGGTAATGTTGATTTAATAAACTATACCTTTTTAATATGCATATTCAATAAGTATAATAAATTAATGTGTTAAATAGTATAACATTAAATTAAATGGTATATTAAATAGCATAATATTGTAAACATATTATGCTGGTTGTTTTTTTTTTTTCTTTGACAGAGTCTCACTCTGTCACCCAGGCTGGAGTGCAGTGGCATGACCTTAGCTCACTGCGACCTCCACCTCACGGGTCCAAGCCATTCTTCTGCCTCAGCCTCCTGAGTGGCTGGGACTATAGGCACATGCCACCACACCCAGCTAATTTTTGTATTTTTAGTAGAGACAGGGTTTCACCATGTTGGCCGGGCTGGTCTTGAACTCCTGACCTCAGGTGATCCGCCTACCTCAGCCTCCCAAAGTGCTGGGATTACAGGCATGAGCCACTGCGCTCAGCCTAATATGCTTATTTAATATGCATATTAAATGGGAGTATTAAATGGGAATATTAAAGTCTCCAAGTAGAATAGTGGATTCATCCATTTCTCCTGGCAGGTCTATCAGTTTCTGCCAGATTAATTCATTTAACCTCATAGCAAATCTATGAAATAGGTTATCTCCTTGTCCCTGATTTCTGGGTGGGGAAACTGAGGCACACAGCAAAGCAGTCGCTGCCCATGGTCACACTGGTGGGTGTATGCTGAGGTGGGATTCGAACCCAGGGCCCCCGGCCACCGTCTCCCTGTATGTCACACTGTGTGTTATATTTCCTCCTGTGCTGTGCACTGTGCTGGGTGCGTTTTGAACATTCTGAGTTCTGACTACAGCCCTGTGAGATGGCAGCTGATTTGAGCCCCATTTTTTTAGATGGGAAAACAGGCACAAAGCACCTCAGAGAGTGGCCCAAGGTCACGCAGCAAGTCAGAGAGACAGCTGGGTGGTGAATCCGTGTGCATATGGTCCCCCACACCAGGCTGCCAAGTCTGGGGTCCTACTGGATGCAGCTTACTCCCTGGTTTGAAGACACCCAGGGGATGCCTGTCCTGCTGAAAAAAACATTCAGACTCTTTGATCATAGCTTTATTTATTTATTTATTTATTTATTTAGAGACGGAGTCTCACTCTTGTCGCCCAGCTGGAATGCCATGGCACGATCTTAGCTCACTGCAACCTCCGCCTCCTAGACTCAAGCGATTCTTCTGCCTCAGCCTCCCGAGTAGCTGGGATTACAGGCAGTACCACCATGCCTGGCTAATTTTTGTATTTTTAGTAGAGACGGGGTTTCACTATGTTGGCCAGGCTGGTCTTGAACTCCTGACCTCAGGTGATCTGCTGGCCTTGGCCTCCCAAAGTGCTGGGATTACGGGCGTGAGCCACTGCGTCCAGCCTAATCATGGCTTTAAAACCCATCACACCACCTGCCATCTCTGCCCCATCCCCCAACCTCACTGGCCTTTCTGTCTCTCAAACATCCCTAACTCAGAGCCTTTCCCCTGGCTGTGCCCTCTACCTGAAATGCTAACTCCTCTGAGAAGCCTTCCCTGCTCCTTCCCCCAAGTCGATTCTTATTACCTAACACCAGGGTTTTAGAATCCTGGGTCTATCGACATTTGGGGCTGGATGCTTCTTTGTCATAGGAGGCTGTCCTGGGCATGGTAGGTGTTTAGCAGCACCCCTGGCCTCTACCCACTCAGTGCCCATGGAACTCCCCTCTGTCAGGGTAATAACCAAAAATGCCTCCCAGACATTGCCAGGTGTCTTCTGGCGGGAATAGAGGACATAATTGCCCCCATTTAAGAACCACTGCTTCATTCTATTCCTGATTTAGTTTTCTTCCCAGTGCTAATCGCTATTTGATTGTAGGTTTTCGTCCCCTGCATCTTAAGTGAAAGCTCTGTAGGGGCACACACCCTGCCAGCTCCCCACTCCCCTCCATGCCTGGCGCTCAGTAGGTGGTCAGCATGCGATTGTGGAATGGCTGTGTTAGGCCCAGGGCGGGCGCTGGGGTAGACATCTTATATCACAGGACCTCACTCTTGTCTTTGAATCTCACACGCCCAGCATGAGGCGGCACACAGTAGGGTTTCATGTTGAGGTTGCTGAATGAATCCTATTCTGTTCAGTTGAGGGAGGCTGTCTCCATTGTACAGGTGGGGAAACCAAAGGTCAGAGAGGGGCAGCTGCTTTCCCAGGGTCACACAGCAAGCAAGGGGCTGAGCTGGATGGGGAATTAGAATCCAGGAGTGTTATACGTCAAGACCCAAGCTTTTCCTCACTCCTTGGGAATAATTTTAAAAAGGCAGCAGTGAGTGTAAGGGACCAGAGGGCCCTGCTAGAGACTCTCTCAAATGACACATCCCCCCACTCTGTCCCCTACAGATCGTGAGGACCAGTCCATTCTCTGCACGTGAGTAATCTGGAAGGACTTCCTGGAGGAGGAGGGAGGGGCCCGGGTGGGGCGTGGCTGTGTTTGGAATGGGCAGGGCAGGTGGGGAGCTTGCCCGAGGTCACTGCCAACCCCTTTGCTTCCCCTTGTCATCCCCACAGTGGAGAGTCTGGAGCTGGGAAGACGGAAAACACCAAGAAGGTCATCCAGTACCTTGCCCATGTGGCATCGTCACCGAAGGGCAGGAAGGAGCCGGGTGTCCCCGTAAGCACCCCAGCCTTGGGACACCCCCTGGGCCCTGCCACAGCATCGCCCCTTCCATCTTGGGCTTTCCTCGCAATTGCCTCTTCCCCTCATGGAGGACCTTCTCCTGGATGTCTGTGCCACCTGAGCACCTACTGTGTGCCTGGGGTGGGGCTGGAAGCAGAGTCAGGGGGACACAGAGGTGTGAGGGTCAGTCTTGGTCTCATTGGCTCTCAGAATGGCTCCTAGTACTTAGTAGGTGCTTTATTTTCTGAGCACCTACTGTGTCAAGCCTGATTTTAGGTGATCATGATGGCCGGGTTTGTCGTCTAAGTGAATGTTACAAGGTGCCCCCCACTGTTCCAAGCCCTGTTCTCCCACTGCCTTACTTACCCCTTGGGTGGGGTGGGTGCTGTTTTTCTGTGCCGAAGATGAGGAGCCCAGGCATGGGAGGGGTGAGTCAGTTGTTGGTCACGCACCCAGGAAGAGGTAGAGTGGGGGCCGGGCACAGTGGCTCATGCCTGTAATCCCAGCACTTTGGGAGGCCGAGGCGGGAGGATCACTTGAGCCCTGGAATTCAAGACCAGCCTGGGTAATACAGTGAGACTCCATCTCTACAAAAATTTTTTTAAATAAAGGGGGTAGAGTGGGATTCAAACCCAGGCGTGTGGTCCCCCAGGCCACCCTACTCCACACACCCGGTTTCCCCAGTTCCCCTTCCCCCACCCCCTACACCACCACCCGAGATCACCGGTTCACCTGTGTGTCTGTCCACGTTCCATGTGCTGTGTCCTGGTCCGTGTCTCGTGTCCCGTGACTTCCTCAGGCCTCCGTCAGCACCGTGTCTTATGTGAGTAGCAGGGGATCACCTCCAGTCTTGCTGCCCCTAATGCCTTCCCGGCCACCCAGTGCATGATCTTCTTGGTAGACAGGGCCCAAGGCAGCAGTGGTCCCACCTGCCATGGATCCCCCTGCCCCCCCACTGCTGTTCATGGCGGCCCTGCTGTGTGTGTGCAGATGGGCCACAGACACCAACATGAAACAATCCAGAGAACGAAACTACCACTTATTACTGATCTACTAAACATGTCCAGCAGGGTCCCACAGACGCTGCGTGTGTACAACCAGAGAGTGGACAGTGTAGCAAGGGAAATACATGCATGCCCTGTGTTCTTCTGTGTGCCAAGTCGTGTGCCCTTCACTTTGTGTATCTTTTTTCATTTGACAAAGCATCCACCTAGCTAGATCATGTCATCTTAACACAAGCAAGACTTGGACTGAGAGAAAACACACACAGGCTGCCATTTACGAAGCACCTACTGTGTGCCAGGCTCTGACACCAAAGGGGTTGGAGGGAAGTTTGGAATAGGGTTCCTGCCAAGGAGTAGCCTGGCGGGGCTGGGAACCCACTATTTTCTGAAGGCCTATTATGTGCCAGACTGCTTGAAGCACTTTACATAGGTGATACAGATTTTTGCCTTAGTTAAAAATTCTAAGCTGGGTTTGGTGGCTCAGGTCTATAATCCCAGCACTTTGGAAGGCTGAAGTGGGAGGATTGCTTGAGGCCAGGAGTTCAAGACGAGGCTAGACAACAGAGTGAGACCCCATCTTTACTAAAACTTTTCAAAATTAATTGGGCATGGTGGCGCTTGCCTGTAGTCCCAGCTACTCAGGAGGCTGAGGTGAGAAGATTCCTTAAGCCCAGGAATTTGAGGCTGCCATGAGTTATGACCATGCCACTGCACTCCAGAATTTCTACAAGCAACGCATGAGTACCCATTCATTGTAACAACAACAAATCAGATGAAATGAAATTCCTGTTTCCTCCCCTCAGTCCCCTTCCTTGGAGTGCCTTATACTGTTGACAGTTTGGTGTGCATCCTTGCAGACCTTTCTCCATATGTTTACAAACATGTATATATCTGTAGATTTAAGAGTCTTGTTTTGTGGTGTTTCTTCCTTAATTCATATTTTATGAATGGGATAACATTGTAGACATTGTTCTGCAACTTGTTTTTTTGTTTGGCTTGGTTTGATTTGGTTTCCACTTAACAATATGTCTTGGAGATGCTTCCCTCTTTCCCTCACAATAGACAGATGGGCAAGACCCGGATACAGGAAGGGGGCACACACCCAGACACACAAAGGCCCCTCACACGCAGATACTCAGCCAACTGGAGACACAGCCTGAGCTGGGCTGGCCTGGCCTCCTGCCCCATTCCCACTGATCATGCATCATCTCCTGTGCCTGGCAGGGTGAGCTGGAGCGGCAGCTGCTTCAGGCCAACCCCATCCTAGAGGCCTTCGGCAACGCCAAGACAGTGAAGAATGACAACTCCTCCCGATTCGTGAGTGCCAGGGGTGGGCAGTGCTGGCTGTGTCAGGGATATAGGAACTGGGAACCTGGGAGTGGACTTCAGGGGAAAAGACATGTGGATCTGTTGAGGCAGGAGGGGCTGGGGTCCTGGACTCGTGAGTCTGAGGGAGGAGGGGCTGGGGGCCTGGACTCCTGGGTCTGAGGGAGGAGGGGCTGGGGACCTGGACCCTTGGGTCTAAGAGAGGAGGGGCTGAGGGCCCAGATCCCTGGGTCTAAGAGAGGAGAGACTGGGGACCTGGACTCTTGAGTCTGAGGGAGGAGGGACTGGGGCCCAGACTCCTGGGTCTGAGGGAGGAGGGGCTGGGGGCCTGGACTCTTGAGTCTGAGGGAGGAGGGGCTGGGGCCTGGACTCTTGAGTCTGAGGGAGGAGGGGCTGGGGGCCTGGACTCTTGAGTCTGAGGAAAGAGGGGCTGGGGGCCCGGATCCCTGGGTCTGAGGGAGAATGGGCTGGAGGCTGGGTGCCTGATTCCAAGGGAGGAGCAGCTGGGGACCGGGGGCTGGGGAAAGAAGTCCAAGGAGCCAAGACCTTGAATTCCCATGGGGTCCCTCGCTGGGGACTCACCATAGGATGGGGTTCAGGTAGAGGGAGCAAGGAAGTGCGGAGGCAGCCCCAGCTCTGGGAGCAGTGGGTGTGGGGTTTGGGCTGTTCTTCAGGTCTGAGCAGGGAAGGAGACCCTCCGCTGAAGCCCACCCACTTTGGTCTCTCCCAGGGCAAATTCATCCGCATCAACTTCGACGTTGCCGGGTACATCGTGGGCGCCAACATTGAGACCTGTATCCTGTCACAGTCCATGGGGGTGGCAGCCGAGGGGGGCAGCCTTTCAGACAGCACTGAGTATGGGAAGCACCTCCCACCGCAGGGACCCCCTCCCTGCTACTCAGATGGGACCCGATGCTCAGGCAGCATCTGCATGGGGAGGGGAGGGTGGGACTTCTGGTGTGTATGAGGCCAGTACAGACTTGCTATGGGGTGGTGGGTTGGTGTCCACCCAGTTCAGCCATAAGGGGAGTCCCAGCACTCAGCCTGCAGTGGCACTCATGGTGACCCATGACAGTGAAATGATATAGAGCAGTGTAAGCAAAGGGAAAAGGCACGTGGGGCCATGTCTCCCGGGGACCAGGCACAGGCTCCTAGAACCGTCTCCAGCAGAGGCACACGGGACACCAGGTGGGGCAACACTGATGAAATGCTGTCCCAGAGAAGCGCAGAGAGACTCAGTGTCAGGGTTTTCACTGGGGGCTGGTCACATCCCTGCCTGCACCCCCACCCCCCGCCCTTAGTATGAACCTAAATTCCACACTCCCAGGAGGAAAGCAGGTGATCAGTGTAAACCACGGTGTTTGCACAAACCCTTTAGGCCCAGCGAACCCCTCTCATCCTGTTAGAGGATGCTGGAACCCTCCCGAAATCCAGGTCCCCAGACGTTAGCCAGGGGCCCACCTGGCCAGCAGGCCTTTCCAGGGGAGCATTTCAGGCCGGCTGTGTTCACCCTTTTCTGTTCAGACGGCATATGGGTGTTTAAAGGAAATTAAACAATAAAACACAGGCACTCTGGGAGTGCAGAAATGAAGAGGATGGGCCAAGAAATCGTACCAACCTGGGTTCAAATCCCAGTTCTGCCACTTGGAGACTCTGGGGACTTGGGTACGTGATTTGGCCATTCCCTGCCTCAGTTTCTCCCTCTGTAGAAGGAGAAGGAACATAGAACCTACTCTACCCTAGAGGGGTTTGGAGGATTTTGGAGTTAAATGCTTGGCCACAGCACCTGCTACATAGCAGGCACTCAAGAACAAGCTATTGTTATTAGCAATTGTTGATTAAATTAGTGACCAGGCATGGTGGCTCAAGCTTGTAATCCCAGTACTTTGGGTGGCCAAGGCAGGTGGGTCATTTGAGGCCAGGAGTTTGAGGGGTTAAGCAAAGTGTCTGGTGTTTTGTTTTACTCTAAGATGTCTTGGCTGGGTGCAGTGGCTCATGCCTATAATCCCAGCACTTTGGGAGGCTAAGGCTGGAGGGTCGCTTGAGCTCAGGAATTCGAGGCCAGTCTGGGCATCATAGTGAGACCTCATCTCTACTAAAATAAAGAAAATTTAAAAATTAGCCAGGTATAGTTGTGTACACCTGTAGTCCCAGCTACTCAAGAGGCTGAGGTGGGAGTATCGCCTGAGCTGGGGAGGCCGAGGTTATAGTGAGCTGTGCCTTGTGCTGCTGCACTCCAGCTAGGGCAACAGAGCCAGACCCTGTCTAAAAAACAAAAAACAAGAGTCTTGCCACCTTTTAATATGTAAGTTTGACACGTGACTTTCTTAGGAGGGAGAGCATTCAGAGACAGTCTAGTTGAAGATGGGAGCTGATGTATCTGCATGGGGAAGCTGAGGCTGGGAGAGTACAAATGGCAGGAGACATTCTCACCCACGGGTAACTTTGAACCAGGCATTGTTCAGGGTGCTTCATGCACAGTAAGTCATTTATCCTCACAGCAACTCATCCAGGATCAGTGAGGGTTTTGTTTTGTTTTGTTTTTGAGATGGAGTCTCACTCTGTCACCCAGGTTGGAGTGCAGTGGCGCAATCTTGGCTCACTGCAACCTCCTCCTCCCAGGTTAAAGCAATTCTCCTGCCTCAGCCTCCCAAGTAGCTGAGATTACAGGCACCTGCCATCACACCTGGCTAATTTTTGTATTTTTAGTAGAGACAGGGTTTCACCATGTTGGCTAGGCTATGTTGGCTAGGCAGGTCTTGAACTCCTGACCTCAGGTGATCCACCTGCCTCAGCTTTCCAAAGTGCTGGGATTACAGGCGTGAGCCACCGCACCCACAGGGTTGATGAGTCTTTTAGAGACAGAGCAAGACCCTGTCTCTAAAAAGAGAGAGAGAGATAGAGAGATAGAGAGAGAGAGAGAGAGAGGAAGGTCTCATAAAGGTGTTATTTTTGAGCCCCTTGAACAGGTAGATGAGGAAACTGAGGCACAAGTGCTTACGTGACATGAGCACGGCTGCTCATCGAGTTAGTGGCAAAGTCACTAGCCTGGGCTGTGAACGACTCCACTGCTCCACAGGAGAGAAGGAGGCAGCGTGGGCAGGGCAGGCTCCTGTAGCGGCCTGGCAGCGTTGGGGCTCTCCCTTCCCCCCTATCTAGCACCTTGACTCGCTGTGACCAGACCTGCTGGAGAAGTCGCGCGCCATCCGCCAGGCCAAGGACGAGTGCAGTTTCCACATCTTCTACCAGCTGCTGGGGGGCGCTGGAGAGCAGCTCAAAGGTCAGTGCCGCCCCGTCTCACCCTGCTCACCCGGGGGAGGGTGGGCACCACTTCTCTCGGGGGGGCCCCCTCTGGGGAGGAAGCAAGACGGGGGGGCTCTAATCTCCGTCAAACACCGATTTCACATGAGGCTTCCGCAGCCCCGGCTCTCGCTGCGTAGTGGCGTCTGTCGCACGGTGGGTTCTGCTGCGCTCTGGTTCCAGCTCTGTCCCGGGTCTGGCTCGCGCCCGCTGTCAAGGCCACGCAGCCCCCCGCCGCCTGGTGGCTCCTGCTCACGCTCGCTTCCGAAGCTCCGTGGCTTCTCTCTCGCGCGGCTTCTCCTCACTCCGGCGGGTGACTCCGGCTTTGCTGAGGCTCCTCCTGGTTCCTGACGACGCTGGTTTGTGTTGCTTCTCGGCTCCTGCTGCCTCGTGCTCCCCTCTGCTCTGGCTCCGAGGCCACGGCTCCTGCCGGAAGTCCTCCTGTCCCTGCTCCCTGCTCCTCCTGCCCTCTGGCTGCCCAAGCGCCCTTGGCTCCTGTTTGCAGTGGCTGGCACTGCCCTGCGGCTCCCTCTGCTCCTGGCTCCTTCCTCCTGGTGGCTGAGGCCGCTTCCTGGCTCCTGCGGCCATGTAGCCCCTCCTCATCCAGGTTCCCACTCACTGTGGCCTTTGAGACCGCATGTCCTTGGGCGCCGGCCCCTGCCTCACATGGCTTGTGCTGAGTTGGGCCTTCAGCCCCACCGCTTCTGCCAACCAGTGGCCCATGCCTGCTCTGGGCACTTCTAGAGACTCGAAAGTCCCTGCGGAGGGAGCAAAGAGGAGTGGTATAAAATGGGCGGAGGCTCATGCCTGCAATCCCAGTATTTTGGGAGGGCGAGGCAGAAGGATTGCTTGAGCCCAGCAATTCCAATCCAGCCTGGGCAGCATAGTGAGACTCCATCTCTATAAAAAATAATAATAATAAGCTGGGCGTGGTGGCACACAGCTGTAGTCCCAGCTATGTGGGAGGCTGAGGTGGGAGGATTGCTTGAGCCCAGGAGTTTGAGGCTGTGGTGAGCCGTGATTGCATCACTGCACTCCAGCCTGGGCGACAGAGTAAGACCCTGTCTCTAAAAAAATTTTTTTTTTTTTTGAGATGGAGTCTGCTCTGTCGCCAGGCTGAAGGCAGGGGCCGGATCTCAGCTCACTGCAACTCTGCCTCCCGGGTTCACCATTCTCTGCTCAGCCCCATAGGCTGGCCACAGGCCCCCGCTACCTTGCCCGCTATTTTGTATTTTTATAAGCGTTTCACCGGTGTCCCAGGATGGCCCGATCTCCTGATCTCGGATCTGGCCTGCCCCGCTTCCCAAAGGTCTGGGATTACAGTGTGAGCCACCGCACCAGCCTTAAAAAAATTTAGCCGGGCCGCGGTGGCTCAGCCTGTAATCCCAAACTTTGGAGGCCAGGCCAGGCAGATCACGAGATCCAGAGATCGAACCATCCTGGCCGAACACGGTGAAACCCCGGTCCTACCTAAAAATTACAGAAAAAATAGCCGGGGCGTTGGTCGGCGCATGTATCCTTAGCTGCTCGGAGCCTGAGACAGGAGAATGGCATGAACCGCGGGAAGGCAGAGCTTGCTTGCAGTGAGCTGAGATCCGGCCACTGCACTCCAACCTGGGCGACAAGAGCGAGACTCCGTCTCAGAAAAAAAAAAAGAGAGAGAGAGAGAGAGTGGTGGTTTCATAGGTGCTAAACGCCCACTCCACCCCCAATCCTTCCCACCACACTTGTGAGAAAGGCCTCCACCCACTTGACAGAGAGGTTGTGGCATATCCTGGGATTGCCACCAATGAATCCAGGATGAGTCCGACTCCACAGCCCACCCTTGACCTTGACCCCACTCATTGCCCCTACAGCCGACCTCCTCCTCGAGCCCTGCTCCCAGTACCGGTTCCTGACCAACGGGCCATCATCCTCTCCCAGCCAGGAGCGAGAACTCTTCCAGGAGACGCTGGAGTCGCTGCGGGTCCTGGGATTCACCCACGAGGAAATCATCTGTGAGTGAGCCCCGTGGAGGCCAGGGGTGGGGGGGCACCCACGGAGAGCCAGGGACCTGGCCAATGATGCCCTGATCTCTTTGCTGAAGTGTTTATTGAGCACCTACTGGGTGCAGGCACTAGGGCCAGAGCAGGACATGAGACTCACAGACATGTCTGCCTTGGGGAAGCTGACAAAATGAGAGCCCCCAACCAAGTCAATAAGGAATCACATGGCCTGTTAGTAGGCTGTGAGTGCAGCTGGGCGCGGTGGCTCACGCCTGTAATCCCAGCACTTTGGGAGTCCGAGGCGGGTGGATCATTCGAGGTCAGGAGTTCGAGACTAGCCTGGCCAACATGGTGAAACACCGTTTCTACTGAAAATACAAAAAAGTTAGCCAGGCGTGGTGGTGGGCACCTGTAATCCCAGCTACTCAGGAGGCTTAGGCAGGAGAATCGCATGAACCTAGGAGGCGGAGGTTGCAGTGAGCTGAGATTGCACCACTGCACTCCAGCCTGGGTGACAGAGTAAGACTCCGTCTAAAAAAAAAAAAAAAAAAAAAAAAAGACCGTGAGTGCCATGGAGAAAGATAAGCCAGGGGACTGGGGAGGGAGGGGCACAGCTTTAAGCAGGGGCTCAGGGGAGGGCGGACTGAGATGGGGATGTTGGAGCGAAGTCCTGAGGAAGTGAGGAAATGAGCGCTGGAGATGTGGGGGAAGAGCATTCCTGGCATAGGGAACAGCCTGTGCAAAGGCCCTGAGGCAGGAAAGGGGCGGCATATTTGAGGGATTGATACTTCTGGTGGTGGGGCTGCAGAGGGGTGGGGAGTCTCAAACACCAGCCTAGGAGGTTGGGACTTTATCCTGGGATGCTGGGGAGCTGTGGGAGGGCTGGGAGCAGGGGCTGGACAAAGTCAGCTCTGGGAGCAAGAAGACCCCTTGGGGGCCATGTGAGGGACACGCTGGAGTGGGTGGTGCTGAGACCAGAAGGAGGCTGCTGAGGGGCTAGGGAAAGCCCAGGATGCTGGCCCAGGGCTGCAAGTTTGGCCCAGGCTGCGCGGCACTGGTCGTTTGGTGTTAAGTGCTCAGCTCATCACCCCCGTGTCAGGGTGCTGTGCCCGACCCCTTTTTTCTTCTTTTGAGATGGAGTCTCACTCTGTCGCCCAGGCTGGAGTGCAGTGGCACGATCTCAGCCCACTGCAACCTCCACCTTCTGTGTTCAAGTAATTTTCCTGCCTCAGCCCCCCGAGTAGCTGGGATTACAGGCGCCCGCCACCACGCCTGGATAATTTTTCTATTTTCAGTAGAGATGGGATTTCACCATGTTGGCCAGGCTGGTCTCAAACTCCTGACCTCAGGTGATCCACCCTTCTCAGTCTCTCAAAGTGCTGGGATTCCAGGCATGAGGTGCTGTGCCCAGCCTGTGCCCCCACTTTTTTCGCCAAACAGCATGTTTTGACAGCAGCTCTGTTTCAGTGCTGCATTAGTTTGCTTAGGCTAACAAAGTACCACAAACCAAGTTCCTAAAACAACAGAAATTGATCATCTTGTGGTTCTGGAGGCCAGACGCCCGGGATCATCGTGTTAGCAAGGGTGGTTCATCCTGGGAGAATTGGCTCCAGGCCTCTCCCTGGGCTCCTGGTAGTTTTCTGGCAATCTTTGGCGTTCCTTGGTTCATAGTCACATCACCTGATCTCTGCTTTTGTGTTCACATGGCAGCTCCCTGTGTGTGCATCTGGGTCCAAAATCCCCACTCCCCGTCCCCCCGCAAGCTTTTTGGTTTTTTTTGAGATGGAGTCTCGCTCTGTTGCCCAGGCTGGAGTGCAATGGCGCAATCTCAGCTCACTGCAACCTCCACCTCCCAGGTTCAAGCGATTCTCCTGCCTCAGCCTCTTAAGTAGCTGGGATTACAGGCGTGCGCCACCACACCCGGCTATTTTTTTGTACTTTTAATAGAGACGGGGTTTCACTAAGTTGGCCAGGCTGGTCTTGAACTGCTGACCTCAAGTGATCCTCCCGCCTTGACCTCCCAAAGTGCTGGGATTACAGGCATGAGCCACCACACCTGGCCTCCTACCCCACTCCGGTATGACTTTATCTTTACTCATTACATCCATAATGACCCTGTTTCCAATCATGTCACATTCTGAGGTCCTGGGGTTTGGATCCCCAACATACCTTTTTAGGAGGGGGTGGTGTAGACATGATTCAATCCGTAACAAGTACGTAGGTGGACCTCCGCCTTTTCAGAGGCTGCATAATGTTTCATTGTTTGCATGAACTATGATTCTTTTAACCAAGCTCTCCAAAGAAAGATCTTTAGGTGTTTCCAGGGTTGCCTCTGGGTCTAATTGTCCTCTGGCCTCTGGCGCTGTGGGAGGCCCCAGGAGCTATTGTTGGCTCCAGGGCCGGATTGGAAGGGCTGGAAATGGAGCGTAGCTTGGCTGTCTACCCAGGCTGCAAACAGCAGGGCCTCTTGTGGCCTATTGACACAGGGTCTCGGGCCTCTCCCACACCCACCCCGCTGCATTTCCCAACCATGGTTGCATAATTCCCCAGCCTGCATGACTCCGCAGCTGGGCAGCTGGCACACAAATTCAGACTGTGGCTGCAATGGGGACCTGGGCCTCCCAGCCTGTCCTCTTAGGTCCTGCCTGGCCTCTTGTCCCCATGAGCTCATGTGACCCTCCTGGCAGCTGCCCTGCTGTGTGGCGGGTGCAGGCAGCAGCTCTGATTTTTGGAATTCAGAAATGAAAACTTTGCAGCAACCTATGCGTGTAGTGACATAACCTGAATGTGACAAAACCAAGCCTTCCCGCTCTTCCCTGGCCCTAGTTCCCCACTGTTAAGCTTCTTGTGTCTCCTTCCAGAAATATTTTAGGAATATAAGAAAAGACACGTATTATTTTTCTATAAGAGATGGCATTCTCTAGCCCCACAGCTGATATTCAGCTGTCAACATCACTGTGGTGATAAAAAAAAACTTGAAGCGATTTCAAAAGTTCCGACCAGGCGCAGTGGCACACGCCTGTAATGCCAAGTTTGGGAGGCCGACGTGGGCAGATCACCTGAGGTCAGGAGTTCAAGAACAGCCTGGCCAACATGGTAAAACCTGGTCTCTACTAAAAATACAAAAATTAGCCAGACATGGTGGTGTGCACCTGTAGTCCCAGTTACTCGGGAGGCTGAGGCTAGAGAATCACTAACCTGGGAGGCAGAGGTTGCAGTGAGCCAAGATCTCACCACTGCGCTCCAGTTTGGAGCAGAGCGAGACTCCATCCAAAAAAAAAAAAAAAAAAAAACTTCCTGGATGTTGGTTGCTCCAGCTGGCTGGCTCCCTACCCTTCCACTGGAGACCCCCCTGGACCCTGGCCCAGCACTCTGGCCTAGTTTAGTCTGGGCCAGGCAGTGCTGGAGTTAAATACTCAGCTCATCATTGGCTCACTCCTGTAATCCCAACACTTCGGGAGGCCGAGGTGGGAGAATCACTTGAGGCCTGGAGTTCAAGACCGGCCTGAGCAATATGGTGAGACCCTGTCTGTACTAAAAATTAAAAAAAAAAAAAAAAAAAAAATTAACCAGGTGTGGTGGTGCACACCTGTAGTCCCAGCTGCTTGGGAGGCTGAGGTGGGAGGATTAAGTGCAGGAGCAGGAGGCTACAGTGAGCTACGATTGCACCACTGTACTCCAGGCTGGTGATAGAATGAGACCCCATCTCAAAAAACCCCAAAACAAAGACACAAATTACTCAGCTCATCACTCCCATGGAAGGATGCTCTGGACCACCCTCCCCCTCCACCCACCCACTCCCCTTTCCTACTGACTGGTATATTTTGGCCATAATTCTGGTTCAAAATGTATAGGTGGACCTCACTCCTTTTTGCAGCTGCGTAAGGTTTTATTGTTTAAATAAACTATGATTGTTTCAACCAGTCCCTTGCAGATAGAGCCTTAGGTTGTCTCCATTCCCTTACGATTGGAACAATTAAAAAAAAATGCTAAGGCAGCGCAGTGGCTCACGCCTGTAATCCCAGCACTTTCAGAGGCCAAAGCAGGCAGCTTGCTTGAGCTCAGGAGTTTGAGACCAGCCTGGGCAACATGATGAAACTCCGTCTTTACAAAAAACACAAAAAGTTACCTGGGCGTGGTGGTGTGCACCTTTACTCCCAGCTACTTGGGGGGCTGAGGTGGGAGGATCACCTGAGCCTGGGAGGTGGAGGCTGCAGTGAGCCGAGATCACACCACTGCACTCCAGCCTGGGCGACAAAGTGAGACTCTGGGTCCAAAAGAAACAAGCGACTGTGAATATCCTTGTAAGGAGGTTCTTGTGCTCATGTGGAAACAGACCTGTAGGTACAATTCTTAGAAATGAAATGCCGGCTGGGTGCGGTGGCTCACACCTGTAATCCCAGCACTTTGGGAGGCCGAGGCAGGCGGATCACGAGGTCAGAAGTTCGAGACGAGCCTGACCAACATGGCGAAACCCCGTCTCTACTAAAAACACAAAAATTAGATGGGTGTGGTGGTGCATGCCTGTAATCCCGGCTACTCGGGAGACTGAGATAGGAGAATCCCTTGAACCTGCGAGGCGGAGGTTGCCGTGAGCCAAGATCATGCCACTGCACTCCAGCCTGGGCCACAGAGCAAGACTCCGTCTCAAAAACAGAAAAGAAAAAAAAAAAAAAAAAGAAATGAAATGCCATGTCCAGAGAGATTTGTGATTCTTGTTTGTGTTCAGCATAAAAAAAAGAATCGAACAGCTTTAAGATATAATTCACACGTCACACCATTCACGTATTTAAACTGTGCAATTCCATAGAATTTTGTATATTCACAGAGTTGTGCATCTATCATACAGTCACTTTTAGAATACTTTCAGTAGCCCAAGAAGATAACACACACCCCTTAGCTATTCCTCCAGGCCCTGTCTGTAGCCCCTGGCAACCACTCCTCTGCTTTTTGTCTCTACGGACTTGCCTATTCTGGACATTTTTGTTTTGTTTTGTTTTTTCAGACGGATTCTTGCTCTGTGGCCCAGGCTGCAAGCTCCGCCTCCCGGGTTCACGCAATTCTCCTGCCTCAGCCTCCCAGGTAGCTGGGACTACAGGCGCCCGCCACCACGCCCGGCTAATTTTTTTGTATTTTTAGTAGAGACGGTGTTTCATCGCGTTAGCCAGAATGGTCTCGATCTCCTGACCTTGTGATCCACTCGCCTCGGCCTCCCAAAGTGCCGGGATTACAGGCCTGAGCCACCGCGCCCCGCCATGAGCATGTTTTAAATTGCAGAGAATCTACCTCGTCGCCATCCACAGGGTGGCGCTAGTTTCCAGTTCCTCCAGCCATATACGGGGAGCACCTGTGTATCCACCTGCACACAGCAACCATGGCTGGAAGCTGTTTTGTGTTTGGTGATGTGGCGGATGAATGAGCTCTCATTACAGTTGCTTTCTGTGTTTTGCTTACAAGGGGTAGAGTTGGTCACTTTTTCACAGACTCTTCTTTTGACAAGAGACAGAGGGTCAGGGAGGTGGGGTGTCCTGTCCTAGGACTCACCCCAATTCAGGAGGAGGAGACAGTGCCGTGGTGGAATCCACATCTGACCCCAAAGCCAGCCCATGATCCAGAGAGAGAGGCCGACACCTCAGTGTCACCCACAGGGAGCCCAAGGCAGAAAACATTTGGGGCCAGTCAAGGCAGGGTGTCCATCCATCTCCTTCCCCACTTCACATCTCCACCTGCCAACCCTTGGCATCATAAATGCCATGCTGAGAGGTTCAGCAGGTAGCCTGGGACACAGGGAGGCGTGCTGGCCTCTCACATGAGGCATCCGCAGGCCAGGCTTGCTAGAGATGGGCGAGTCTGATGTCAGCAACAAGAGCTGACTGCCAAGTCCTCAGGGCATCAGATGCGCCCCAGGGCCTGGCACAAACACAGCTTCGTAAGCCAACTGCAGGAGGCCATTTTATTTGTTTTTTTTTTTGAGACGGAGTCTCGCTCTGTCGCCCAGGCTGGAGTGCAGTGGCTGGATCTCAGCTCACTGCAGCTCCGCCTCCTGGGTTTACGCCATTCTCCTGCCTCAGTCTCCAGAGTAGCTGGGACTACAGGCGCCCGCCACCTCGCCCGGCTAGTTTTTTGTATTTTTAGTAAAGATGGGGGGGGTTTCACCATGTTAGCCAGGATGGTCTCGATCTCCTGACCTTGTGATCCGCCCGTCTCGGCCTCCCAAAGTGCTGGGATTACAGGCTTGAGCCACCACGCCCGGCCAGGAGGCCATTTTAAAGGCCATTGAGGGAAGCCAGGTCTGGACGGGGTCTAAGCTGATGTTAAGGAATGATCATTAAGTTTGCTGGGCCAGATGCACTGTGGGTCTGTGAGGATGTGTCTGTCTGTCTTTCTTTCTTTCCTTCCTTCCTTCCTTCCTTCCTTCTTTTATTTTATTTTATTTTTATTTTGTATTTTTATTTTTGAGACGGAGTCTCGCTCTGTCGCCCAGGCTGGAGTGCAGTGGCGGATCTCAGCTCACTGCAAGCTCCGCTCCCGGTTTCACCCATTTCCTGCCTCAGCCTCCTGAGGAGCTGGGCCACAAGGTGCCCGCCACCTCGCCCGGCTAGTTTTTTTGTATTTTTTAGTAGAGACAGGGTTTCACCGTGTTAGCCAGAAGGTCCTCGATCTCCTGACCTCGTGATCCGCCCGTCTCGGGCTCCCAAATGCCTGGGATTACAGGCGTTGAGCCCACCTGCGCCCCGGCCTTATTTATTTATTTATTTATTTATTTATTTATTTTTTTGAGATGGAGTCTAGCTCTGTTGCCCAGGCTGGAGCGGAGTGCGGTGGTGTAATCTCAGCTTACTCCAGCCTGCGCCTTCCAGGTTCAAGCAATTCTCCCATTTCAGCCTCCCGAGTAGCTGGGATTATAGGCACTCGCCACCACACCCAGCTTATATTTTGTATTTTTGGTAGAGATGGGGGTTTCACCATGTTGGCCAGGCTGGTCTCGAACTCCTGACCTCAAGTGATCCACTCGGCTTGGCCATTCAAAGTGCGGGCATTACAGGTGTGAGCCACCGCGCCCGGCCTAGGATCCTTCATTTAATCATATCTGCAAAGTCCCTTTTGCCATGGAAGATCACATTCACAGGTCCCAGGGATTAGGTTATGGGTATTGTTGGGGGCTGTTATTCATCCTGCCACCCCCTCTGAAAACATCAGTGTGTATTTCCTAAGAACATTCTTTTACACAACCACAGACCCGCAGTGTCACCAGGAAATCGACTTCAGCACAGTACTATTATCCAGTCCACAGACCTTACACCAGTTGTCCCCCAGCTCCAAAAAAAAAAAAAATTCTCTCTTGTGCATGATGGAGTTTCGCTCTTGTTCCCCAGGCAGGAGTGCAGTGGCCCGATCTCGGCTTACAGCAACCTCTGTCTCCCGGGTTCAAGTGATTCTCCTGCCTCAGGCTCCCGAGTAGCTGGGGTTACAGGTGCACGCCACCACGCCCAGCTAATTTTGTATTTTTCGTAGAGACACAGTTTCTCCATGTTGGCCAGGCTGGTCTTGAACTCCTGACCTCAGTTGATCCGCCCACCTCGGCCTCCCAAAATGCTGGGATTGCAGGCTTGAGCCGCTGTGCCCGGCCCTCTTGCTCTCTTTTTTTCCTAGTCATCACATCCCTTTTTTTTTTTTTTTTTTTTTTGAGACAGAATCTTGCTCTGTTGCCCAGGCTGGAGTGCAGTGGTGCAATCTTGGCTCACTGCAAGCTCCGCCTCCCAGGTTCATGCCATTCTCCTGCCTCAGCCTCCCGAGTAGCTGGGACTACAGGCGCCCGCCACCACGCCCGGCTAATTTTTTGTATTTTAGTAGAGACGGGGTTTCACCGTGTTAGCCAGGATGGTCTCGATCTCCTGACCTCGTGATCCGCCCGCCTCAGCCTCCCAAAGTGCTGGGATTACAGGCGTGAGCCACCGCGCCCGGCCCACATCTCTTTACTGTCCTTCAGTCTGGAACTCTTCCTGAGTCTGTCTTTATCATTCATGGTTTTGACACTTTGGAAGATTACAGACTGGTTGTTTCGTCTCTGTTTGGGTTTGTTTCCCTGCGATGACATTCTAGTTACACGTTTTTGGCAGGAGTATTCCAGAAGAAATGCCGACCTCCCACCCCCACTCACACACACCTTTTCTAAGCCACCTTTGTGTTGAAGTATAGTATATACACCAATAAAATGAGCACAAGCCCTTGGCATCCAGCTTGGGGGAGTTTTGGGAGGGAACGCTCTGTATATCCAGCACCCGGGAGCCCCCCATGTCCCTTCCCACCACCAGTACCCCCTCAAGGTAACCATTATTCTGACTACTTCTTTTTTTTCCTCTCTCTCTTTTGGGACAGAGTCTCACTCTGTTGCCCAGGCTGGAGTGCAGTGGCGCGATGTCGGCTCACTGCAAGCTCTGCCTCCCAGATTCATGCCATTCTCCTGCCTTAGCCTCCCTAGTAGCTAGGACTGCAGGTGCCCGCCACCATGCCTGGCTAATTTTTTTTTTTTTTTTTGTATTTTTAGTAGAGACAGGGTTTCACCATGTTAGCCAGGGTGGTCTCGATCTCCTGACCTCGTGATTGTCCACCTCGGTATCCCAAAGTGCTAGGATTACAGACATGAGCCACCGTGCCCACCCATTATTCCAACTTCTGAGTATAGAGTTGTGTTGCCTCTTCTTGGGTTTGTTACAAATAGAATCACATGGTGCACACTTTCTCACCTGGCTTCTTTCTCTTGACCGTGTGTTTGTGACATTCATCCGTGTCCAGTGAGGGAAGGGGGCTTTGGAGAAGCCAGTTCCACAGACACATTGGTTTTGTAAACATTCCTAGAGTTGGACATCTATAATATGTGTCCTTTTCTGTATGTGTGCTGTGCATACGTATTTACATTCATAAACCTATGCTAACCTATGCTAACCAGTGCAAGTCACAAGAATCCACTATACTTTATACTTCCCCCCTTTTGCACATAGATAGCAGTAAGCCGCACACAGCATTCTTCACCTCCTATTTTTCACTCATTGTGGTAGAAGGTCTTTCCATATCACTGTAGACCTTCGTTCATTTCCCTGAGTCCTTTTACATTCTATTTGCATTGTTTCCCAAAATACACAACGCAAGCAGACACTGGTTAAGTATCATAGCGACAGGGCAAACCTCAGGTATAATAAACTCAAACCAGAATTCACTGATTTGTTCACGTATTTCAAGGCCTGCCCAGTGTCAAAGATGGATTTTTTTTTTTTTTTTTTTTTTGAGACAGAGTCTCGCTCTGTCACCCGGGCTGGAGTGCAGTGGCCAGATCTCAGCTCACTGCAAGCTCCGCCTCCTGGGTTTATCTCAGCTCACTGCAAGCTCCGCCTCTCGGGTTTACGCCATTCTCCTGCCTCAGCCTCCCGAGTAGCTGGGACTACAGGCGCCCGCCACCTCGCCCGGCTAGTTTTTTGTATTTTTTTTAGTAGAGACGGGGTTTCACCGTGTTAGCCAGGAGGGTCTCGATCTCCTGACCTCGTGATCCGCCCGTCTCGGCCTCCCAAAGTGCTGGGATTACAGGCTTGAGCCACCGCGCCCGGCCTTTTTTTTTTTTTTTTTGAGATGGAGTCTTGCTCTGTTGCTCAGGCTGATCTCATACTCCTGGGCTCAAGTGATCCTCCCGCCTCGCCCTCCCAGAGTGCTGGGATTACAGGTGCGAGCTATCATGCCCAGCCCACAAGTGGATTTTAAGCTGAGGGGTGGTGATATAGTTTGCCTTAAGCTTTTTAAGTTACATTTTTAAAGGGCCAGTTAAGACCACACATCAGGGTCCAGAGCCACACGTGACCTCTGTCCTTGTGTCCCCAGCCATGCTGCGGATGGTCTCAGCAGTTCTGCAGTTCGGCAACATCGCCTTGAAGAGAGAACGGAACACGGATCAAGCCACCATGCCTGACAACACAGGTACTGCCCCTGGCCTGCCTGCTCCAGACCCCCAGCCCCTGCCCAGGCAGTGCCCAGCCCTCTTGCGCCCCTGTCTCACATAGAAAGCATCCCCCTTCCAGCCACACCTGTCTCCATCCCAGGATCCCTCTGATTTCCTTCTTCTTTTTTTTTTTTTTGAGATGGAGTCTCGCTGTGTCGCCCAGGCTGGAGTGCAGTGGCGCTATATTGGCTCACTGCAAGCTCCACCTCCCGGGTTTACGCCATTCTCCTGCCTCAGCCTCCCGAGTAGCTGGGACTACAGGTGCCCAACACCACGCCCCACTAACTTTTTGTATTTTTAGTAGAGATGGGGTTTCACCCTGTTAGCCAGGATGGTCTCGATCTCCTGACCTCGTGATCTGCCCACCTCGGCCTCCCAACGTGCTGGAATTACAGGCGTGAGCCACCGCACCCGGCCGATTTCCTGCTTTTTGCTGAGTCTTTGCCAAAATAACATCGACCACTCTTTTCCTGATTCTAAAAGTGTGAAAGTGAACCACACCAGCCCGACAGAGGGGAACAGCAGGAGCCCATCCTCCCAGACCCTCTCTCCCCACAGGGAGCCAACATTAGCATTTGGCATAGCTTCTCCAGCCTCTGTGCTCTGCAGAGACACACTTCTTTTTGCCTTTCAAGAACAGAATTATAGTCAATATCCCCTACTTTAAACCAAAATAGAAATAGCTATGTTTCTTTATTATTATAAAATAATACAAGCTGGAAGGGGAAAAATCGGCATGACAGAAAAGTAGAAAGGAAGAGAGAAAATTACCCATAATCACCTGTAATCCCAGCACTTTGGGAGGCCAAGGCAGGTGGATCACCTGAGTCCAGGAGTTCGAGACCAGCCTGGCCAACATGGCAAAACTCCTTCTCTACTAAAAATACAAAAATTAACTGAGAATGGTGGCGAGTGCCTGTAGTCCCAGCTACTCAGGAGGCTGAGGCAGGAGAATTGCTTGAACCCGGGAGGCGGAGGGTGCCCTGAGCTGAGATTGAGCCGTTGCACTCCAGCCTGGGCAACGGAGTAAGAATCTGTCTCCAAAAAAAAAAAGGGGAAGAAAAAGAAAGACAATTACCCATAATCATACCCCCAGAGATCATTGCTGCTCACATTTTGGGATGTGTCTCTCTGGGCTTTGTTCTGTGTCTGTATCACTGTGTATATAGATTGTCACAGAAATGGAATTGTGCTTCACCCCCTCTTCCCCTGGAGACAGCAAGAGCTTTCTGTCCTGGTTATGAAATCCGACGGGCTCATTTCTAAAAGCTGCACAGCACAGAACATAGGAGGACAGGATGCATTACCCCACGATGCTGCTGGTAACAGCATTACCTGAGGCAGCTGGGGGCTCTGTACATAGGCACCCGGCAGGTGTGCTGTGCATACACATTTACTCATTTGTTTTACAAAACTGGAGTCAGACCCTGCAAACTGTTTTGAAACCTGCTATTTTTTTTCCCCTGAATGCTTTGGGGATAATTTTCAGGTTATTTACAAGAACTCTACTGGCATTCCTTCCCTCCCTCCCTCCTTCCCTCCCTCCTTCCTTCCTTCTTTTAGACAGAACTGTATTGGGACTCCCTCCCCTCCCTCCCTC